>NC_056739.1:1145302102-1145449602 GCF_019279795.1 Protopterus annectens
GGGTTAAAACATCGCGCACACCAGTGCGAACAGTCTTACAAGTCTGCCTACAGGCTCCCACATGCTCAGTCTACCTTACTGCGTGCACACTGCCCTACTCGCGGCTCCTGGGTGCACACGGCGCGCGCCAGTAAAGCTTTGGTGTTGGCAACACTGTACTCCTTCCATTTCTTGAGTTTCCCTTGCTTATCTCTGGCACTCCTCTTTCCATGATATGTGTCTGACATCTGTCATGCCAACACTGACCTCAATGAACTGCATTTCTTTCTGCCATTCCCCTGTGATGTCACCTATCTCCTACTCTGTTCCTCCCCCTTATGTAACTCTTACACTACTCGGAATGTGCTCATTTGCTATGTGACAGTGGGATTCAGTATCCTAACACTCATTTACATAGGATTGCCTACTAATGCTTAGTTACATGTCTTAGACTCAGCTTCCCCCCTTAGCAACCACTAAACGATGGCCATGTTGTTTTTGGTCTGCTGTTCCCTGTATTGTATATCCATGCATTGCATAAAACCCACATTTGTGGGTTTATAACCTTACTTTTTATGTTTTATGTAGCACAGCCCGTTTGCGCAGGGCTGCGCTGCGTTTACACATCAGCGATCGCCAAAAAAAATTTAATTTTTTTCTCATATTTGCATCGGGGTACCTTGCCAATGGCCACATATTTGGCCATTGGCCTGCTGCCTGACACATATGCACCCTTTATTTGGAGCCGACATGGCTCCATTGTGTTATTTGCAGAAACGTACTCAGTTGTCAACTGAGTACATTTCTGCAGCTAACACGACTCTTACATGGGCTGGTTTGAGCTTTGTGGATCGCTAATCTACCTCATTTGCATGCCTTTTGGCTGCAAGTGGGGTGATTAGCATATCCACGCCCTGCCCGTGTAAGAGTCGTTTTAGCTTTCTCTTACACGGGATTTCGGGCTGTTCCTGGATCGTGATGGCTGCACGGAGTCTTACACAGCTCTTAGACTCCGTGCAAGCCATCGTGAATCCTGCCCAATATCTTCTATTTCATTTTTCTCTTTATCCTTTTCTTTATTTTTACCCTGATCTTCCTTCCCTACTTCCTCTTTAGTTTTATTTGGACTGTTTTTTTTCCTGTGTTTACTATCCTCACTTATGTTTTCTTCTTCTTCTTCTTCATACTTTTTTGTAGATTACATTTCATCTATGAATGCCCACTATTATTACATTTATAACATTTCAATGTAACATTTTTTTTTAATCATGACCTATTTCCTCACTAATATAACATTTTTTCTTATCACAGTTGCTTATCAAATAAAAATCTTTTCCATAGAAAAAATATGTTTTAAGTTACCCCTGTTACAGTCTACATTTATCACAGTAGGGATATAAGCAATTTTTCTGTCCCATTTTCAGTACAATATGACAGTTCCATGCAACAGTCCATAATCCCCTGTTATGATGCCCTTTGCTAATGTCCATAACTTCTTTACAGAGTTTGCTTAAATGTCTCTCTAAAGGGTCGTATTTAACTTCTGTTCAAAATTGAAAATAAAATGTCACAAAATGTGTCTTTATGAATAAGAATAAAAACTCTTAATTCTTGAGCCTTCAGTCCCAATGGGACCATTAAATTATATATATTACAACTCAATGAGTTTGTCTTTCATCTTGCACCGAAGAAGGGTTGTACCTAAATGCTTTGCTCTACCAATACATTTTAGCTCTATTGGTTTGTCTTGCTGACCATTAAATTATCACAAATGTCATACCTGTCCATTTGTCTTTCTTCCTTGTTCTGAAGTTTTACCATTCATTTATTTTGGTTGTTGACATTTCCTTTCATCTGTTCATCTCTTATATCGTCTCTGCAGATTTCTTAACAGTCTTGGCATATAAATTCTTTTTCTGGCAGTTTTTTTTTAAATGCTTTCTGTTTCCTCTGAGTGGGTTTTGTCCACAATTTCACCCCTTGAAACATCTTTCCACTCTTCATCTTGCTCTGCAACAACAATTCACCCAAACTATCATCCCACAAACCTCTCAACTGGAGGGTTGTAATAAAACATACACCATTGTTTTGAATATTTGCTTCCAATGAAACAAATTTTGCTTGAACGGCTCCTCAGAATCCTGTAGAGCCTCAAACACAGCCCCGGTGTTCACCTCTGTGGTATCAGCCATCTTGGATCTCCTTGAGTGCTGTTCTGCCAGCTGCCTCAGTGCTAGTACTGGAACAAACACTCAATGAGTAAGGGAAGTTCCCTGAAGCCCTGGCCAAATTTCCCCTTTTAGTATAAATACCACCTGGGTTCTCCCCTGAAAAGAGGCTACTAGCCTACAGGGCCTAACCTGGTCAACAAAGGATAAAAAAAAAAAATAAAATAAAAAAGTAATGGCAGTTTATTTATACAAAAAGCTGAAGAGATGTAGAAACGTAAACCGTCAGATGAGACAGTTAAGTTTACAACTGGTTATCACAGCATTATTCCTAGCCATATCTGACTTACTGTGATTGACATGCATTTTTCTCCTTTATTTTGCTCTCCTTCACTGTTTGTATCCATAAAGCTATTATCACTTCACTGGCACATTCTGATTTTATTGCCTGTTTTCTGAAGAACTGGATAACAGCCTTGTCCGGAGCTGGTTAGAACATATGTTGCTAACACTCAGCCATTGTCTGGAGAGTTTGTGTCAGTGCCCAGTATGCTGGTCCCACAGTGCATTCTTATGCAATTTCCAGCTGAAGAGCATGTGTATTTAGAGGGGACTCATACTCCATGAGTCCAAGTATGTGGCTTTCCTCTAGAGGTAGTTGTTATGGGGGCATCTGCCTTTAGTTTCTACCTTTGGTATGCAAACCAGCATTGACCACTTACTGCTGTTGTTCCCTAGCTGTTTCTCCAATGCCAGGCTGCTAATGAAACTCAGGCACCCCTACCTTACACATTTTTACCTACTCTTCTACATTGATGATTTGGAACTCAGTATGCCAGCATCTCTTCTTTAGGATTGTGGTCAAGTAATGCTTTGCAAATAGCACAGCTCAGTGCCACTTTTTTTTTTTTATTTGATATTCTAGAGCAAAATTTTATAGCTTTTCTTTTTCTTCATACTTTATCCAGATGTGAGCAATGTATCCTGTTAATTATTTTTTCTCAGTTGATTGTGAAGTATTACTTTGTCAGATTGAGTGTCAAGCCCTGGACACAATTCATTTTTCCCCTCAAATAAAAAATAAGGTGGAATTTTTTCCATTACTTGTGATTTTTGCTCAGACCTTTCTTTCATTGTAACATCTTTCAGTACTCAGATTTCTGAGTCAGTTAATACAGCTCTGAAATTCCTTTACTGTTCTTGTTTCATTGATAACTATAATATTATCCAAATAATCTATACTGCCTGTTCAACTAATATGTCATTTTTTTGGTAACTATGCCCTATTCAGCATATCATTTATGTGCAGATCCTTGTCTGGTCTGTGTTTTACCTCTAGATAATATTTCTACAGATTAAACAACACCTTCTGCAGTATCAGAGGTGCATTATCTATATATATTTTGAATATGCTTTGCAAACATTTGTTGTTTATAGCAACATAAATATCTTTGTGCTGGCGGTTCCATTTTGTACTAAACATACCACTTGTGCTCATTTAAATACTTTAGAACTATAGTCAATTGGTTTATTATTTTATAGGATCATACCGACTATGTCATTGTGACTGGAATTTAATTTACTTGCAACACAAATCACACCTTTGTATTTTAATGTTGGGCCATCTATAATTAATGTATTATGCTCTTTCAAACTGTTTAGCAACATTTCAGCTACCTCTTACTTTAACAGATTTCATAGGGGCACAGTTATGTCAGATGTATTATGAACAAACTATACAAGATAATGCATAATTCTTGGAAACCTGTTTATTTTCTGGAACTAGCATTTGCATTTGTGGAATAGCTCAGTTTTTTTTTTCAATGAGATTTCAGCAACAGTAAAGAAAGGTCTTGCAAGAAGAAGGGAAATGGAATTTTAGAGAGAGTAGTTGCAAGATTTAATGCGCAATGTAATGAGCTGAGAAGGATAGTATGTTTGGCAAAGAAGTTTGTGTGAGAGTATTGAGGACCGAATCCCTGATACTTACAAGTAACCATTTTCCTTTGGTGAGAGTGAATCTGTGATATTCAAATTTGCTGAAGACATGAATAAATCTTAAGGTAGTGGTGTTCTGTGAAAAAACAAGGGCAATGATGGCTAAACATTATTCAAACCTTAACAGAAGAACATTTATGGCTATGGCTCAATGAGCCTCTAGAATAAAGAGATGAGAAATCCTATAAGAAAATGTGACATGCCAAGAATGTTTGGATTTCTGTTTTGATATGCTTATGACAAATGAGATGCAGCTCAAGAAGAAGATCTTAATATCTTTGTTCTGCAACTTGTGGGAGAGGAGAACCTGTGGAATCAGTGATTGTAAGCTTCTGAGGACAGTTTAGTTTTTTTGTGAGTACCAAATAGTAACAGCTGTTCTTAGGTACCGATTACTAGGTTGTTTTTGTGGAGTCAGTTCCAAATAGCTATAAAGTCACTCTTAAGTTTGTTCTTAGGCAAGAAGAAGGCTTATTCATTTTGGGGAGAGCAATGTCATCTGTAGAAAGAAGACAGTTGATAAGAGGGAGATCCCAATGAAGATCATAAATAGGGAAAAAAGCCTCAGTGAATGCATTTATTGGAAAAGTCTGCTGGTTTTGGTGTTATTTCATCCTAGGAGAGTGGTGATACTGATATATTTCAGACATTTCAGCTAACCAGCTTGCAAAGAGGGCCAAATCAAAGTTCTGGATCCATAGCTATCAACTTTCTATCAAATGTCCTTCCAGTGAGAGTGTTCTAAATGTTTAGCTTTTGGGATATAGTTTCACTGTGAATTATACTTTTCTAGGTCCAAACACTCTTAACAATAAACATATTTGTTAACTTATGCAGATGTATTTTTTGGCAGCAATATCACTGATGTGACACAATTTTATGTCAGAATGCTGAGTCACTAGTACATTGTAGATGATATCTCAGCTTTGTGAAGTCTGTATTACAAACTGAATTTTTTTGGAATTTCTGTGTATCATATGGCATATTAATTACTGCAATGAATGCATTACATTTAAAGGGTATATATATATATATATATATATATATATGACCTCTTATCTAATAATGATTTTTGAGTTAATTACACAACTGTGGGGGTACTTAGCTACTTATATGGAAACAATATGGGGTATACTCAGCAGAAAAAAATCAGAACATTATGTAATAATTTTTCCCCCCTAAATGACACAATTTTGGTCTCTTTATGATGTTTATTTTGATGGTATGTTTTGTGTTAATGTGAAAGAGTGTGTTGATACTTTCTTGACACAGTATTATCAATGGTTTATTGAATCCTGGAGTTTAGCTTTTCTTTATTATGTGACAGCAAATTATATTTTCATTATTATGTTTGACAGCCTCACTTTTATAATTTCCTAACATTATTTGACATTATACTTGTGTGTACTGAGACTTTAAAGTGATATGTAACATGCTGATAGCAGACTGCAGTATATGGTTGTGAATGTTTAAAGGAAAACACTACCATTCATTGTAATTAACCTCTTCCAGAGTTATATTTCTCCTTATAATATCTAGATGTTATTTTTACCCAGAAATCCTTCAATGCTTTTTTAGTTTTTCACTTCTACTTTCTCTCTGCCAAGATCATGGAGGTTTTATATTTTTTTACAACCATTCAAATCTAACTTAGTTTCAGAAAGAAATTTGTCTCATCCATCATGACATAGGCTAGACATACTGTTCTCTACAGTTATTATTATTAGTCCCTGCCCACAGTTTTATATCTTGAGATTCTCTTGTTAAGATTAAGATCAGTTACGTGCGTACATTAATAACTAAAGTGAAAGTGTTTTCCAGATATTTAGTTTTTGGATAAATATTTATTTGAGGAACATGGATGAGTTAGTTATACTGCAGCACTACATAAACAAACTGAGAAGTGTTCTGATTTTTGGCCAATAAAGCATTGATTAAATGCCTAATTTAAGGAAAATTTGAAATAAAATAAAATTACTGCTGCAATCTTTATTTCTTTGAAGTCACTGTTTTCTGCCCTAGATGAACAGCAGGGTTGATACACTGAAGTGACAAGTTTAACATGTCAGAAAGTATATGGGGAAGGTCTGGCAATTTTTAAGGAGTATAGTTTTGACTACTTCAGAAAATATTATGCTTAAATTAATAAGAAATACCTTTTTGCCCCAGAATCACTTTATAAAGGGGGAGACAAACTGCACTGTAAGGGAAAATAACAAAATGGATGAAAAACACAATCACGTCAATGCAGTAATCCTCATTTTGGTGTCAAATAAATTAGAATATAATGCAAAACACGGTGATTATAATGGATTAGCATGGAACAGAATATTAAAATATGGTATAAAAATGCATGTTTGGAGTTTCAGGGTAAGATTACCCTTTTACTTATCTGGCAGCATGGGTCACTGAATAACAAATAACAAAAGACCATTCACTAGTTCACCAGCAGTTGGCAGCATCCACATCATTTTGTAAAAGAACAATGTCTCATTAACCTTCTTAAAATAGCAATCATTAAGAATTTCACATCTTTTATCTCATGTGGTTGAAGGAAATAAAATGATCTTTGTTTGGACTGCAATATTACTTCAGTGTTACTGACTTGCAAATGCCTGCCCCACCTCTGGAGAAGATTTCTCTTCTAAGTTATGCAAAGTGATACTATAGCATCCTTCAGAATAAACCTGGATGATTGGATGGGTAACCATAAATTTACTCTGGCACTGACCTACTTTGCCCATCTTGAGAAGAAGCAGAACATGAAGGTGGATACTGGCAGGGTGTAGATGGTTTTGTGACTCAGCTGACTTTTATTTTCTATGATCCTATTATCCTGTATCTGTTGTACAACTTAGTCTATCTCATACAATCAGTATATGTTTTCCAATGGGTTTTCTTACTGCAGTCTCTGCAGATTTCTGTTTTACACTAGTTTATCAGTATTCCAAGTCAGATTTTCTGTATATATGTACAGTATAAGCAAACATTAGACTTCCAGGGACAACTCCTTTTCAATGGATGTAGAGAGTTTTTTTTTGTCTCCAGAACATAAAGTTGGTATTTCCCTAGTATTCCTTTTGCATTTGCAGTTCTTATAAACTTACAAATGTCAGGCAAGAAAAGATGCATAGCACCAATTACTAAAGGTTAATAATGTATTATGTGTATGACATCCGCGGTGGTGCAGCGGTAGTGTTGTTGCCTCACAGCAAGAGGTTCTCCCGTTCGATTCTCGGCTGGAGTGCAGGGAGTGCCTTCTGTGTGGAGTCTGCATGTCCTCCCCGAGGTTGGGTGGGCGTTCGAAAGACATGCGTAAATGGGCATGCCTTCATTGAAGGTTGAACGTCGAGCTGGCACCTCGGCATTCGTGAAAATCTACTGCTAATCATTAGTGGACCAGAGTTCCATTGTGGTGACCCCTAACCGGGAAAAGCCGAAAGACAAACAATATGTCATTAGGCAACAAAAAAACTTGAAACCTGGACTCTTTTTAAACTTTACATATATAATTTCCAGCATAACATATTCTTTAAATAATATTGTAATTTTAGAACCAAAGATTCAGTAATAGATAACTATATACAGTATATACAATACATGCCTTAAAAAGAAAAATAGAATTTTTTATCAAGCCTACATTTTTAAATTCACATTATTTATTTATTCATTTATTTGACATTTGTTAACTGGGTTAGTCCATCTGAGCCAATGGCCCATTTTCAGTGGAGACTGGAGGAGAAAAGCTCCAGCATTACAAACACAAAAAGATAACATAGTAGGAAATGTACAAAATCCCAAGGAAAAAAAAAAGACAGCAATAAAAAATGAACAAAAATTACATATAAAGTAACCATATGAAACAAATAACTGATATTAAAAAACCTGAAGCTAATACAAATAGTAGATGTAAGTAGTGACAATATTGTCATATCTTCTACATTGTAACATATTGTAGTATTGACTAATGAATAGATTAGTCATTGAATTTTAACATTTAGACAAGAAGTGAAAAGAAAGAGGAAAATACAGATTATGGAGGATTTTGGCAAGTCAAGCTTTTGAGTTAAGAAAGTAATGCTTTATTTCGGTTTTAAAACAGCTGGAACTAGTGATGCTATGAATGTAAGGTGGTAGCCTATTCCATGCAATGGACACTGAGTGTTTATAGAGAAGTTTACCAGTAGTTTTGTTAAGTTTATAGATGTCAAAAAGGTGCTGGTTAGAACTACGAAGAGGCCGAGTTGGGGTATAAGGGTTTACTAAGGTAGGAAGAGATGAGCAGTCTAGAGATTTGTTGAGGTCTATGCACATTGAGCAGAGTGGATGAGAAGTGTTGACTACAACTCAGCTGAGGTATATAAGTATCCTGTTATTTCAATTATTTATACTGATTATTGTTTCTAGCAATTTATATATAGCACTTTTATTGCCTGCTGCTTAGTTTTTGAGTGTATTTTACTGATATTAAGTAATCTGCATGGGTAACTGATTTGTTTGCAGTTAAAAGCATTTTGTATCTTTACAAATCTTTATCTGTTTAAAAACTTTAATTTTGTGGCTTTCTGTAGTGCTTACTGTCTGTAGGCTAATAGCTTTAGTATTGTCTCCCTGTTGGTGTCTTGCTGTTATACTTGGTGGCTTTGCAGTTGCCCGCCCCTACTGTAAATCTGATCTGGGACATTCCTCCCAGTCTAGTGTCATTAGCTCATTCTACCTAATACAGAGAGAACATTTGATAAGGCGTTCTGTTTCTCCTTTTTCCCATTCAAAAAAAAAAAATTTGCCTGAATCTCCTTGTGTTCTAAGTGTGCTTCTCAAACATTTTGGAAATATAGAGTATATTTTAAAGCATTTATTGTGACTGTAATTGCCTTAATATTGCTACAACTCAAGTGCTGGGTTGCACTGCATCTGAAGTGTTTGTATATTTTAGCTGCTTTTCTGTATATATAGACTTCTCTGTATATGTTGACTAGCTACTTATTCTGCTGTGTTACTGCCTCTTAAACCGTTTTTCAGTTGTGCACTTGCCTTGCTTCATTTAAAAAGTTTTAAATTGCTAATTTTGTAGAGTTTTAATTGCATTTACTGTTTAGGACTACACACTCAGCTTTGCTTGTCTCAGGATTTTATTTTCTGTGTTCAGAGCTATCCAGACTTTGCTGTGGTAGAGGGAAGTCCTACTGCTTACCAGTGGGAGTGGTGAGCATTGTACTGCCTATCTAACGCTAGAGGAGTGGTTTCCAGCTCTGAAATTGTAATTTTATTAGCCTTTTTGGGCTGATTTCTATCCCTTTCAACTTTTGGGCTAAAAAACTCGTGTGTTTGCACATTTTTCACATTGTGCAGCACTGCGAGGCTACAGTTAAACTATTCCAGGTGCTAGAAAGTCTGCTCTTCAAATTTTCCCTTAAAACTAGCTGGTTTCTCAGTAGTAACACTAAAATCTGAACCCCTGTGACTAGCACTTGCTCTAGAACCTGCTGGAAAGCACTAGGAAGCCTGAAACTGATACAAGCACTCAGCTCTCCTTGTCAATAAGGAGAAATTAATCATAGGCACTAAACAGCCTATAATTGCTAAGTACCTTGCAAAGGTAAGGGAAAACAGCTCTTAAACTAAAAAAGCATCTAAACAGGCATGACCAAGGGTCAGCTTCCGGTGATTTCTCCTGTCCACCTGGTGAATCTGGGCATACTGGGGCAATGCGGCAACTGCCTCATGTACACAGACAATCCTCTCCTCCTAACACCCAACACTACAACCTACTAGAGATGCACTTACATAGCCAAATTGGAAGCAAAGCTCTCTCCGGCCAAGATTGTGCTAGACAGTCAAGAGGAGAAGGTTAACACCTGCATTACACCTCAAGCAACTCATAGCCCTTCAAAACCCACACCATCAACACCCACACATAGCAACAATAAACCCACATATGCGGAGGCCCTTAACATTAACCTGCCCAAGCAACAAGGACCTCCGAAGCCGAAACGCAAACAAACACCAGTCACAACCACAGTGACACATAGCTCACAACACCAGTGTGCCACCCAACAACAGCCCCTAAGGCAAGACAAAGTACCCAACACTTTAGTCATAGGTGACTCTATAGTCAGGCACACTGATGTCCCACTGACCAGGCTGAACAAGGAGAAAATTACAGTCAGCTGCCTGTCGGGTGCCAGGATCCGCCACATAACACATGCACTCAAGTCACTCCACAACAAATACAAATATGACTTTGTCATTGTCCATGCTGGAGTGAATGACTTGAGATGTACCTCACTGGACTACAAGAAAAGGGACATGGAAGAGCTCTTGGATCATGTGACCCAGGCAGGTATGACCCTAGCCCTGAGTAGCATCCTGCCTTCGCCCAGAAAGATACCACAGTATAAGGACAAAATGATTGACTTCAACAATTGGCTAAGCTTCTGGTGTCATTCAAAGGGGATCCAGTATTTGTCTGCTTGGGAAGACATGATCGACAAACCACAATGCTTTGCCAGAGATGGTCTGCACCTGTCACCCCTGGGATTCAGGTTACTGGCTAAAGCTCTTGCTACCCCTATAGTGCCTTTTTTAGGCAAGGTTCAAAGGATAAAACCACCACTGTAACAGATACAAGCATGCAAAATCTGAAGGTAATGCTACTCAATGCTAGAAGTCTAAACCTCAAAATGCACTCTCTCGAGGCACTCCTAAAAATGGAGAACATCGATATCTGTGCAGTAACTGAGACCTGGTTCAAGGCTCCAGATAGCAACCCTGCAATACGAGGCTACAATTCTTACCACACTTTTCGGTCACAAAACCAATACTGAAACACTAAAGGTGGAGGAGTGTCCATATTCACCAAGGATATTCACACCTCCAGGCTAGTTGCCCAACACAATGCATCTGAAATTCTCCAGGTGCAACTAACACTAGGTAAGACTGCAATCCAAATTGTAACTTGCTACAGATCCCCCACCATGCCCCAAGATTCTCACTACACCTTTCTAAACATACTGGAAAATATTAAGATACAACCAAACACCCTAATACTCGGTGATTTCAACTACCCTGCCATTAATTGGGAAATCTACTCGGGTACCAACTCCTTTTCCCAATGGTTCTTGGAATTCATAAATTCCAACGCCCTGGATCAACGAATCCATTGTCCCACCAGGGGCTCCAATATCCTAGACCTGGTCATTACCAACATGGGAGATAGATGCTCCACACCAGTGGTCACCCCCTCATTGGTCAGGTCTGACTATAAGCAAATCACCCTTGACATCCACATCCCACCCTGACCCCCCAGTAAGGAAACCTCCTTAAAAAACTTCTCCAAAGCCAACTTCATGCTACTGAAGTCAGAAGTGACAAACTTCACAATACCGGATCTGGAAGTTTGACTGCAGAATCCTACACTAAGGCACTGTACGAGCACATCCACTCGTGCATGAATCATGCCATCCCAAATAGAACCAAGATGCTCTTCTCCAAAAAAAGGAAGCCAATCTGGTGGTCCCCTGCTATAAAAAAACTATACAACAGAAGGAAGAAACTGTTGCAGAAAAGAGGAAAATCTCAGGATGCAAAAAACTCCCTCACCAGCCTCAGTAAAAAGCTGTGATCCCTCATAAAATCCTCAAAAGCTAGTTACGAAAATAAAATTGCCAAAGATTCCAAAGACAACCACAAGGCATTCTATAGTTGTGTCAAGAATCTAAATGGCAATGCTCAGATCTGCTCTGAGCTACAACAAAATGGCATTAAATATACTGATCCCAAGGATATTGCCAATATCCTGGCAGATCAATTTAGTGCCAACTTCACCCCCCTCTCACCCCCTAAAGGGCCCATCTCAATACCAAAAGATTGCCAAATTCCGATAATCACGGCTACACAGGTAGAAACTGCACTCTCCAAAGCTAAGAATACAGCATCCATGGGACCAGATGACATCCCAGGCTGTGTACTACAAGAACTACAAAATGAACTGGCACCTCAAATATGTGTCATGTTTAATCATAGCCTCACCATAGGCTTTGTGCCCACTGAGTTGCGCACAGCTGCAGTTATCCCGCTCCACAAGATAGGATCCACCTTGGATCCTGGGAACTACCGTCCCATCAGTCTGACAAGCCTGATCTGCAAGGGCATAAAACGCATTATCATGGAACTTATAAACAAAGACATTGGCAACCTTCAAACACTGGACCCCACCCAATTTGGGTTTGTGAAGGGCCGATCTTGTCTCCTGAATCTGATTGACTTCTTCGAATCAGTTTCCAGAGCTGTGGACAAGGGTAAGGCAGTCCACACAGCCTATCTGGACCTCGCCAAGGCCTTTGACACCATCCCCCACTCTGGAATCATAGATAAACTTACTAAGCTGGGCATAAATCCCTACATCACTCGATGGGTTGCCAACTGGCTTATTGACAGAACCCAGACTGTAAAAGTAGCTGACTTCAAATCCAGCTCCAGACAAGTGACAAGTGGAGTACCTCAGGGTTCAGTCCTGGGACCACTCTTGTTTGGCATCTACTTCTATGAAGTACAGGCCAACACTAAGGGACTCTGGCTAACAAAGTTTGCAGATGACTGCAAACTGGGAGCCATTATTGAATCCCCAAATGATGTGGATATTCTACAAAAGGGCCTTACAGAAACAGATGCCTGGTGCCAGAGCCATGGGCTCAAGCTTAATGCCAAGAAATGTATAGTTATCCTCTTTGGAAAAAAACATGTACCCATGAATTACCACATAGGTAGCAGGACACTAAACATTGAAAGTGTGATGAGAGACTTAGGGACACAGGTGGACAGTGGTCTCACTTTCGATAACCACATCACCACAACAGTCAGGAAATCCTTCTATGTGGCACACCTCATCACTAAGGGCTTTTCATCCAGAAAAAAGGGGGTCATTGTCCCACTGTACTCATCCCTCATTAGACCCATTATAGAGTATAATGCCCCGTTTGGTATGTACCTCACAAGACATCTGCAACAGCTGGAAAGGCCACAGAAATTCCTCACTAAAAGAATCACAGGCCTAAAGCAGATGCCATATGCTGACCATCTAAAAAAACTCCAGCTATACTCTGTGGCATATCGTCTACTCAGAGGCGATCTCTGCTTAACATACAAGACCATGTCGAACTCTGAGCTGTTGGACATGCTCCACTTAAAGAAATCCCAATCCCTCAGAGCCAAACGCTCAAGGGATTTAAACCTTATCATCACAATGAACAAAACATACTAGAGGGATAGGTTCCTGACCCAGAGACTCTCCATACTCTGGAATAGACTGCCCATACAAGTCAAGCAGAGCACCTCATTGGCCCTCTTCAAAAGGAACCTTGATGAATGGATGGGAGATAGGAAATTCACCCCGGAGATCATGTCAGTCACCCTGCTAGACAGGGGCCCAGAGAAGTAAATATTGTGGGAAGAAATATCCAGGGAATTGTTATGGCTAGGCTTGCATAGGCCTTAGGGCCAATAGCCTAGTACCAACCTATGAACCTATGAATATGGAGTGTGTCAGCTGCAGCTGGGAAAGTAGTAAGAGCTGGGGGAATTCTAGCCATTGAAGCTGTTTCAGGGCAAGGCAATGATGGGATTTATAAGGTAGCTTACAGGTGAATCCGGCTATGTTATTGTAAGATTGTTCAAGTTTGAAGAGAAGGTTTGACTGGAGATGAGTAAGGATAGGTGAGGCATAGAGGAGATATGGAAGGAGGTGGTCTTGGGCAAGGGTGAGTTTGGAGTTGGGAGCAAGAAATATTATATTCCTGTAGAGAATACCCAGTTTCTGTTTATTTTTTTTTGATACAGTATTGAATATGGATGTCAAATTTGATTTGGTCATCAATTATTGTGCCCAGTAACTTGGTGCAAGGTTCAACTTTGATGAGGGACAAGAAATAGTAAAGGTGGATTTAAGGTGGTAGAGAGTTTTGGAAAGAAATAGTAGGAGCTTGTTATTTGGGGTGTGAAATAGTAGGAGCTTAGTTTTTTGGGGGTTGAGTATAAGTTGATGCTGTCTGAGCCATTTTTCCATGGATGAGAAAGAGTTTTGGGTGATCAAATGAAGTTTAGAGATATTATCAGCACAAGAGATAAAAGTAGAGTCATCAGCATATTGTATAAGGGAGGAAGTGTTTCGGCAGGCGTAAAGATGATTGGCGAAGATGTTGAATAGGTGGAAGCCAAGGACTGAGTCTTGAGGGACACTGGTTTGGATAGGTAGGAAAGGGGAGCAAGTAGATTGCCATCTGACAGACTAGAGCCTATATGGGAGATAGCTAGAGAACCAGTGAATAGTAGAGGGGGAGAGATTTATATCGGTAAGCTTAGTAAGCAGCTTGGAATGGGAGGCAGTATTGAAAGCTTTAGAGAGGTTGAGAAAGAGGCAAGATACCAGGAGGTTTTGGCCCTGGCTTCAGCAACAGCGTGAGTGAAGGATAGTAGGGCAGTAGAGGTGCTGTGGTATGGCCTAAAGCCATGTTTAGTAGGGATCAGAAGGTTTTCATTAATAAGGTGAGTTAAAAGCTGATTGTGTATGCATTTTTCAAGGATTTTGGATAGGGGAGATAGGATGACAATGGGTCTGTCGTTATAAGACTCAGTGGAGTTACCTCCTTTGTGAAGTGGAATGGTTTAAAAAGATTTCCGGATGTTGGGGACAGTAGACTCTTGGATAGATCTATTTATTAGGATAGAGAAAGGATAGGCTATGGCTTTAGCTGCAAGTTTAAGAAAGGGGGGATGTTATCAGTAGAGGGAGAACAAGGTTTTAGTTTTAGCAGAAGGGACTTGATGTAAGCTGTGGAGACAGGGCTAAGAGAGAAAGGGGGGCATTGCATCTGTAGTGAGTGATGTGAGAAGGGTTATGGCTTTGGGAAGGTTGAGTTAGTTTTTGAATTGATTCCATGAAGTGGGTATTAAGTAGGGTGGCAGTTTCTAAGGGAGAATTATTTGGGTAGGAGTTGGGGTTGGTTGGTTCACCTGGCTTTAAGATTTTATTGATGGTATGCCAGAATTTTTGGGGGCTAGACTTTTGGGAGAACTGGGGATTATAAAAGTATTTTTTTCTTGTCTTTGTTGATTACTTTTTTGCTTGATTTCGTAGTTCTTTATATTTTTGTAGGAATGTTGCCAATTTAGTTTTTAGCCATTTTTTTCCAATTCTTGTCTCTTTCTCTCATAAGAGATAGGGTGTTTTTGGTGAGCCCAGGTGAGTAGTTGGCTTTGATTCTCACATTTCTAAGAGGAGCTAAAGAATCAAGTATGTCAAAAAAGTGTGATTAAAATGTAGATCAGCTTCATTAAGATGGAGGTTCTTAATGGAGCCCCAGCTTATGGAAGTGATCCTGTTATTGAAGGTTTCAGGGTTGAAGGAAAAAGCTTACGACACTCTCTAAAATGGTGGGATTTAGGTATTTGGGAGGAGTAACATTGGAGTTGAGTAGGGAGGTGGTCACTTAGGGTGTTGGGGAGGGTCCTGCTGTTATGATGTAGGGTAGGGTCAGAGGTAAGAATCTAGTCTAAGGTGAAACCTTTGGTATTATTGTTGAAGCAGGTAGGAGTTGTGATAAGATGATGGAAGCCATGGAGGTTGATTTGTAGGGAGGGAGAGGTAGTGGATAGTTTTTGCCAGTTGATATTAATGTTTTAACTAATAAGATGAATGGTCCTTCTAAGACTATCTTGCATTATTTCACTTAGAGGCAATATCATTTCATAAGTACACATCAATAAAAGAAATAAAAACTTTAGTCAGTAGAGTGTTTATAAGATATTTAGAAATTATTTGCTTTTTCCAAAAGGCTTGGCCTCAGTGTAAGTGACCAATAACACTGAGAGCAGGCTGACAGCAAATGTTTTGGAATCTGGTCCCTGTAGTAAGCCTTTTTATGGATAGGCCTAAACAGAAGTAAGTCACTTATATGCAGAGCAGGTGTTTCAGAATGGCGGACAGACTTACACTGAGAGCAACCCTTTTGGAATCTGGCCCTTTATGTTGACATCTGTTGGTGATACCTCTTGAAGAGAAGTCAAAACATTTTCAAATTGTAGAGAAGACTTCTTCCATATCTTTGTTGATTTTATTAGAGTTAAAATTAAATATGTTGAGATTTTCAGCTTGCTGTATAACTAGTATCTAACCAGTTAGTTATAACTCTAAAAATTACTACTTTAGCATAAATTATTATATTTGGAAAATGAATACCTCCTGATTCCCAAGATCTAACATATTAACTAAGGAACATCCTAGTATTTTGTTTTTTTTTTTGGGGGGGGGGTTCAGAGAAAATTTAGAAGTAATTTATTATATTTTTATAAATAATCTATGTTAGGAATTAAAGCTAGAGCTTGTATTGTATATAGAATCCTTGGGAGCAAAACTATTTAAATTAGCTGTAGTCTGTCATCAAAAGAGATGATTAATTATTCCATCTGGATATCAGCTTGGCAGTAGTCTTCAGGATTCTTTCATAATTAATAAATTCTATTTTACCAGTGTTTTCTTTTATGGAAATACCTAAATATGATACAGTACAAGATTCTTTATCAATAAAATTATGAAGAGCAAGTTGTAATTTTCTCTTTGTTCATAAAAAGGATATTCATTATTCAGCTTTCAGGTTATTAAAGTGGAGACCTGATAACTCTTTAAATGTTTTAATGAAATAGCCCATTCTTTCAGTGATTCTTCTGAGTCTGGTAAAGTTAATATTTATAAGATAAGAGCTCATAGTATTTCTTATTTCAAACTTCTGTCTCATCTCTTTTAGTTTTTTTTTACATTTATTAAAATTAGATTTAGCTTCTGTTGATTTAGTCTGAATTTCTAATAACTTGTCATCCTATTCTCTCACTTTCATTTTATACAATGACAAAGATTTACCATAGATGTAAGCTTTAAATGAATCCCAAATCATAACTTTGCTGACCTTTTGAGAATTGGTAGTTTGTATAAAGAATTCAGTTTCTGAAAGTAACCGGGTTTTAAACTCTTTAATTTTAAGAATATAAGGAATTCTGTTCGTCAGTGGTAATTTATTAAAATCCATTGTAATCATTATAATAAGAACATGATGGTCTGAGATGGGGCAAGGGACTATTATAAAGCTTAGTATTTTGAATGTAATGTCATGTGATATTAAAATCTCATCAGTTCTGATTTGATTACCATATGTAAATGAGCAATATGTGAACTCCAGTGTTTTGTCATCTCTCATAAAAAATTAATCTTTTAGATTAAGAAGTTCAATTCACTTACTGGGAGCTTTAGCTGGGGAGTTAGTCTAAATTCTCTCGGAGCATTAGTGTCTGAACTATTCAATAACCAATTAAACTCTCCTATTATTAGATTGCCTTTGCCTCATTAAAGATAATATCTAAGTAATTCTGAACTAATCTGACTCCTATCCCAGGAAACTAGTGCAAGTTAAAGTCTAAATTATATTATTGTATTTTATAACCACTAAAGATGTTAAGCCCTCTTGTTGTTCAAATCTATAAATAATCTCAGGTATTAGTATATTTTTCTATAAAATCATAACCCTTTTACTTTTGAAGGTTGATTGAGCTAAGATTGCATGTTAATTAAAATTCCAGATGCTTTTATCTGCATGTTTAAAATGGGATGATATGTAGTCCAATCTCGCCTTCATTCTTACCCCTGGGTTCAGAGCCGAACCTCGGCTCCGACTCGGCTATACTCTAGCTCAAAGTCTTCAATTGGCTCATGGCTAAGAGGTATCCCATCATGCAACAGGCCCATTCCCCAGATCTCGTTTGCTGCTCGTTATGCTCAGATGTAGTCTCGCTTTTGGCCATGGCTAAGTATGCTTTTTTCTAAATTTTTAGCTATTTGTTGATCATAAAATGCTATTTTCATAGCTACTGTGTGTGTGTCTCTCTTGCTGGTTGTGTGGCCTTTTCATTGTCTGTTTTTGGTATCCCGTTCACTCCCTTTCTTCCCACGGGCTAGGCCCGTTTCAGTTAGAGGACCTAGTCCTCCCCATTGTTTCCATGTGGTCTTTTTGTTTTGTACTTCCTGTTACTTGTTAGCTTATTTAGTGTTTTGTCATTTGGTAGTGGTGTTATCCTGCATTTGTTTCCCCCGGGCTAGGCCTATTTAAATTAGAGGACCTAGTCCTCCCTGTAGTTTTTGTTCCAGTCGGTTACTAGGCCATGTTTAGTTAGAGGCTCTAGTTTTCCGCACTGGTTTAGTTAGGTCTTTTGTGTGTACATGTTGTTTTGCAGCTTGTCCCTGTGTGTGTACTCCTTTATACAGCATGTCTAAGGATTCTAAGGAACACAGGCCTTCGGGCTTTAAAAAGTGTGTTGAATGCAACAATAAAATGTCTTTGACTGATGGGCACTCCGTGTGCGTGTACTGCTTGGGTGCTATTCATCTCCAAGAGTCCTGCTTGTTTTGTCATTCTTTCAGTCCCCACATGCTACAGGAGAGGAAGAACAAGCTCATTGTGAAAGGACTGCTTAAACACTCCTTCGCAGAAGACTTGGCTAAGTCTTCCAGTGCTATATCCTCTCCAGCTAAAAAGGACTAAAAGACTGCTAAGAAGTGCTCTCCGGCTCCGTCTGTTTCTTCGGAGCCACCAGGGAAAGTTGCTAGAACAGCTTCTCCGTCTTTGGCTCCATTGGCTTTGGTGCCGACAGAAGGTAGTGTATTGACTTAGTCTGTATCGGCTCCCAGCCTTTCGAAACCGGTCACAGATATTTTGGTTCGGTGCCGGTCTCCAGTTTCTCGACCGGGTTCTCCTTCACATCAGTCTCCCTCTGTAGGGAGATCCAGATCTCCAACTATATCCTCCAGGTCCTTGAGGTCCCTTTTCGATGAGGACGTTGATAGAGTGGTGAAGAAACTGCTTCAGTCATCGGTGCTGGCCAAACTGATTTCAGCTCTGACTTAGTCAGCTCCAGAGACCATGGCCCCTTCATCATTTGTTGTTCCTCCTCCGAGCCTTTCTCGGCCCTCGGAGCCAGAGTTGTTGGTTCCATCGGGTGCCATTAGGTCGGTTCCAGTAGCTTCGCCTGGCCTCTTGGTTCTCATTTCCACTCCAACCCCGTCGGTTCCATCCATGGGGTCGAGGGTCCACAGTTCCCCGGTCAGACCGAAGGGGGAGGGCTCGGATCGATCTTCATCAGTTCTGAGCCTTCCTCACAGTGCTTCAGCTCGGGTGAGCTTTGGACCTCATCTCCACTGCACCAAGGGCTACTACCATATCCTCTATGGTTAGTCGGCCTTCGGTGCTGGGGGGATCAGCCTTCGAGGTTATGAGGAGCGTGCTGGCCAGGTCATCAGCTGAATCCTACGGCACTGACACTCTGCCCCCTCCGGCACCAGTGTCAGTTTCAGATCAACCTCTATCCATGGCAGCGGAGACCCAAGGCCTAAGGATACCTCCATGGGTGGTCCCCAACTTTCTGATGTCTCCCCAGAGTTTTTGCCTGAGGAGCCCGTCAGAAAGAGATTGTGTAAGAGGAAACATGTTGACTCCCCGGATGAGTCTGTCATGTCTGACACCGACCTTGAGGAGTCAGAGGGGTCCCTCAAGTCATCTTCTGAAGATATCTCTTTTTCAGATATTCTTGAGATCTTGAAGCAGAGAGGCGGCTGGCCCTCCAAATCCTCTACTGATGAGGAGTCAGTTTTCCTGAAGGCTATCGGGTCTCAACCTTCCGCCTCTTGGATCTCTCCCCCTTTCGATGAGCTACTAGATCTCATCTGTCAAAAGGTGTGGGAAACTCCCTGACACTGTGGAACTGGTCCCTAGGAGACCCAATAAGTTTTTGTCCACTCCCACAGACAAGGAATATCTGACAAAAGGCGTTCCAGTAGATGCCATGGTGGTGGCAGCAGCCACCAAGAAGGAACTTGCTGAAACTTCGTCTACCGTCCATCCACCTAACAACGAGTCCCGGGCCATGGACAGGTATGGGAAGCATGTGTTTACCTCAGCGGCCTTTACTCTGCAGTCTCTGAACTACTTGATGCATTTTACAAGGCTCCAGAGAGATCTCCTAAAAGAGCTAGGAGATTCTCTACAGGGTAACGTTTCTGATGCCATGGCACAAAAGGTCAATGCACAGATGTCTACCCTAAATTCCCATACCAACTCTGAGGCTGATCTCATACACAGCCAACGTAGCAAGCAGGGTAGCGGGTTCTGGTGCCTAATGGTTAAGGTGTTGGGAGGGTGGCCTAATGGTTAAGGTGTTTGCCTTACAAACACAGGGTGTGGGGTTTGAGTCTCACAAGGGATAATTGGCTAGGCTTAAAATGGCTCACAAGGGCAGTTAACTTAGTAATAATCTATGAAACTATGAACCTATGGAGAAGCTTTTAGGAGACACTCCTGGATGCGCCTGTGTAATTTCACGGAGGCCTTCAAGTCTACGTTCACCAACGCCACATTTGATGGTTCATCGTTATTCGGAACCAAGGTGAAAGACACTCTCATTAGGTGCGAGCAGGAAGGAAAAACCCTGTCTGCCATGGGAGTCCATTTTTCCATGCCTTCTAGACCTTACCCCAAGGGCCAGAAGGGTGGGAAAATGTGGTTCAGGAAGTTGCAGAGGTTTTTTCAGGACGAACAAAGTGATTCCCCCTCCAGAGGCAGGGGAGGGGGTGGAAATTCAGGTAGATGCTGCCCTAGAGGCAGAGGAGGCCTGCGTAACCAGGGTGACCATGATTCCTTTCACGGTTCTCCCTACCAGCACTCCTGAAAGGAGACCTGACTGTGCGTCTCTGGAGCCAGTCGGGGGTCACATTTCTTTATTCCCAGAAGCCTGACAATATGTCACCCAAGACGAGTGGATATTAAAGATAATTTCCAGAGGTTATCATATTCCCTTCTCTTCTCCTCCTCCGCCAACCATGAGAATTCCAGACGTTCCACCCAGTCACAGGGATTCCGCAACTTTAGAAATAAAAAAGTTGCTTTAAAGAGAGCCATCCAGCCTGTCCCTGTAGACCAAGCAGGATTAGGGACTTACTCCAGATTCTTTTTGGTGCCGAAAAGAACAGGGGACCTGAGACTCATCTTGGATCTCAGCCGATTGAACCTACATGTACAAAAGTCCAAGTTCCGCATGGTCACCTCACAGTCAATACTCCCTATGTTAGGGAAAGATGTGTGGATGTGCTCCATCGACCTCAAAGATGCTTACTACTGTATCAAGATGGACAGGGCATCAAGAAGTCATCTACGCTTCTGGCTGGGAGCCAGTCATTTTCAGTTTTGCGCTCTGCCCTTTGGTCTCACCACAGCTCCCAGGGTATTTACCAAATGCATGGCAGTGGTAACGGCTCACTTGAGACGTCAGGGATTCCAAGTGTTTCCGTACATGGATGACTGTCTCCTTTCTGCCACCACCAGGCATCTACTGTTACAGACCAGGGATGCCACCATTACACTGTACCAAAGGTTAGGAATTTTTCTAAATTGGAAAAAATTTGCCTGGTTGCCCTCGCAGCATGTCACTTTTATCGGCACCGAGCTAGATACGGTGATCATGAGGGCTTTCTTACCAGAAGAGAGAATTCAGGCTCTACAACAGCAGGTCTACACCTTACTACCATTGAGGAAGGTCAAGGCAAAAGTGGTCCTCAAGTTATTAGGGATCATGGCTGCCACAATCATGCTAGTTCCCCTTGCCAGACTACACATGAAGGTTCTTCAGTGGCTGTTTTTTGCCCAATGGTCACTACAGCATCTTCCACTAACCCATTCTATTCTGATTATGGACACATGCAAGATCTACGCTGGTGGCTACAGGCCAGCAATCTCAACGTGAGCAAGCGTTTTGTCCTATCTTCTTCAGTTGCCACGGTGACCAAGGATGCCTCCCAGATTGGGTGGGGGGGGGGGGCATTATCTCAGCAGGACAGTCCAAGGCATGTGGCAGGATTACGAGACCCATTTGCATATCAATGTCCTGGAGATGAGAGCAGTGCTATTAGCGTTGCAAGCACTTCAGAGCTCTCTCCCTCTAAGGACAATTGCAATCCACTCAGACAACATGTCGGTGGTATGGTATCTGAACAAGCAGGGAGGAGCCAAATCATATCCCCTTTGCAGAGAGGCACTTCAAGTTTGGCAGTGGGCGGTGTCTTCCCAACGCTTTCTAGTTGCAACACATATACCGGGGAAGTCCAACGTGATTGCCGACAGGCTGAGCAGAGCTGTGCTAATGCCTCACGAGTGGTCCCTGAACAAATATGTTGCGGAGAAGATATTCCACAGATGGGGTCAGCCTTGCTGCAATCTATTTGCCAGCCCCCTCACTGCCAAATGCAGCAGCTACTTCACCCTTATTCACTTGGAGGGGGAGACACCCAGGGACGCTCTGGTTCATGACTGGCCCTCCGGTCTTCTCTATGCCTTTCCACCATTTCCTCTGATATCAAAGTTCATTCAGAAAGCACAGTCTTCGGGAAGCAAGATGATCCTGATTGCCCCACACTGGCCTCATCAGATTTGGTTTCCCTTCCTTCAACCATATCTAATGGACAATCCCTGGATTCTCTGCCCAGATCCAGATCTACTGACTCATATGTCAGGACAGTTCCATCCCTCCATCCAGACCCTCAAGTTGACAGCTTGGCTGCTCTAGTTCCGTCCCTAGTCAGGCTTCATGATTTTTTCCCCGGAAATGGTCTACATTCTGTCTTCTTCCCACAAGTCTTCTACCAGGAAGAGTTATTTCAGTAAGTGGAAGAGGTTCTCCATTTGGGCCCGTGAAAGACATATTGATCCTTATACAGCGCCGATTTCGGCAATATTAGAATTTTTTTCTCAACTGTTCAGTCAGGGGTCAGCTGCAGCAACCATTAAAGTGCAATTGGCATTGATTTTTTCCTTTCATGTTGCTAATGAGCCCAATCTTATGGCTCATAGACTTTTTAGGGCCTTTCTGAAAGGGACAATGTTACTCTGACCTCCAGTCTTTGATCCAGTAATGCCATGGGACCTCAATTTTGTATTACAGAAGCTCACCTTGACTCCTGTTGAGCTCACAGCTATGTGTGACCTTAAATTCTTGTCATGGAAGACAGTATTCTTGGTAGCCATAACTTCAGCTAGGCAGGTCTCTGAGCTCCAAGCTTTATCGATTAAGCCACCTTATTTGGTGTTTCACAAAGACAGGGTCTCCTTAAGAAGCAATCCTTCCTTTTTTCCAAAGGTTGCTTTTGTTGTCAACATCAACCAATCCATTGAGTTAACTGTGTTTTTTCCTGAATTTTCTAACAAGGCAGAATTTAAGTTTCATCAGCCAGACGTTCATAGACAATTGCATTTCTATTTACATAGGACAGAAGATTTCAGGAAATCAGATCAACTGTTTGTCTCGTTTTCAGACACTAGACTTGGGGTTCCTGTTTCTAAAGTAACTTTGCCTCACTGGATTTCTAATTGCATCTCATTTATTTATGCTTCCAATGGCAAAGAATTACCCTTTAAAGTGAAGGCTCATTCTACACGATCTGTGGCTACCTCTGCTGCATTTCAGGCTAGGATTTCTGTGGATGATATTTGTGCTGCAGCAACATGGGCTTTGCCTCATACTTTTATTAGTCACTACAAATTAGATCTGGTCTCTAGAGGCAGATCTTCCTTTGGTTCCACAGTGCTCAAGAGAATTGTTCACTGAGACACCCAAGGTCAAGGTGCTAGGGACGTTGTCCCAGGGGTAAGAATGAAGGCGAGATTGGACTACATAACATCAAGAAGTTATGTACTCTCCATAACGTTCGGTGTATGTAGTCCATCTTGCCTTACATTCTTACTAACCCCCCCTCCTACCCCCTCCTTGAGGACCTGGAGGTATAGTCTCTAGGTGTCAGTAGTCCTTTCTGTTGGGGTTGTTCTTGTTCTCAGTGTGTGTGTGTGTGTGTGTGTGTGTGTGTGTGTGTGTGTGTGTGTGCGCTTGCAGCAAACAAGATCTGGGGAATGGACCTGTTGCATGATGGGATACCTCTTAGCCATGAGCTAATTGAAGACTTTGAGCTAGAGTATGGCCGAGTCAGAGCCGAGGTTCAGCTCTGAACCTAGGGGTAAGAATGTAAGGCGAGATGGACTACATACATCGAACGTTATGGTGAGTACATAACTTCTTGTTTCCTTAAAAAAAAGTACAATTTGTAATTTATTATACTGAAATATTTTAACATGATTAAACACTTTTAGAATAGTTTAACTTATTAATATATAATTCCTTGACAAACAATCAGAAAAAAAATCAATGACTATAGAATACATTTAAGTATGTGAATACATAACATAACACTATATCTCCAAAATATGATTGATAGACTAAATATTGCATTTCAGACTCATCAGTGAATTTACAATAAAATATATGCAGATAAATAATAATTATCACTATGTGCATGGAATGATAAAATTCCTAGTCTAGAAGTTATAAAAACCACTAGACTAGACTATCTCACTAAAGAAAAATCTTATCTAAAGCCGAAATAAAATGGAGTTTAATTGAGGGCAGATAAACCAATTTGGAGAGCAATCCTACATATATAATAAAAATAAGTAATGTATAGGATATTTCCCATCAATTTAACTTAAAGCATTTAAGCACTTTTTTCACTTAAACATTTTAAATGAAATTTTTAACTTGCTATTTTTTAAAGTATACATAATAGTGTGGGTAATAAACTCTTCAGTTTTAATAAACATGCAATGTGATGCTGACTATTCTATATTATACAACTGCATAAATATGTTTATAAACACTATTTTAGATGTTTGTATTTGTACAATATAAGAACTTGCATTATTTATTAATATATTTAGCAAAGGAAAAACACACCGCATCCTACACAGAAACATTCCGATTCTTGCATACTCAGGAATGCCAACAAAGATTCATCTAATTCCAACCAAGTATGTATATAAAAAGCACAACATACAGGTTGGCTACAGAATTCACATTTCTCTTATTTTGCCATTTTAAACAATAAAATGACTAAATAGTGCCTTGGATGGAAAATAAGAGACAAATAAAGCAAGTAAAGTACACAAATTAGTTTAGGACTCCATACCTGCTGGCACATTCCTTTAAGTGTTTCTGACTAACACAAAACAGTAGACAAATAAAACTGTGATATATTTTGAGAATGACCGCATTTCATATGACATCAATCCGTGTTTATGCAAAGTAACCTTATGTGCCTCCTCAGGACTCTGCCTATAATTCCATTAGGCCACAGACAGTATCCTTCCATTGTTACCAGTGTTACTTATATTAGTACTCTAAATTATGTGTGCTCTTGTATTTCTACTACTGGTTTGTATACAATAGTATGTGGTATCCTGACCAAACACGTTACTCACATAGACTTATGTAATAAACCTCTTAGAGCCATTCATCTGCAACAGTAGCCCTAACAGTGCTAGGCTCCAACTAGAAAATATCACACATTAACCAACATTTTTAATAATAGAACACCTACATAAGTTGTCTTTTACCACATTAAACATCCTTTCTTAGTTTTACTTTTATTCTGCTCCATGCACAGTTTGTAGATTAAATTGACTGTATTAAGGTCTGAGGATCAGACAGCCCGTATTGCAGATTTTCTAAGTGCAAACTTGAATATTTTGTTAAACATTTTAGTCATCCATAAGTGTTATTTTAATTCTGAAGTGCCTCAACACTACAGTATTTCTTTGGAACTTAATCCACATCTACAGTATAATCTGAAAAATGTAAGAATTCCTTTTACCAAATTCAGATTAATTTTGAAGACTAGACGTTTATATCACATGTTGGAAGTTTTGTTGCCTATAAATAAACAAAGACCTTCTCTTAAATTATCATTAGCAAATGCATTGAAGCCAAAGCAAAGTTTCCCTTTGAGTAATCTGTACCCTATACTTCACAATTTTTTTAACAGTAAAGTATAGGTTAAGGTATTCATATTTCTTAATTTTGTGGTAAAATGTCTCTGGACAGAATCTGACAAATATCACCCTCTGAAAGTAAACAACATGCAGTACTATATTCATTAACAGGTCTATTCAATGTATTGTACAAAGCACACAGTACTACAGAAACCCTTTTGTCAGCTATACAGAAGGGTAGTAAAAATGCCCCATTTTGTACTCAAAGCTTTATGCTGTTTCCCCAAACCATACCATATCTTAAAATGGAGAGAACTCATCATATGTTGTTCTTCCCATCTTTAAAAAATGCACACACACACACACACACACACACACACACACACACACACACACACACACACACACACACACACACTCACCAGCGCATACTTACAAATGAGCATTAGTTTAGTTGGTTATAGAGGTATTTAAGAGTCATTTATCTGTAAGTGGTATATACTGTGAAAAAGTGTACTCAATAACAAAAAATGTGGCTGGATGTACCATAAACAACACAAAACTGTTATGTTCAGATTTATGCATTTTTATGTAATGCTATAAGAAAGTGAATCTAGTTTTTGTCATACAATGAGCAGTTTAATGACTGACACAAAAGTGTAGTCATGTGGAGTAGATTTAATGAATAACACCTCCACTCTACAAACTCTACCCTTGCAAAATTTTTCAACAGATTGGTTCTGATACATAAGATACCCACTACCACTGCCCACAATGCACACTCTCAATAAATGATTATTAGCCAATCAAAAAAAAAACTTGTACAACTCATTGCCTTTACCTTAGGCTGGTAGTTTTGAAGTCTCAGCAAACAGCAACCGGCTTGTGCGGAATAGAGTGAATGAGCTCCTATCACTCTAGCAAGTAGGCATAGTTAGTTAGCCATTTCAAGAAGGCATATATACCCTCACCTTCAAAGCCAGAGATAGAATAAATCTCACACTGTAGATCTTGCACAAATAAGCAGTGTGCCTGGATCCATCACAGGAGTTATAAAAATAATGTCACTCCAGCAATAACCAGCACTAAGCAGACCCCATTTTGCTTTATTAAGCTAAAAGCAACCCCAGATCATTTGGTAGATGTCAGACATAATTCCTCAGAGACCAAGACAGTCAAATCACTCCATATAAAAGTGTGCCCTGACATGAAACAAAGTCAATGAAAATAAAATGAAACTTTTTGACTCTCACAAGAGGCAACACAAAAGATTTCCAACCTCAGGTCGAATAGTCAAATGTATTGTGTGTCTTTCCCCATCTTAACCCTCTCCCCTTGCTATAACATCTGACAAGGAAAGACATGTAGATCAGAATATCTGATATGAAGTGAATACATTTTTCCATGCCTTCAAATTCCAGAGAAGCAAGGCGAATCAAACATATTACTTAACAACGTCAAAAGAATGTAAAGTAATACAGTGATAGCAGCCTTCCACCACGGCATCAGATCTGTGCCACCAAAATATGTATGTCATTTAATAACTTAGTAAATAACTTGAACAAATAACAGTATTGCATGACTACCTTTTATAGAAAAAACAAAAGAAGGTACACATAACATCACAACTGTAACAGAACATTCACCTACCTGTTTCATTGCTTTTTGTTATTGTGAATAACCATTTGCCATTCCTGTATATTCTATGACTGAATGGAAACAAGCCAGGGGAAGTAAAGAAAGATGGAAAGGAGCCATTTTAAAAGGCAAATGGTCATATAATGGCGTGAATCCATGGATGAATTTTTTTCACTGAAAAAATGCAGGGTGTGCTTTGAGGTAAGACTTTGGTTTACAGGAACATAAGAGAAAGCAGCATAGAATAAAACATACAGATTTAGGTTTGAACAAAGAGCATTCTAATTAGTGCATCTATGATAGTGTTTCAGTAATGACTTAAAAGGGAAGCAATGTGGTGACATCAGAGTGTAACAGATGATATTCATCATATCGATCACTGCCTTAGCTATATTGGTTACATCCTGCAAGAATATAATGGCCGGTCAGCTTCCAAAGCTGCAGGGCACCTTCCATGCACCCAAACTGTTAGACACCCTGAACTGAGCTAACTAAATGATGACTCTGGGTGCATGGCATAGTTTCTGTCAATAAAAAAGTAGCTTTTGTGAACAGGTAGCTTTACCAACATTTGCTGCTTGTCTTCCAAGGGAAAGAGGCATCATTTTTGGCTTGAGCATGGAACAGATTTTCGGTCCCACAGTCAGTCTTTCTTCCAGACACAAAAAGAAAAAGTTAAGCAATCAGTGTTTATTACCACATCAGGCTAGCAGTTTGCCTCAGACACAGGTGGGTGACTCTCATGTGGCCATTTGTTGTACCTCAGACCACTCATCAGATTCATGTCATATGATCGAACAGTTAAACATCAAACCTCCTTTTCTTCTTGCAAGTTAAAATCAGCGATGTTAGCATCTTACTTGTTACTTTTGGTTTGTATAACATAATAGGAGTAAATATGTTTATTCTTTTCAACTTTATTACTATTCAATATGTTGAGATTTGCTGATGTCAGCTTTCGATGATTGACCCTTGAAGCTGTTGTCTCACTGAAATGAGGTTTGATGTTTTAATCATTGGATCGTATGACATGTATCCCCACTTATCTATTACCCCATCCCTCTGGTGTAGCACCTATAGCCACTATGGTCTGGAGGTTAGCCTCTTCCTCTCTGGCTGTTTTAGTCCCCTTAGTGGGCAAGAAAGAGTCACTCTTGCTTGTCCTGGGAGAAGGAACAGGGAAGGTTTCCCTGTTGTGTCAGAATGCTGTGCCCAACCCTGGTGAAGCAGCTGCCGCCATTATCAATACTGTTGGACCCATTTTTCCTGCCAAAAGAAAGAGAAAAAAACATGTATCTACTCAACCTTAACTTTCTTTAGATTGGAGTACTTTACTGGGTCTTGTGCAGGGTTTAATTCAGGGTAGTGATCCTTCTTCTAAAGCAGTTTCTGGTAAGAGGTATTCCCATTTTTCTTTTTTTTTTATCTTTTTTTATTAAATTCCAAGAAACTAATTGAGGCAAAATTTAACATTAACAAAACATAACAATTGAATAACTATATACACGGTCCAGTTTATATCAAACAAAACCATTAATACTTTTGTAATAAATCATTATGTTTTTGCCATAATAAATATTGATGTGTGACTTTGGATTCCAATTTTTCTTAAGTGATTCAAAATTCTGAATCTGAACAGGAAGATACAGGGATGGATTCAGTGGTTTTTCCTCAGATTTCTGATTTAGACTCAGAGGAGAGCTCAGTTTCTCATTCTCCCTGTGGGGGTTCCTCTTTCTCTGATACTATTCCTAGAATGTCCCAGTGTTTTCATTGAAACAACACTGATGTTTGTCAGTCCCTCAAAATGGTATAAGTTGTTAGAGAATGATTTTCCAGAACCTACACCCGTTCCTCCTGTTCTGTCAGCTTTAGCTGATGTGTGTGTTACTGCCTGTAATTTTCTGTTAGTTAGCTGCCCATAAAAAGGCAATAGGATGTACACAGTTCCATAGTATTTTAAAATGTTTCTAAACTATTCCCAAACATGATCCAGCAGCTATAACCTTAGTTGATCCCTCTGCTGCTAAATACTTAGATAATTCCAGTCCTATTCTTTCTGATCCATCCATTCATCCTCAACCACTTTTTCCCATTTTGCACATGGGGTTGAGGTGTCACTTCAACAGTAACAATCATCTAGAGCCAAGTTTACACCACCAGGTGGCTAACCCTGTTGCGGTTGTTCAGCTGTACCATGCCCTTGCACACATAATAGCAACTATGGCCAATTTAGAAAGAATCCACCTACAGCATGTCTTTGGAATGTGGGAGGAAACCGGAACACCTAGTGGAAACCTATGTGACCACAGAGAGGACATGCAGACCCCACACAGGAGGCACGCCAGCTGAGAATTGAACCAGAGAACCTCTTGCTGTGAGGCGACAATGCTAACCGCTGCACCACTGTGGCATGGATTGGAAAACTAATAGGTATGGGAAAAAGTGTATGCTTCTGTAATTTTGGTTTTCACAATGTTGAATTATCATTCTCATATGTTAATGCTTGTTCTGTACAATTGGGAAAGTATGAGGAATCATAAAACAATGACTGGAAGCTATGGACTCTAACAATACTACTGATAAAAATCAATCTGTTTGTTTAACAAAAAAACTCATTTATTTAAGCGCTTTTGTCTCATACAATGTTCAGACATCATTAAAACTGCAAGTCTCCACTTAAATAATTCATTCAAAGTGACATGATTCTAAATCAACCCTATTACACTCATAATCTTAAAGTGCCCAAAACATAAGATGTTAAGTTGTCTATCTTGCCTTCATTCTTGCTGGTTGGTGTTCGGAGCCAATCTTTGGCTCTGACTCGGCCATCTTCAATAGCTCGAGAGCTGTTTACTGGCTCGAGGCTACCCCAAATCCCATGATGCCTGGCGCTATCTACCCAGATCTCAGTTGCCGCTTCAGACTGCGAGGTTGTCTTACTGGCTCAGGCTTGTATACTTTTTGTATTTTTTATAAATTTTACTAAAATGTTTTCTTTATAGTGTACCTAATTACTTAGTTGTTCTATACCCCAAGCTAGATTCCCCAGATAGCCTTTATCCCTCTTGTTTTTATTGAAAACTCATTTTACTTAGAGAGTTTTCCCCACCCCTCCCCCTTCCCTTCCTTTAGTGGTAGCCATTTAAGTTAGAAGCTAACCCTTTTTCGTTTTATTCTAGTTGTAAAAAAAAAAAAATATATATATATATATATATATATATATATATATATATATATACATATATATATATATATATATATAGTAGTGTCAGTAGTAGTAGACTTGCTTAGTTTTGTGTTAGTGTGTGTTAGCAGTATAGTTTAGCTAGTTATACCTGCTAATTTGTTTTTTGGGCTTGTGTGTGTGCGTTTCTTCTCCTTGTTGTGTGTGTGGCAACATGTCCAAGGATACTAAAGTATCTGGATTCAAGAAGTGTGACTCATGCTGTCAGAAGATGTCTCTGACAGATGGTCACACTTCTTGTGTCTACTGTCTGGGCACGGTGTACCTGCAGGACTCTTGTTCGGTCTGTCATGCTTTCAGTCCAAGGGTCCTGCAGGAGCGCAAAAATAAGTTAATCCTTCGGGGTTTGCTTAAGCCACAGGATTCACCGGTTAAGGCTCAGCCTGCGAAATCCTCCAAGCCATCCAAGTCTTCGGCTCTGAGTTTTGAGCTGTCATTGGGTGAAGCAGCACCATCCGCCTCGGCTCTGGCTGGAGCCAATGTGCCTCCCTCACAGTTGGCTCCAACATGAACTTCGGAGCCGTCCGTGAGTCGAAAAAGATCTATGTCTCCCTTTTTGGAGTCGATACGCTCAGCTCCACAGTCATCTCTGCTCCAATTGGAGCACAGTCATAAGTCATCTCAGTCCTCCCAGTCCTCCAGACTTTCAAATCATGATTTGGAGAGAGTAGTCAGCAGGTTGCTGAAATCGCAGGCCCTAGCAAATATGCTATCTAGCCCCCCCCCATCAGGTGTTGGCTCTATCCACTTCTGAAAATATTCCTCCTCCGACTCCTTCCTTGAGTTCGGAGCCGGAGTTCGTTGGGGTTTGAGTCGTGGACCATCAGCTCCGATACCTTCTCCTTCAGTTCCGTTGTCGGCTCCGATTCCATCCTTGGTCCCGTCCTTGGAGGGATCTGGGCGCCGAGACTTCCTCGTTGGCTCCGAGGGGGTGAGTGGCATTGGACCCTTGTTCGACCCTGCTCTCCCTCTCGGAGCTTTGGCAAAGGTGAGCTCGGCTCCTACATCGGCTTCGGAGCTGTCCCCCTCAGTGCGGAGAGGGATTCCGATTTCTTTGGCACCAGATTCTTCTCTGTGTCTGGGCAGGGATGCCTTCGAGGTCATGAGGAGTGTACTGGCCCCTGAGCCAGTCCCACAATCAACCCCATTGACTCCTCCCCCTATGGTGCCTGCGTCTGCCTCTGACCCTCCTCCTGACCCCAAGAGTGGTGAACCAGTGCTCCAGGGCACCTCTTTGGGTGTTTCTTCCTCTTCCGAGGCCTCCCCTGATCACTCAGAGGAGCCACCTTGTAAGAGGAAGTGCAAGAGGAAGCACGTTGACTCCCCTGAGTCTGTCACATCAGATACCGACTTTTCAGACATCCTTGAAATCCTTAAGCAGAGGGGGAACTGGAATACCCTAGCCCCTTCCGAGGATGAGTTGGTATTTCTGGACGTGTTTGGTTCCCGACCCTCCACCTCCTGGTTGTCTCCTCCTTTCGACCCACTTATGTCTGTGGTGGCTTGGAAGGCGTGGTCAGCTCCAGACGCAGTGGAATCAACCCCCAGGAGACCTGCAAAATTTATAACTGCACCTCAAGATAAACAGTTTCTATCTAAGGGTGTACCTGTTGATGCCATGGTGGTAGCAGCAGCCACAAAGAAGGAGTTGGCAGAAACTTTGTCATCTGTCCATCCTCCTAACAAGGAGTCTAGGACTATGGACAGATATGGGAACCGAATGTTTGCTTCAGCAACCTTCTCGATGAAGTCTCTAAATTATTTGTGCTATTTCACCCGCCTTCAGAGGGATCTCCTAAAAGAACTTGGAGATACCCTCCAAAATCCATCAGCTGTGGGGGCTCAAGCTAAGGTGGCCTCCCAGCTGGTGACTCTGAACTCAGTTGTTAACTCCTCCATGAGGCTCATTTCTTATGCAGCCGATGGTGCAAGTAGAGCCATAGGCATAGGCGTCATCCTTAGGAGGCACGCATGGATGCAGCTATGTAATTTTGTGGAACCCTTCAGAGCGTCTTTCACCAATACCCCTTTTGATGGCTCCGCTCTCTTTGGACCACAGGTGAAGGACACACTAACCAGGTATGAACAGGAAGGCAAGACTCTCTCTGCCATGGGAGTATGTTTTTCCACTCCTTCCAGACCATACCCCAAGGGTCAGAAGAGTGGAAAAATGTGGTTCCGTTAATCCCAGGGAGCCTTGCCTGACACACATGGTGAGTTCCCCTCCAGGGGCAGAGGAGGGAACAATAACAGACGCCGCCATCAGGGCGGAGGGGGGGGGGTCCACAGAACCAGGGCAGCAGAGAATCCTTCTCTGAGAAGCCCTTTCAGCATCCCTGAAGGGTTGCCCGGCTGCCCACCTCTGGAGGCAGTCAGGGGAGGACTTTCACTGTACCCCAAAGCCTGGCAGAATCTAACTCAAGACAAGTGGATACAGTCAATCATATCTGGAGGTTACAGAATTCTCTTTGCTCAACCCCCTTTATCGTCAAACAAGTCCCTTCCAGATGTTCCACCCAATCTAAGGGACCAAGCAGCCAAAGAAATTTCAAAGCTGCTACACAATAGGGTCATCCAGGAAGTCCCAGCAGACCAGATCAGATCCGGAACTTACTCAAGGTTCTTTTTGGTACCAAAAAAGACAGGGGACTGGAGACCCATTTTGGATCTTAGCAGACTAAACAGGTCTGTACAAAGAACAAAGTTTCGGATGGTCATGCTACAGTCCATTTTACCCTTCCTGGGTCAGGACAATTGGATGTGCCCTATAGATCTTCAGGATGCGTACTACCATGTCAAAATGCACAGGCACTCCAGAAGATTCCTTTGCTTCCAGCTGGGAGCCAGTCATTATCAGTTCAGAGCTCTACTGTTTGGTCTCACCACAGCCCCCAGGGTGTTCAACAAATGCATGGCAGTGGTTACGGCTCACCTGAGACATCAGGGATTCCAGGTGTTTCCATATCTAGATGACTGGCTCCTCACTGCCTCCACCAGGCATCACCTCCTGCAAGCCAGGGATTACACTATCAAAACTTGCTCCAGGCTAGGTATCACAATAAATTTTGAAAAATCTGCATTGTTGCCTTGTCAGCATATCACTTATATAGGCGCAAATCTAAATACCAGAAACATGTTTGCGAACCTTCCACCGGACAGGGTATCACTAATTCGCCAACAAGTACAGATTTTATTAACATGCAAAATGATTCAAGTCAGGTTAGTCCTTTGTGCACTGGGTTCCATGGCAAGAGCAATTCTTCTTGTCCCCCTGGCCAGCTTTCACATGAGAATCCTCCAGTGGCTTCTATTCACACAGTGGTCCTTCCAATAGCTTCCCATGTCTCACAAGATTATGATCACAGAAGCATGCAAGAAGCATCTCGCTTGGTGGATGGTCTCCCCATCAGTGTCCCAGGGCAGGCCATTTGTGCTAACCCCTCCAGTCGCCACAGTGACCATGGACGCCTCCCTGATAGGGTGGGGGGGGCATTATCAGGGCAGGACAGTCCAAGGCACCTGGCAGCCTCACGAGTACTATTTGCATATAAATGTCTTGGAGATGAGAGCTGTGCTTTTAGCGTTGCAAGTCCTTCAGGACTCTCTCCCTCCCAGGACCATTGCAATTCAAACGGACAATATGTCAGTGGTGTGGTACATCAACAAGCAGGGCGGAACCAGATCATATCCTCTATGTCGAGAAGCACTCAGACTCTGGCAGTGGGCGATCTCTTCCCAACGTTTTCTGATTGCAACGCACATCCCTGGGAGTTCCAACATTGTTGCAGACAGGCTCAGCAGAGCAATTCTCGTGCCTCATGAGTGGTCTCTGAATCAGGTAATTGCGGAACAAATCTTTCGCAAATAGGGTCGGCCTTGTTGCGACCTGTTTGCCACACCTTTCAACAGCAAGTGCAGCAATTTCTTCACCCTTCTTCCACTTCCAGGCCACTCCCCCAGAGATGCTCTAGTCCACGATTGGCCTCAGGGACTTCTTTATGCCTTTCCTCCATTTCCCCTAATACCCAAACTCATACAGAGAGCAACTGTGTTGGGTTGCAAAATGATCCTCATTGCCCCTTACTGGTCTTGACAGATATGGTTCCCGTTCCTGCATCATTATCTTCTCGAGCAGCCTTGGATTCTGGGTCCTATTCCAGATCTACTGATTCATCAATCGGGCAGACTGCATCGTTCCCTTCAAACTCTCCAGCTCACAGCTTGGTTGCTCCACTTCCAACCTTATCCAGGCTTCCTAATATTTCCTCCTCTGTGCGGGAAATTATTATCTCATCACACAAATCCACAACTAGGAAAACTTATGCTAGCAAGTGAAAATGTTTTTCTTGCTGGGCAGAGGCTAAGAATATAGATCCCTTTTCAGCCCCTGTCCACGAGATTCTGGAATTTTTAGCGGAACTCTTTCATTCTGTTTCCGCTTCTGCTACAATCAGGGTTCACTTAGCTGCCATTTTGAATTTTCACATTGGGTTGTCTTCTAATAACATCATGTCTCACAAGCTGTGTAAAGCCTTCCTCAAAAGAACCACTCTGCTCAGGCCCCCAGTGAGGGATCCACCACCTCTGTGGGATCTAAACTTGGTGCTAGCTTCCCTAATCTTGCCACCCTTTGAACCTGCAGCATCTTGCTCCATTAAGTTTTTATCCTGGAAGACTCTCTTTCTGGTAGCCATTACTTCTGCCAGATGTGTTTCGGAGCTTCAGGCTCTATGTATTCATCCCCCATACTTAGTTTTCCATAATGATAGGGTCACTCTAAGGACCAATCCTTCCTTCCTTCCTAAGGTCTATACACAAAATAATTTGAATCAGTCCATGGACCTTCCTGTGTTCTTTCCTAATCACACCAATAGCGCAGAATATAAATTGCACCAGTTGGACGTTCACAGACAGTTGTGTTTTTATTTGCATAGGACAAAGGACATCAGGTAGTCGGACCAGCTCTTCATTTCCTATGCTGAGGACAGACAGGGCCTTCAGGTCTATAAGGTAACATTATCTAGATGGTTGTCCCACATTATTTAATTCATTTACCAACTGAGAAACAAGAAATTATCTACCAAACCTAAAGGCCACTCTACTAGGGCATTGGCTACCTCGGTGGCCTTCCAATCTAGGTTGCCCATGGAGTCTATCTGTGCAGCTGCTACGTGGGCTAACCCACATACCTTCATTTCTCATTACAAATTAGACATTGCTTCCAGGAACAGGGCTGATTTTGGTTCCACTGTTCTGAAGAGTCTGTTCCATTGAGCCACCCAGGATAGTAGGTGCTAGGGACACTGTCCCAACCAGCAAGAATGAAGGCGAGATAGACAACTTAACATAAAGAAGTTATGTACCTACCATAACGTTCCATGTTAGTTGTCTTCTTCTCGCCTTCTTTCTTGCATCCCACCCTCCATCCCCCTATCCTAGTGGATCGAGAGGAGCTCCCTTATTCAGATTTCATTGGCTGAACCTTCTCTGGTTGTCCTTTCTGCTTAGATAGCTTCATAGTTAGGTCCAAGGGGCTACTAGGGCAGAATTCTTCCTTAAATATGTCTGGAATAGCTTTTTCAAATGAGATCTAGGTAGATAGCGCCAGGCATCATGGGATATGGGGTAGCCTTGAGCCAGTAAACAGCTCTCGAGCTATTGAAGATGGCCGAGTCGGAGCCGAAGATCGGCTCCGAACCCCAACCAGCAAGAAAGAAGGCGAGAAGAAGACAACTAACATGGAACATTATGGTAGGTACATACCTTCTTTTTACCTCCAAAATATGCACACATATATAATTAAAACCACACCTATCACAAATATATATATATATATATATATATATATATACACATAAAAGAATATTAAAATATTCCTTAAATTGACTATCTATACTGTACTTTTAATTTTAAAATACAGCCAGTTGCTGCCATTTCATTAAGCCCCAGCCAACCAATCGCTTTCAGACATAAAATCCAATATAGTTCTAATTTTTCTAACCATAGTTGCCAAGGACCACCGCTAGGATTTTCCCTGACTTGCTCAATGACAACAAATTTAAAATTGTACCCAGGAAATCTAATATGTGCTTATATAAAACATTGGTCATTTTTTGCTTATTAATTTTATAAATGTGCTCATATGTCCAATTCTTTAATTTATGTTTGACTTTTCTGATACAGAACACTGAACAACATTTACACAATGCTCCATATACTACACCAACACTATTACAGTTAAATTTATCTTTGATTTTCAGTTTGTACCCATTAATAGCAAATAAAGTATACCGGGTGGCCTAATGGTTAAGCTGTTTGCCTTACAAACACAAGGTACAGGGTTTGAGTCTCACAGGGAATAATTGACTAGGCTTAAAATGGCTCGCAAGGGCAGTTAGCCTAGTACTAATCTATGAACAAATGTGTCAGCACCTACTACATTTTTCCATAAAATAAGATTTAACTATATCATGATCAATAATTGGTTGCTCCACTAAATGTTTCAAATTATGACCCTTTTTAAACAGTACCAGGTCTTTTTCACTTATTTTCTGCCTAGCGGACCAGTCTTTTACTATAGACCAGTTCTTAAAAATTATGTCTCTGACCCGATCGTAATCAATGGTAAAGGTAGTAATAAAGGAAAGCCTAAAGTTATTAACTTCCTTATTTATATTCTCTCCCAAAGTCCTTTGGGGTACTATCAAATCAATATTTGCTGAAATGAGAATAGGTGCAAACCCCCCTTTCCTCTTGTTAATAACTTCCATTTTTGTATCATTAATAAAATCAGATGGATACCCTCTCTTTAAAAACAGGATTTGGATAACTGTAGGTATATATCAAAGATTTATAGGAAGCCTACATATTCCAATTCCTTTTTGCACTATACTAGCTCCCATCCAAAGCCCCCCAAAAAGAGTTGTTGTGAAGGGGCAATTTGTTAGGGCCACACGGATGGCCTCCCTATACAAGCCCTGTTAGAGAATATGTTTTTAAAGAGAGGGTATCCATCTGATTTTATTAAATCAGATGGATATTTGTCCAGAATAATTACTGAGAATAGTATCTTTGAACTGGAAATTAAGAGGTTAGTGGATATATTTTTGGAGTGAGATTACCCTTTGGGAACTTTTGGATAACATCAAGCAGATGATTGTTCAGGGTAGAGGTGGTTGCTACACCCCGATATTGGACAAAAAAGTATCCCCTGTGTGTATGCAGTTAAAGAGTAGAGGTGATGAAAATGGCTGTAGGTCTAGGGACTTAGTCATCTCCTATAATAGGGATGCTTATAAAATTAGAAACATTGTAACTTCCAATTGGGATGTAGTTTTTACAGAGGAAGTGAAGCAGTGCATTGGAAAAGTCCCCCAGTTTACTTACAGTAGGGGCAAGACCATTAAGGAATTGTTAGAATTAAAACCTTTTGAAGTTAAAGATAAATACAGTTCCAGAATGTCCAAGTGTAGGATATGTTCTGTTTAAAGGTACATAAACAATTGACCTACTGCTGTGGTTTCAAAGTACAATCGAACTATTAGCTGCCCTGGTTTTGTAAATTGTAGTACCAAAGGAGTTGTCTATTTGTCTTATATTTCAAGCACTACCTTTTATGTTGGGAAGATAAAAAACAATTTAGGAATATAATTTAAGAACATTTAAGGAACGTGAAACACAAATGTAACAGTAAGACTTTATTTAGACATTCCGCAGAATGTAAATATTTTAAAAAGTTTTTATTTTTTGTTATGGACAAGGTGAATGCGAACCTAAAAGGGGGTGATTTGGACAATATGTTTGAATATAAAAAGTTATGTTGGCAGTTGAGATTAAATGCTAATATCTTGCCAAGTCTCAATGACTGTATTTCTTTAAAAAATGTCTTAAAATTACAGGGTTAGCCTTATATGAACTAAGAGGAATATTTAAACACATGTTAAATACATTTTTAAACTAATTTAGAATTATATATTTCATTAGACTATTGAATTTGGTTAATCAATGTATTTATTATTTGCATTTATTTTATTAATTTTTTTAAATTTGAAGGTAGTTTAGTTAATGTATTATTCATGAACCCAATCTTCCAATTGGTAGACAGGTTTATTTAATAGCATATGCTGTTAGCCTTTTAATTACACTCTGAAGAAGTCCCATGTTGAATGTTTTTAAGAGACGAAAGCGCTTAGTGTAGGTGTTCATGCTGTCTTGTATTTCATTAAAGTTTGGAGCTGTTTTCATTTGTGGTGGAAACTCCCTTCCTTTGCTTGGATTATTAGTTTGTGTATGAATTTGTACTATTTCAGTTGTCTGACTACTTTTAAGACAAGTTCCTTATCAAGGAATGAGAGAAGTTTTGTTACTATACATCTTAGTGGTGAGAATGGATTAGAAGATACTGACATTGACTGGTGAGCCCTTTCTATTTCGAAAGAAAGTCTTCCTTACAGATTAAGGAATTTAGAAATCTCAGAAGGCCAAAAACTGATAATTTCTTCCATTTTAGTTTTCTCAGGTAGCCCTAAAATTATGATGTTGCATCTCCTTTCTCTGTTCTGTAGATCATCTGGCTTACTGCGTAGCCAAGTATTTTGTTTCGGGAGAAAGTCTGTAGTTTTTCCTCTTTAAGTCTTTCAACATCTGATACTGAGTCTTAATGTCTAATTGTGTTTGTTGCTGCTGAGTTATGTCCTTTAAGATGTTTGTTTGCTTAACACTGTTTTCTTTCAAGCTGTCTAAATTCTGTTGGAATACATACATTTTCAAGGAAAGCTCATGTAGAGAGGACATTACTTGCTGTAGGTCTTTTTCTCAGAGAGGAATCCAAGAGTAAATACTTTGAGGTGCCCATTCTTCATTTTCACCTGGTAAATCTCCAGAATAATTTGACAGGAAAATATTGGAAAATTTCTACAAATTTCTGGATTAAGTTAGCAAAAACAGATAATGGAATAAAATTTTAACTTTTAAAATCATGTTTTCTTGGCATAATGAAAGGAAAACTACTGAGCACTGAAAATATGCTTCTGTCAGCTAGTCATTTTGGTTCTGTCCCCCATTCATATATTCTCTTCATGTATTTGGTTAACAAAAATAATTGCTTACATTTCTTTCTTAAAATCAGCAATATTGTTGGGATTCATTTAAAAGAAGTCATTTTACTATAACTTCAGCCGGGCTTCCATCATATTATTAGCTCTGTGTGCTGGATCAATGTTCCTACAAAGCAAAGGGTCCACATACTTTATATATTTTACAACTATCTGTCTATCTATATGCAGGTATAGATATCTGGACAGATATGGATGTAGGTAAATTGAGTGAATACACATTTGTGTGAACACAATTCCGCTACACTTTTTTTTCAAAAATACAAATATTCAACAAGACTTTTCTGAGAACATAATCAGTATAATCACATTTGAAGTCCAGATTAAAAGTACTGGCAGACACAAGTAGGAACTATGCTGTATGGAACATGGTGTCCACCAATGGAATGCTTGCTTAAGAAGAGCAATCTAATGACATACATCTGTGCAGCTTATAACACAGATCAGTGTTTTTCACTGTAAATCATAGCTGGTGAAATGTCTTAAGTGTGCACTGACAGTGATTACCTACTTTTGAGAGATTTCTCCTGTCTTAGAATTTATGCAAATATGGAGTTTGTGTATATATATATATATATATATATATATATATATATATATATATATATATATATATATATATATATATATAATTTCAATGAGTGAGATTGATCCCCACATTGGTGGTACAGGGGGGTTTGCCACACTGCAAAAAAACACTTTTAGTTAACTTTTTTATGCAAGATGACAAATTTAACAGTTCCTGCTGATGAGTGCAATGCTGGTGTTCTTTTTCACACATTTTGTGTGTAAGCCAGTTATTTTCAGACAAGAGTCTTTCTGAACATTTGTACTTTCGATCAAAAAGTGCATTTACACAAATATATATTCACTCAGTTTATCTAGACACCTGATATCAACATATTATGCCTGAGTTAATGTGTGTGCACAGCAACTTGTTTGAAGGTCATTCAGGGAAATGTCACCCTACACACAGATGACAAACATGCAGAATTAAGTAGAATTTCTCACACCTTGATGTGGGAGGTATCAGTGGTCCCTAAATCATGCATCCTACTCATGCTCACAATTTGAAATGAAAAGCTGCCACAGTAAAACAGCAAGTGTAGCCTTAGGCAAGGTAATATCTTCCACAGCTGGTGCCTAGCCATTTTGAGCCTGCAAAAATATATGCCAGCCCTGTGGTTGCTGCCTGATACCACTTCTGCTCATGTAGATCTTACTTAGAGCACAGTATGATGACATTTTGTGATTTCATGATGTGCCATCAGGAATGAATTGTGCAAGCCTCTTTAGCAACTCCTAAAAGACAACATTTCTTTTTTAGTTTGTAGTGGTAAACAACTCTGCTTGTTTGCAACCCCACAAACACCAATAGTGCAAATGACTGCATAGTTTGCTAAGGTATATAGTTCTCTGTGATGGTAATGATGTGTCTAATTAGTAAAACCCCACAAAATGTGGGACATCTCAGGTATGTCACAATCAAAATAAAAAAAAAAATAATTATGTGAGCTGAAAATGCCCATTTAATTAATAAAACAACCTTCACTGCCTTTGTGTATCGAGAAAACATCATGCCTTGCATGGAGGAATACATAGAAATGTATTAATTAAAACAAATGTTTGACCCTTGTGTGAGCATTTTACTCTAAGACATATTCTGTAGCAGGGTCTAATGTGAGTGACATGTATTACTCAATGAAATCTCAGCTATGACTCATGGCACAATGTTCTTTTCTGTTAATCTTGAGACCATTCCTAGGGTATGGCTTCAGTCAAGCTGAAACATGAAGTGGACATCATGGTGGTATATACTGTGTGACAATTAGCCCACTTATAAAAGTCCTCATTGGTCAGCTATAGTGAGCTGTCCCTCTGGTGGCATAGATGGATAAAGTCCAGGCTACAGAACAGCCTGGGTTCAATTAGTGGCATGGGCAACTGCTGATGGAGCAGCAGAAGAGAGATAGGCGTAGCAGTCCCAGGGTGGGCAGTTAAGTGGGCATCCCCTGCAGTGATCCCTAGTGTAAACTTGGGATGTCACACTGTTGTCCAAGAAAGGGAAAGGGTTGTCAGCATGGCTGAGCTGCTGTGAAGCTGTGGAGATATGCCACATATCCCATTGCAAGCTTGACCCTCAGGCACAACAGCAGGTCTGCTTTGGTAGTGGGGGGGGGGGGTAATGGGCAGATCCTATAAAAATTAAAATACCCTTGCTGAAGGAGATAGCGAAGGCCCCCAGGACACCCTTAAGTTCTACTTCTACTGGCCCAGAGATGAAGGAGGAAGTCCAGAAGTCCAGCAGAATATGAAGCAGGAACTTTAGTGAGCTGATTGCCTATACTTAGTATGTAGTTTTAACCTTAAAATGAATATAGTGTAGATGTGTTTTTACTGTATTTCTCAAAGTATTTCACTGTCCTTCTGTTGCTTCACCACTGCTCTGCTTTATACTTTGGCTGTATTCTCCAGTTAAACGACTTCCACTGAAAACAATAAAAGTGACCTTTTGAGGTAACCATCTTCTGCTTTTTCTAAATTCAAAATAATTAAATTGTTTCTAGGTTAAGAAATATTCCCCTTTCTTACTTTCTTTTCTAGTTTTGTCATTGTCCACTCACAGAAAAATGAAAATAATTCTGTCTCAAAAGCAGCTCACCATCCCCATGTTATAAGTTAATACAAGTAGAGAGACATTGGCTAATTATTTCAAGGATGATTCTTTATGTTTCCTAGAGAAGATGGCACATTTCCTTAAATTATGCTAAATTGTTAGGATATAAGCAGGAAATGGAGTCAGCTAGCAATTTCAATGTGCTGCTTTTTACTGGTACTCTGCACACATCAAATCTTGCAGAAGTTTCATTCTTGCTAACTGGTCTTTTTCACTTGCTTTGTTTCCATGTAGGCTCAGTTCATATTTGGACAGCTGCAGCAAACCTCCAACTTAACCACTGGGTCACTGCTGTAAGTATATAATTAGTATTGTTACAGTTTTGTATTCCATAACATCAAAAATGTGTACCAATTAGACATATCACACCTTAATATTAAAACATGCTCCTATGATATGAGAAATTCATTGAGGAAGGTGTTGATTGAATTGTCCTTTTTTGTTTTAACACTAACTTGTATACATCATAAGTGCAAGCAAGGACAGAATTCAGAGAAGTGAGGACATTTTGTTTTTGTTTCAGTGCCGGTAAGTATTAAAGGTACACTACAATGATTTGTATATAGCAGCAGCTAAGATAAACTTATTTGTCATTATATAACATGTTTCTCTAATTCTGGAGCTTTTGCCCAGTAGTCATAATATCTTAATGTTCAAGAATGTTATACTTGGAGACTGCTGAGAACTAATGATTATCATTCTTCTCTGGCTGGTGTTTAATAACCTAGGGGATTTGTTCTAACTGGTATGCAAAAAACAACTTTAGTGCCAAACAACATTTGTCTAGCAGTCTAGCAGAAGATTAAGCCTTTGTGCAGCTAATGAGCTTCATCTTGCACTCCATGGTTTGATTTCCTGACCCTCCATTTGCCTACTGAGTGACTCTTACAAGTCACATAAGTAGCCAATGGTAAACAATAAACTGGGTTTCACTGGTAAAGAATAAAATATTACCTAGCAGAATATGGAACACTCAAATGTTCTAATAAAAACAAAAATCTAAAAAGATCAAATCGTAAAACACCCCCCCTTAAAATAGTTTATGCAGGGGGGATTACCCCGTGCTCTCCCTACCCCCTTGCAAATTAAATATACCACCTCCAAGATCGCACAGCAGTGAGGGAATGTCAGATTCCACCTCCCCACTCTAGTATGATCTCACAAACAGAGAATTTGCCAATAAGAGAAATCAGTCTGTTAAGCAGTCAAAGCAACAGCTTGTTGACCAAATGCAATACAACTATATGTTTATACTTATAATATAAACTTACATTACCATATATTAATGATGAAAGATGAAATTAGTCAAGACACAATGGGAGAATTCATTAAGATACTGCAACATGTACACCTCAGTGTTCTCATTGGAGTACCCTTCCCAGAATCAGCATCCACCCATATATGGTTCTATGTGGTCCTCTAACATGAAGACATGCAGCGCCATAAAGTGCGGGCCCTGTGGCTGTGCTGAATGAGAATGAGGTATTTCTTGGGGAGAGACATGCTAATTAGCCATGTGCTCTCACCACAGAACCATCTTCAGGAAGGCATCTACGCAGCTGAGTTATCCAAGAATTAGCATATCTAGAATGTACAGCAGCTAAGAAGCACTGCAAAAAAAATGGGCCCCTACTCATTTCCTGAGGTGAGCTTGCAAGGAAATATGTAACCAGATAACCTGTCATTTTGAGATCACCCGGGCAGAGGTAGAATTAAGAGGGTGTCCAGTATTATTCAAAACTAATAGGTTCATAGGTGGGTACTAGGCTATCTGCCTGAAGGCATTTATAAGCCTAGCCAGAATGTGTTGGCTTTCACCGCCCCCTTAGATTAGTTCTCTGTGTTTGTGACTTAAATGCGAATAAATGCTTTGTGTCATCCTGAATATACAGAGTTAAGACACCCATATGCAGTACTAGCAGCTTAGGTTTAGAAATCCCAGAGTGGCCAGCCATAATTCAGTGAGGTAGCCTTATGCCAACTTTTTCTTTCCAGGGAAGGAAGAGAAATAACATTTCTACCCATTGAAAACTAAGATGTCTGGCATTTGAGGGTATAAATAACTGGAGTAACAGGACTGGGTGACACTACATGTCACACCAGTGTAAGAAAGTAAGACTGACCATCTTCTGCATGAATGAAAGCTGTTGCCTTGACCTGTTCACAATCATTTCATTGATACCCATATTTCTGTTTTCAAGTACAAACTCCCCACCCCTGCCCCAGTTAAAATACATGCCTATGATAACATGGTAAAGTAGAGTTGAGGTTATTGCTTTTGAAGATATGACAGAACTCAGTGATGGTTCCCTGTTTGGGAGGTCATTGAAGATTGAGGGCTGCATAATAAACAGATATAAAAATTAACAAGATGTTGGATGCCATGACATACTATACTGCAAACACAAACTGGTCATCAAATATAGGTAAAAGAATCAATTTGGAACATGTAGAAAGTGAACAATAATAATTCAAAATAAAACAAATAAACTAGAGACCACTTTCATTCTATTACAGTATTTTTTCAGGTTTCAAAGGAATACTGTTGATAAATGGTGGTCCTTTTGAAATCTGAGGAAGTGCAATGATAAGCATGGAAGTACTTGTTTTCTCTTCTGTAATGTTAAGAAATGTTAATGACAAACAAATGTCACATCCTTCTGATGAGATATTAGATCAATATCCCATCTTCTTAAGATGGTGTTAGCTGAGGTGGGTATAAAAGATTCCCACGGCACCTATGAAAATGAGGGGCTTTATTTTATAAATACAGCTTAAACATTTGTACACTTCATCATGACAAAATGTCAAATCATTTAATATGACATTTATATAACATACTTAATAACATGGAGGATTATGAGTGGGTCACTGATCATAACTGGATTATTATGCATTTGAGACTGATGCAAGGATCATAATTCTTTGTCATGCATGGAGCTTTATCTACTCCACGTACTACTCATTACAGAAGAAAAAAACTGCTAAGTGTTTTGCTGGCTTTCAAAGCTGTAACGCACTTAGCAACTGCTGAAAGACCATGTAAGAGATTCTGTTATGTTAGAAAAAAGCCAGGGATACATTACCTGCACAGGTAGCAGGCAGAAACAATTTTTTTGTTTGTTTTGTTTGTTTTATTCTGTCACTGTTGTTTGTTGGTCAGTACTAGTAAGTTTAGTTGCCTAGAGCTAGACCTGATCTTAACAACTGAAGCAGAAGTGCTTAATATTTGTTAAGATTGGGTCTTGCACTATGGAAGCACTTAAGTGATTTGTTTTTTTCCAGATAGAGTATAATCATTGTGCTTCATGCACTTCAAAGATGCTACTACTTCATTCCTTCCATCTTTTATATCACAATCATCTTTTTTGTCCTGTTCATCACAATCGATGGATCCCAGATTTCATTAAATAGTAATTTCCTACATTTCATATTTCTTACATTCCGAATTGCTGTTATAATCAATATGTCCAACATATTTGCACTTTTTCTTTTTAGATGTTTCTTAACAACCATGCAATGTAATATTCATATCAGTTCTGCTAAATATGTCTTTGACATCCTTTTTAACACAGACTTCAAAATTTTCCTATTCTCACATATTCAAGAATCAAATGTTCCATTGTTTCTGCCACATTACACACTCTACATACCAAATCTTCTTTTTGTTTCTATTTCATTTCAGCCTTAAATGGCAACTTCTTTAACATAAGCCTTCATAAGAAATCCTTTAACTTAAAATAATTTTTAAATTTTATTTTATTTTTATTTTATTTTAACATTTGTTGACGATCTAAATCTTTCTTGTATCTTTCTTATAACCTTTGTAATCATAAGTTCCTTATTTTCACAAGTTTTCACATAATGCCATTTTGACATATTTTTATTACCATAATACTCCTTTTCATTTCCCTCCTTAAACCTTTTTCTTTTCCAATTTATCTCCTATATTTTCTTGTACTTTTCCCATATAATTTTCTCAGTAAAATCGTTTTTTTCTATTTGTTTTACTAAACATCCAGTGAACATGCAACAAAGCTAAAAAAATGGATTTTTAAACATAACCCAACATCCTTACTTTCATAATATATTACCCTTGCCTTTACCGGATTAAGCCTAGAACCCCAAAGGAAAAAAAAAAACATTTTCAACAAATCTTTTTCCATTTTTTGAAAAAAAAAATCTACCTAACTTTCTCAATTTTCCCAAATAATATGACTGTATTAAATAACATTTTCCTACATGATAAATAAAATGTTTTCCACATATTTATTTAAGTCTTTCTAATTTCCATTGCTTTTCTTTCATGTCATAGCTTCCAATACTCTGTTTATCATAATTTTAATCCTGCATTTATAAAATATATACCTTCTGTCTTAACCCTTTTTTCCAAAACCCTTACATTTATTGTTGTTTATATTCAAAGTGAATTGCTTCACCAGTCTTCCAATTTCAATAATGCATTTCCTAATTCATCCCTCCATCTTCACAAATATTATCAAGTCATCTGCATATGGCGTATAAATAGTATTTTTTACTTCATTATACACTTTAATACTTCTTCTCGCAGTTTCTTTGTCACTGTAAGCACTATAACATTCATTACCAATGCAAATAAAGTGCTACTCAAGAGACAACCTTGCTTTAACTGAAATGAATTCATAATTTTTATTGTGATATTATATATTCAAATGATATGTTACAGTCAGTGTTAATACACATTTAAGAAATATTTTATAAGATGTTCTCTAAGAGTTCATATATATGTATATATATAGTTTTCAGCATTTTTTTATGGTATGTCTTTAAATTTTTTTTCATTGCCATCATTTATGTATGTAAATTAATTTGTGATTGAATAGTTAAACAACAGGTGGATGGGATGAAGAAGTTGTTTCGGAAGTTCACAGAAGATTAGACCCTTTGATGGATTTATCAACCATCCAGTTCCAGAAGGATTATATGCTTTCTGAACACAGCTTACAATCATTACTACAGCAATTCAAAGGAGGGTATCGAAAAAACCACAAACCCAGTACTTTTTTCCAGGGTGGAGGGAGTCAAAAAACAGTGAATGGTGGGACAATTTTATTTGGCCACACAGAAGTGCCAGCAGTGTGGGCAAGAGTCCTTTCGTGGTTTTTCGTGGTGGTGGTGGTGTGGTGGCAAAGATGTATAAAAAACCCTTTTGAAAATAAAAAAACATCAGAAATTTGAAATGCAGTAACCAAAGATAACTGGAATTTTTTAGAATCAAAAAAAACAAACAAAGTATCTATGAGCTTGAAAAAGACTAACTTTTAAACATTGTAATCTAGAAGGTCTTCACTACAGTAAATTTCCAAACTGTGTAGTGTTTGGGGACAGTTTATACTAAGAACTGACTGGTTTTATTTAGCGACTTTGGATTAAAATTGATGACGATTGATTAATCAATACACACACAAAGCAGCTCTTAAAAACAAAAAACAACAAATGACTGATAGAAACCAAAAACTTTGCTTTTTTTTCGATTACACCCTGATACAGAATATACGCATGACACTAACTGTAAAACAAGAAGATAATATGGACATAAGATTATAGAAGGGCTGACAGGGGGCAAAATATAATTATGGAACAAATACAATATATGTAAATTCAATGGAGTGTTTATTGTACAACACACACAAGAATTTCATGACTTTGTTCACTATCTGAACAACACTACAAATTGTCTAATATTCACTGTTGGTGGTGATTTTGAACTAATTTTTTTTTTTTGTTACATCTAAGTTTTATGACAATGTACTTAAAAGTTTTCAAGTTCCATATATAGAACCTACCTACCTTGCAAAATCAGTTTGCACATAAAAATAGTATCATACCAAGATGAAGAAGAAAGGGGTAAAGGGGCCAATACATTCGTCTAATAAGCATGACATCTGACAATAATGAGATTTTTTTTCTGAGTAAAATAAATAATCTAAGGGATTTTTTTTAGAAAAGAGCAGTTATATGGCATGCAATAAACCAAAGAGAGGAAGATCTTAACAGCAAGGCCTACACCAACAGTAGGGTTTTTAACAGTAGGGTCACTGGTTTTACAAATAACAACAAAGAACAATAAGGAATTTAGTTACTTTTTTAATTTTATTATGCTTAATCATTAGGTGTCATACAAACTAAAAGGCACTATTCTTGCCACTGTTGTAAAGCAGTGTAGATACATCACAAATCTCTTTAGATAGTGTAGATAGTGTAACTTTTTGGTGGTAATTCAAACTTTTTATAGAATGTAAAGAAGTCTTTTTTGCAGATTTTTTTTTAGCTGACAAATTTTTCCTCAATGAAATGAAATATGAGATGTTTGATTCCTGAAAAATCATAAGCTTTAACTCTCTGTTTTAATTTCCTTACTGAGCCATCTATTTATTTTTAACCTAATAATGGAATTTTTATATACTGACTTTATACTCCTTATGATCTTATTACTTAATTCATAAATCTTCAACTTTTCAAACATTTTTTATAACCCACAATGTCATATGCTTTTCCCACATCATATATAGCAACTCTACTTTCCCCACCTTCTTTAATATAACTAACTACTTGCTTCACTATTACTAATAAAGGTTTATGCGTCTATCTTCTTTTCCATAAATTATCTGTTCTAACATATTAACTGTTCTCCCCAATCTCATTTGTAAAATTCTCATAAAAAATTGGTCTATGTTATTTAAATTTAACAGTGTCTAATTTTGAAATTATTCTCCATGTAATGAATTTAATTATTCCTTCACAAACACTTCTATCATTAATTCCATTTTCTAACCAATCATTCATAACATTTCAATAATTATTTTCTTCTCGTTATCTATTTCATTATAAAAATAATAACATATCCAATCTGGTCCAGGAGAACTACTAATTTTTAAAAATATGGTATATTCAGGTGGCATAATTTTATTACATAAACATTTAATATTAGTTTTTCCAAATTTCTTAACCGTCCCTACATCATTTACATCCATCTTTCTTGTACTGTATAATTCTTCTATATATCTTAACTCCACAGGTATTACCTTTAGTTTCACATACTACATCTTCATTTTTATTGCACTCATTCCTCTTTCATCAGTTTTATTTTTTTTTTCCTAGAAAAGGTGCAACCTCTTCTCCTTTTCCTAAATTTCTTTTTCATTCTTGTCTCCCGTTATACAATTATAATGCTGGCTAATCAGATCTTTATACTTCTCTTTTGTAATTTTCCACATTTTTTCTAACTTCTAATCTTTCTTATACTTTTCTTTATAACTAACATATCCATCTTTTATCATTTTATAAATTGAGAGCATTGTTATATGATCTTTCCACAAGTACTCCCTCTTTTTATGTATATGCCCTTTTTATCCAAAACTAATAATCCTAATGCCATATTTTTTCTACATTCTTGAATATTCTTGCTAATGTTCCCAGCCTTTTTATTAAATTGCAGTTAAAGTCACCTATCATAACAATATCAATATTAGACATCATATACTTTATTTCTTCAAAAAACATCTGCTTTCTTTCATTCTAGAAGACTCATATAAAGCTGTTAATCTCCATACATTGTTACCATCTCTCATATCACATAAAGCACGCCTTTCATGCTTTACCACAACAACATTAATGACCTTCATTCCCTTTTTAATTATAGTAACAACTCCACAACATAATTCTTCACCAGAACTCTATACTGTTTCTCTCCCCAAATGCATTCTACTTACTTTCTTTATAACTCCATAATTTGCTTGGTATCCTGCAGACAAATATCATCATATTTTTGTTTATTGCACCATGCAGTAACATTTTACTGTAATTCCCATCTTTTTATTAATTCATAATGCTCTCATTCCCCTCCTTAAAACTTTTTCTTTTCCCATTTAACTCACATACTTTGTTGCAATTTTCTCATATAAATTTTCCAGCACAATCATTTTCTTTTCTATTTATTGTAATAAACATCTAATGAACATGAAGCAAATCTTGTGCATATGTTTTCTACTTACTTTTATTGTGTCCCAGTAATTAATTAACCTGATATACTGCTGACAAAACACAGCCAATTTTGTTTATTGCATCATGCAGTAGTATAAAAAAGATTATATGATTATATTTAACAAAATAACTCTAACATTATCCTTTTCCTTTTTTGCATTTTTTTCTTTAATTTTATCTTTCTTTCCTTACTTTTTTATAATAGCTCCCTTCTCCACATCTTCTTCACTACCACCTTCAATCTCTTCATTTACCAAATGTTTACTCTAACACCATATTTATCCCTTTCAACCTCAACTTATTTGTCAAATATATTCCCCTTCTTCATTGGACATCAATACATTTTTCTCCCTTTTCTTTATAATTCTCCCTTTCTTTTTCTAAAAATAACACTATTATCTTTTTCTACATTTACTCTATTCTCTTTTTCCTTAACCATATCACAGTCAAACCAAAAATTACTCTTATTTCCACACTTTCTGTACCACAGTTCATAATTTGTACTCCCATGTTTAGCTCTCCATATTGAAAACAATGCCTTTTTGGACATTCATTTATCAAATGATCACTCATTCCACAAAGAAAGCTTGTTTTTGGCTGCCCTAAATCCCTTAACATTCCTATACCACTTTACACTTTTTTCCAAAAGAGTTGTCAGTTCACTTTCAGTAACTTCAACAGTTCTAAACTGTAATTTTAACTTCATTTTACAAATTTTATCATACCCTCTGCAGGATTTGGCTACAACCAACATTACAAACTTTTCTGCTTTTTCAAACATTTTATAAGCCACTTCAATAAATAAAGAGCTCTTATGTCTTCAGGAACAAAACCCAAAGCATAATATTGTTGCACACAAAGTATCTGTCAATGTTGTCCCCATTCTTAGTCGCTATTCCTATGATCAGATTTTGTTTTATAATAGTTTCCAAGACATGTTTTTTTTTTCCACTCCATTGAAACAGCTTCTGCACAGGAAACATTTTTACTCTCAGTTGCTTGTGATACATCTTTATTAATTTCTGTCAAAAGTAAAATGCTCTACTTTGTATTCACCATTACTACATAATTCATACCAACACTAACTTCATCAGCATCTTCCAGCATCTTCCATGATCAATGTTTCTTTATCATCCAACAACCCTCCTATAATAATGTCCACCCAGGTAACTGCATTCTTATTTTTTAGTGTCAGTCTCTTTGATCATATGACATAATAGCTTATTTCTTTTTTTTATTTCAATGTGTGGCACTCCACAACCAGTACCACATATTCATTTCAAAATTATGTTCACTTAAATTCTCTCCTTGTACAATTTCTTTCTGTATACTTGTTTCTTATGACAAAGAGCAATGTTCACACTCACTCTCCACCTCCTTCTCTTCCATTGCACTTCCATCCTGTCTCAGCCCTTTGGCTTCACAACCAAAAATAGTAGAAGAAATTTCCTGGTACCCAGGCCACATTTCCCCTAGTAGTATAAATACAACCTCAGGTCTCCCCTGAAAAGAGGCCACTAGCCCAATGGAACTAACTGTGTCAAGAAATGATAAATAAATAAAATGAAGGAATGAGTGAATACATGTTATCTGTTGTTTACACCTTTGTCATTGCTGTGATCTATAACTGGGCAATTTTCAGCTACAGAAAAGAAAATAAGTGCCACTGAACACAAACAAGTTCAACTGTTAACATTCTGATGGTATTTAGTACAGAACATTTCCATATCTTGTCCAGTTATGTGAAGTCACACAGTGAGATTTACAAGCTGCTGCACATATAACTAAGAAGTGTGACAGACTTTTACCTGTCTGAGTTGCAGGACTTCATTGCATCTATGTTTGCACGTATGTGCGTACAAAGCATAGGCTACTGCACTGCTGATGAACTTGTTGTGTCCCTCAGTGGACACTAGCCTACGCATCATCACAGCTGCTGTGTACTACGCAGCTTGTTTAGGAATCCCAGCCACATCCTCTGCCCCTGCTTCTTTTCTATTGATGGAGTAATATTTGATATGGGATAGGAGTTTGTTATATTCAATAATGGAGAGTCCATGGACAAAACCTTATATATATATATATATATATATATATATATATATTCATACATTCACAAAAGTGCTTTTCACCGAAAAAGCACTTTCGTGAAAGTATGATAAAAAATAGGGGAAATCTGCGGGGAATGGCTGTTGCTGAGATCGGAGTACAGTGGCGATAAGGGAATATTCCCTTTTCCCCAATGTAGTGCGATCTCAGAATGAGAATATAAAAGTGGGGGGGTGCAGAGGGGCTTGCCCACCTGCATAAATGTTAGTTATGTGTTTTTTGTTTTTTAGTTTTTATTTTTCTTTATGTTAGGGACTTTAGCAAAAGCGCTTTTTTGGTTAAAAAGTGTGTTCGGTAGATGTGGATTTGGACTATTGAACTTTCGTTCAATAGTACGAGATCTATATATATATATATATATATATATATATATATATATATATATATATATATATATATATATATTATTTTTTAATTTATTGACATTTGTTGACCGGGAAAGTCCACTGGGCTTGAGACCCATTTTCACTGGGGGCCCAGGGAGAAAAGCTCCAAGTTACATGAAAATCAATACATGAATTTTTAAGGAAACAAAATTATAATTATAAAGCAAATGAAATACAGAAAGCTATCTAAACAGCAAATATGTTGTAAAAAGGCACAATGCAGTAACAATGGAACATTAGCATGTAGGAAAATTATACAGTCAGAAATATTTAACAATACAGCTCAGCTCAATTTTGTTTTTTTTGGGGGGGAGAGGTAGGAAAAGAGAAAGGTAGATTTAGAGAGTTAAAGGTAAGACAGGTATAGTTAGAATCTTATAGCTAGTTAGTGGGAATAAGTAGATTATAGGTGGCACATATTTAATGGTAGTATTAAAAGTAGAAAGTGACAGTGAAGAGAAAATGTGTTAAGATGGTTGCATTGAAGTGTGGACTATGATACTAAAGATTAGGGATAACTCGTATGGTGTAACAGCATAACATATACATAAGTATATTTGCTACGTGAAATAGTTTTGCTAGATTAAGGAGGCTGCGGATTTGTGTTGCATGTGCAGCTGGGGTTATCAGTGAGATGTTGTTTTAGTTTTCTTTTAAAGGAGATTATGTTGTCTAATTCTGTAACTGATGATGGGAGGGTGTTTAACAGCTTAGTTATGGAATGGGAATAGAGGCAGCTACCTGCTCTTTTACTAGGTGTTGATACTTTAAGTAGGTGTTTGTTGTTAGAGTGTAGATTTTTAGATGGGACATAAAGTTCAATGATATTTTTCAGGGAAAGGCAACACTCGGGTTTATAAACGAGTTTATGGGCAAAGGTAAGTTGTGTGTAATGTAGGTAATGTGCAAATTCTAGCCAGTTTAGTTCTTTAGTGGCCTGGCAATGGTGGGTGCGATTTTGTTGGGCTGATGCGAATTTTGCAATCTTATAATAACAGGACTGCAGTTTGTGTTGCAAAGAGTTGTGGAGATTGGTGGAGATAGGAGACCCATATAGTAAGGTTGGATGGAGAAGACTTTTTGAAAGTTTAATTTGGATGGATTTGTCTAAGTATTGTTTGTTTCTGTGAAGTTTGCCTAATTTGAAGTTAGTCTTTTTTTATTGTGTTCTTAATATGCAAGTCAAAGCTAAGTTTGCTGTCAATAGTAATTCCTAGCAGTTTGGCCTGATTTATTAACTCTATTGGGGTTTTGTTTATGGAGAATATAGTAAAGTCTGTGGGAACAGGTTTAGATGCAAAGATGAGTAGTTTAGATTTATTAGGGTTAAGTAATAGCTGTAATTGGTTTAGCCAGAGTTCTATGGATGTAAAGGCCTTTTGTGTTAACGTTTGGAGGTCAGAAAAGTTATTGGAGGTACAGATTATGGTTGAATAATCTGCATATTGTATGGTAGTACAGTCAGAGGGAACTTTATGTAGGTCATTTATAAAAATGTTGAATAGTAGGGGTCCTAAGATTGACCCCTGGGGCATGCCTATGTTATTTGGAAGAAGGCTAGAGAGGTTATTCTGCCATTTTATGGATTGTTGTCTGTTTTCCAAGTAACTAGTGAACCAGGTTAGGGTGGCATCAGAGCATCCTAGTGATGGCAGTCGCTGGATAAGTTTAATATGGGAGACTGTGTCAAATGCTTTTGAGAGATCCAGTACAGGACTGATGTAAGCAAGTTACTATCTAGGGTGTTATACATGTAATTTGTGAAGGAGACTAGGGCAGTAATGGTACTGTGGGATGGTCGAAAACCATGTTGTGAAGGGGATAGTAGGTTGTTGCTGGTTAGATATTCAACCAGTTGTTTGTGGATGCATTTTTCCATTATTTTAGATAGAGGGGGCAGTATGGAAATGGGTCTAAAATTAGGTAGGTCATGAGGGTTTCCACCTTTATGAAGTGGGGTGATTATTGATTTTTTCCAGAGTTGGGGTACTGTGTGTTCTGCAAGTGATCAGTTTATAAGGATACTTACTGGGAAACATATTGCCTTAGCACTAATTTTGAGAGATATTCTGGGGGGAGATTATCAGCAGATAAGGAGCCTGGTTTCAATTTGCCAAGTAATGTTTGTATTTGAGAGGTTGCCACAGGTTGGAAGTTAAAAGATGGTATGAAGCTGATATTGCTTTGAGGTATGATGGATGGGTTAATGGGAGTTGGGGTATTGCCTGCGTTTACTAGTGTAAGGATAATATCAATAAAGTTTTCACTGGGCTTTTATCTGGAAATGGAAATGGGTTTTGGGTGCTGCCAGGATTTAGTAACGAGTTGACAGATTTCCAGAAAAGTCTGGGATTATTACTGTGGGCGTTTATTTGTTGAGAGAAGTAAGTCTTTTTGTCCTGATTAATGGCCTGTTTTACTTTGTTTCTAAGTATTTTGAAGGCAGTTTCGTTGGGTGGGGTCTTATGTTTTCTCCATTTGTGTCATGCTCGGTCTCTATTAATCAATAGTTGTTTGGTTGACTTAGATAGCCAAGGAGCATGATTATGTTTAACTCTCTTTTTTCTTATGGGGCTATCGAGTTAAGGGTATCTAGGAAACAGTATTGAAATAATGTACTGCTTCATCTAAGGGAAGATATTTCAATGGATTCCAATTTAAGGTTTGTAATAGGCTGCAAAAGTGAGACTGGCTAAAATTGGCTAGATTTCTGGTATATTTGTATGAATGAATGCTTGGAGTATTTATGTGTGTGTGTGTGTGTGTGTGTGTGTGTGTGTGTGTGTGTGTGTGTGTGTGTGTGTGTGTGTGTGTGTGTGTGTGTGTGTGTGTGTGTGTGTGTGTGTGTGTGTGTGTGTGTGTGTGTGTGTGTGTGTCTACTTCAGAAGATCGACAGACCATTTGATCGACATTCATTTGGCTGACAGCTTATTTGGTCGACAACCAGTATTCAAGGCACTTAGGGATTTGCCCCCCTCCCCAATGTTGTGCGACCCTGGAGTTGTTTTATATATAGTTAGGAGGGTGTGGGGGGCACAGTCCCCACCTATTTTCATTTAAAATGTGTAGTTTTTCTTGCATTTTCATGCTTTTAAACACCCCCACACCCCCAACTATATATAACAACTGCAGGGTCACACAACATTGGGGAGGGGGGCAAATCCCTGTTAAGTGCCTTGAATACTGGTTCTCGACCAAATGAGCTGCCGACCAAATGAATTTTGATCAAATGGTCTGTCGACCATATGAAGTAGACCCGTGTGTGTGTGTGTGTGTGTGTGTGTGTGTGTGTATATATATATATGTATATATATATATATATATATATATATATAGGTATAACTGGCGATTTTATTATATTTAAGAGACAAGATATTGTTTTTCTTCCTTGGGTCATTTGGCTTGGGTCATGGCTGAAACAGGTTCTTCAATCACCCTACAAATGAAAACAGATAAATAAATGCATATGACAGACCCTTGCCACTTCTTTAGTGGTGTAAAATAAATAAGAATACTACTAAGGTCTGCTGATCTGCTGTTTATTCATTTGATAACAAAAATGGGTAGATTATGTCAACAAAGTGCATCGTAGCTTCTAGTGAATATCCATTTCTTTGAAATGTTAAGCTGGCAGAGGGAAAAAAAGACCTGTAGCATTTCAGTTCATTAACCCATCTTTATATCACCCAACAGATCATTGGGCCGCATTTCAGGAGGTGTGGATTGTGACACATTGCAACAATGGTTCATGCATCCTAAGTTATATGACCTCATCAGGTACATAAATGAGCAGCAAGGAGGACTCCGTGGAAGTTTGGTACAGTATTCCTACAAAATACATCTTTGTGTGACATCTTTCCTGCAAGAACTGGTTATATTAGATATTTAATAATTAAAATGCTCATTTCACTTTCTGATTTCTCAGTTTTCATTTTACTTAGGAAACTTCTGTTCTTCTTTCCTAGTCTCTGATGATGGAAACTGTTAAAATCAAGTACATTTGATAAATTGTTTAAAATGATTGATTACCAGTCTGTTCTAAGTAGTTCTGTATATCATTATCATTCCAAATAATTTAGATAGTAGAGGTTAGAGCTTATAAGAATATGGCTTAACCAGAATGTGTCTGTTCAATCAATGTCCAAATTTGTGCCGAATCTTCAAGTGTGCTCATATGGCTATGGAATCCGTTCAACCTTTGATATACAGTAAAGCTGCACTTCTCCTTATAAGACACACACACACACACGCACACACGCACACACGCACACACACACACACACACACACACACACACACACACACACACACACACACACACACACACACACACACACACAATTTTGCCCAACAGTATTTGGCCAAAATTATAGTATCTATATTTATATACATAGAACTGAATGTACTTAAAATATACTTTGTTTCAATGTGTGTTTTACAGTTGTGCCTGTCAGTTATCAAACACACATACACATACACAAAATTTTGCCCAGTACTATTGGGTCAAAATTATATTGTCTACATTTATATACACATAACTGAATGTACTTAAAATATGCTTTGTTCCAATCCTGTCAGTTATCAAGCTATGCCTGGGAATTTAACTCAAGCTCAGTGTGAAAGCTGCATGGAAGGCTACATCATTCAGGCAGCCACAATAGTGCTTTCTGCACTCAACGTATTTCTGGCAGTGAAAGAATTCATAATGTTCTACTCCCACCTTTGTACAGGTTGACATATGATCCATGTTACCAAGGATACCCACAGTGCCTTTACATGCATGTGCATGTTTTTTTCAGACCCACAGTGGAAGTCAGAGCCTAACAGTGAGCTTCTTGCGTTGCTACTTCTAGTGCAAGGTATTGTGTCAGTATACTGCTGGCTCTCCCCTGCCCCTCTCCCCAGGATGGAAATGCCTATCCTTCCAATTCACCTCCATCAAGCGTGCTTGCCATTAATTGAACTGGGGGTTGCCTGAAATATAGTCTGGCCTTTATCCCTTCATGTGACAGAAGCTAGATTACTTAGCAAAGGCTTTTCATCTACACCAACTAGTTTTGTAAATTTGGATTTTTTTTATATAATTGCATGATTTACAATAAAGGTAAATTCCAGTGGTTCTTTGATGCTAGGTCTGATTATAACAGTAGTGATGTTTAGAGATGTTCTTTTGGTGATATTCACCAATGTGGTCTGCAACATGTCAGGCTAGTACATGGAAAAAGAGAAAAACAACGCTATGTAACTCACAAAGGGCTGTGACCATGTAGAGAAGTGCAGCAGTGTGCCTGTAAGTTCCTAAGCATGGAGGCATGTGAATGAAGGCAGAGGTGTTAATGTGCTTGCTATATGCAATTCACAAACAGCAGGATGGCACTCAAAGGCTTGCAGCCTGTGTCAGATTTATGTATTTTCCACACAGGAGGATATGACCCTTAGAATGCTCTACCAGAATGGGTGGTGGTGAGGGAATCCATAAAGGCATTTATGAGAGTATGGTAGAAATATAGTGAAAAAGAAGGTTGGAAAACAGGCAAAGTGGAATGTTAAGCTACTTAAATGGGCAAAATAAATGGGCTTATTTTCTCCTTCTTCCATTAAGCAAATGCAATGTAATACAACATTTGGAGAGAAGGCTGTTTGCTGAGAAGGAATTTTAATTTTTATGGGAGAAACTCTTTTCCGCTTGACTCTTTACATATTCTTTGCCCATGGGAGGTCATATAGTAAGATACTATTCTGGTTGGTATACTATGGGGTGGTTTTAGCCAGGATTCTGACGTTGCTAAGATGTTTAGTTCTTATGGTTCTTGGGTGGTTATTCAAGGGTCAAAAAGGTAGAAAGTATTTAACATACAGGCATGTTGCTTTCAGGATTCATTAAGTCTAATAAGATCCCATTAAAAACCTATATTATTGTAATTAAGTAAATAAATGATCACCAGTAGAAATCAAAAACGAATGACGCACATAACTGATATTTAATACATGTAGCGCACAAAACTCAAACAAAATTCTCTAATAGAAAAACAACAAAATGAACATTTTCGCAGGGTCTTCACCACTATACTCTTCTTATTTATATAAAGTGTCTCCATGGTCAAATAACCATAGCATACTATATAACTCTTTGAGCATTGCATTTAGAAACGCAAGTTAATTACCATTTATATAAGCCATTTTGTGATAAATTTGCTTCATTTCAGCATGCATGCATGCTTGCAGCATTACTTCATGTGGATTCAGTTAAAGCAACTTCATTCAGATTGCACAGTTCTCATTTTTATACCTTTATTAATGGGATATGTGTTTTCTAAGAGGCATGAGTGAGGGTATGTATCATCTGCTATGAGTAATGCCACAACTAGTGTTATCATTACAATGGCCATAGGGAGGGGGGAAGATGCAACACGAAAGGAGCAAATTGTAACTACAAGACAGAATTTGTTTTACAGGGTCAGGGCCTACGAAGAATAGAGTTCAACATTACATTACATGAAGAAATCATCAAACAAGATAACATATCATTATGAAGGAGATCATAATTAGATATTTTTACTTTCAAATTTACTCATTACAATATTAATACCTATCATTTTGTATTATTTTTGATCATAATAATGTGTAGCAAAGCTCTCCTAAAATGGTATTTTTTCCTTATTTTTCAAGTCATCCATATAATTAGTCTTTAAAACCCATTCCTAATGCAGTTACCACTATTTTCTACATCCATGGTACATTCAGATCTCAGCTTATTTTGACTTCTTTCTTTGAGGTATGATGTTAACCATTTAGAAATATTTCTAGTTCCAGCAGTCTGACCTATTCCTGGCTATATTAAAGTGTGTAGGTGTATATGTGTGTGTGTGTGTGTGTGTGTGTGTGTGTGTGTGTGTGTGTGTGTGTGTGTGTGTGTGTGTGTGTGTGTGTGTGTGCGTGTGCGTGCATGCACTTGCGTGTGTGTCTCAGTCGAAAGACGATATAGTCTACAAAATGATAGGAGTTTTAAATGTCACAGTAAACATACTGAGTAAAACAATGACTAGTGATCTCTGTATATAGGCCATACAAGTATATGATATGTTTTTTTGGGGTAGATTCTCTGGGCACTTCTCGTTCCTGTCAGCTCCCAAAAAGTGCTTATGAATTGGCTATATTAAAGTGTGTACATGTGTGTACTTGTGTGTGTGTGTGTGTGTGTGTGTGTGTGTGTGTGTGTGTGTGTGTGTGTGTGTGTGTGTGTGCGCATTTGTCCATATATACATATATATATATATATATATATATATATATATATATATATATATATATATATATATAGAGAGAGAGAGAGAGACATAGATATAGATATGAGTCTATAACAGATGCTGAAGTATCAAAACATCAATCAGCTGTCATACACTGATAACTGTTCTAGTGACAAATGTTCAAAGAAAAACAAAATTTACTTTTTTGCAATGGGCAAGACTCCCTGCATCCCAACTATATATACCAACTCCAATATCTCAACACGGTGCAGAAAAGGTAAATTCTCTGATTCCCACTGTTCCGCAATCTCACACTGAAAAAAACTGGTATGTGTGATCAAATGATTTTCAATCACTTCAACAAGATGACTTCTCGATGGGTTGTAGAGAAGCTACATGTATATCTATCTGTCTATCTATCTATCTATCTATCTATCTATCTATCTATCTATCTATCTATCTATCTATCTATCTATCTATCTATCTATCTATCTATCTATCTATCTATCTATATATTAAATTCACCATTGCACTTGAAGCCTAGATCATCTGGTTAACTAAAAAAAAAATTAATTAAAATGCATGCCCATGCCGATCTCTATTTTTAAAGCATGCTGGCTTACATCAAAGGAATTATACTCTTTATATCATACCTTAGCTGTGCTACCTGACTGCTCTGAAAGACGTTATCCAGAGCAGATGCTGTTGCTATTGGCTTGTACTTGATTGTATCATGAGGGTCTTAACTATTCCTGCATGAAAACCATAATCAAGCAGTCTCTGATTCTATACACTTCTGCAAACACTCTGTTATTGCAGCCTGCAATGATAAAATGTGCAGAATAGTTCATACCGTATGCATGTCTTCTCTTATGAGTCTGTTGAGGAAATCTGTTATTTGTGTAAAGACCTCTGTAACCAGAGAGAGAGAGAATGCGATTTCCTGAAGCATGAGGAGTACTCCCAAAGTTTCTAATTAGGGATGGCACCAAAGCATTAAAAAGGTGAAATATTTGGTAAAGTGATGATCTTGTGAAGGGAAGGCGTTTATAAATAATCCAGCATGTGTTGCAGAACAGAAATAATGACAATGTATATATTTAGAATACTATTTTTGAGCATAATTAAAAGTGTCATAATGCTGTGTTTACAAGTTGTCACAAAAAAAGTATTAACGTAGCTGTATGTGAAGAAACATTTTCAACGAAAGCTTAGTAGCATAGCTGACCTTAGCCATAGGCCAACTAGGCAGCTGCCTAGGGCACCGCTCTAGCAGGGGCACTTTTCCAGTATTTATTTGGTGTAGGTAGACTAGGATGGGGGCGCCATGGAGCCCTTTTGCCTAGGGCACCAATTGACCTAAGGCTGCTCCTGCTTAGTAGGACACATCTATGACATATATGATATGATAGTATCGGTCTTTACAGCACAGTTTCTCTAAAGTTTGCATGTGTAAAACGAACCAAGCAGAATAAGTTTTGGACACTGCAGTTTTTATAATTAGAATACTGTCTATATTGAGGGTATGCCAGTGGGCTACAAATCACTGCTGCTGTTTCTCATTTTAGAGGACGTGCATTATTGAGAGGCTAATGAAGCAGGGCAAATTAAGTCAGCAAGATGTTTCACAGCTGGGACCCGATTTTACAATAAGTCTACCGTAAGTAATCTTTGTATATTATTTCATATAGTAACCTCCACTAATAGTAATGTAAAATGAATACTAACTGTTCTTTATTAACTTAAAGGAAAGATTTTGTTCACAAACTGTAAACTGTAATGGAACAAACAAATTTCTAATAACATACTCAGATATGTTTCCTACAGTCAGGTATGTGGCAGTATTATTTGTATGAAGTCTGCATGGTGCATACTGACAAATACTATGATATGCAAATAATCTGTCTCAAAATATAGAAACAGTTGTGATATCACTGAAGTTATTAAATATAACTTTGTTTTGTTTCAAGAAAAAAGTGTTGTCTGTGAAAGTGCTTCAGTGAAATGTTATCACTATGGCATATACTGTACTGTTAGCTGGTTACAGTGAGAAACACCTCAGCAAACACTTCTCTTTAGCTGAGTATTTTAATATTTGTAGGTAAGCTAACAATTGTGTCGAGCTTGGCTTGCATAAATAAGATCAAATGTTGATACTGATTGCTTGATGGATGTGTTCCTTTGAAAGAAAGAAAGAAAGAAACATAACTGAGATGATGGCCTGAAAGAATTGTAAATGAGAGAATCAGAGAATGGCCATATTACTCACTATACCAGGACATTTTAATATAAAACTTCAAGATTACCTTTCATTACGAGTAAAAATACATTTGTACATGACACTCAGATTAGTAATGGTGTCATAGTCAGAAAATCCCTTGAACGCTTTTATGAGTTGTTAGGTCACAAAACCAGGACACGTGATGGGAGGGTGTATGCATAGTTCCATCTCATTATCTCCGTATGAGACACAGCCATATACTGTAGTTCTTGCAGTATGGGGCATATGACCAAGGTTATGCAATCACTTTAACTTAAACACTAGTGTGTAAACTTTCACTGGGTAAAGAATAACAGGCATTGCAGTATAAACCTCACAGCTGCCACTGGCTGATAACCATGGCCCATGAGTGTCAGCTCCCTCTCCGAGAATCCTTGTATTCTGGAGATCAAGATTGAGACTCAATGATCATATGAAGGAAAAGGGGTAAAAAATTGTTTTATAACATCCATTGCTTCTTTCTGTTTTCCTGACTAATCCAAATGGTGCAGGCCCTTAAATAGAGGCTTATTTCGCCAAAACATTTTTTTCTTGAATTAAGTCTTCTAAAATATTTCATTTACTAACTGATGATAGTAAGCTCTTACTCTTGAATGACATTTAAATTGCTAGTCAGGTAATTGGTGATATTCACACAATAAATTACATCATACCTCTCAATAACAACACTATTACCATAGGAATAGAAAGGAAAACATGGTGCTCATTCTGACTTCTATGAGTAAACTGTTTAGTCTGTTTTACCACTGACAGACAATTAATTAGCTAATGGAAGTGGATTTTCAACCATTTGCTGGAATAGTTTAAAATGTATGTTTATATAATCAGAGTCTCATGGTATGTCATCCTCTGTGAGCATCTTCAAGGTATACATGTTAGGTATTTAGTTCAACTCAGAGAATGAATAGTGATTGGACATATTAGGAATGATGACACTGTATTGACTTACATGACATAGCTAATGAGGTTGGAAGTTACCTCAGAGGTAATACTGAAAATGGAGCCATCACATTGTGAGAAATGTGCACTTTAACTCACTTATGTTCATAGGTTCATAGGTTGGTACTAGGCTGTTGGCCCTAGGGCCTGTACAAGCCTAGCCATAACAATTCCCTGGCTATTTCTTCCTTGGACCCCTGTCTAGCAGGGCGACTGACATGATCCCTGGGGTAAATTTCCTATCTCCCATCCAGTCGTCAAGGTTCCTTTTGAAGAGGGCCAAGGAGGCACTCTGCTTGACATGTATGGGCAGTCTATTCCAGAGTATGGGAAGTCTCTGGGTCAGGAACCCCTCCCTCCAGCATGTTTTGTTCATTGTGATGACAAGGTTTAGGTCCCTGGAGCATGTGGCTCTGATGAATTGGGATTTCTTTAAGTGTAGCATGTCCAACAGCTCTGGGTTTGACATGGCCTTGTATGTTAAGCAGAGATTGCCTCTAAGTAGACGATATGTGACAGAGTATAGCTGGAGTTTTTTTAGTCGGGCAGCATAGAGCATCTGCTTTAGGCCTGTGATTCTTTTAGTGAGGTGTTTCTGTGGCCTTTCCAGTTGTTGCAGATGTCTTGTGAGGTACATACCAAATGGGGCATTGTACTCTATGATGGGTCTAATGAGGGATGAGTATAGTGGGACAATGACCTTCTTTTTTCTGGATGAAAAGCCTTTAGTGATGAGGTGTGCCACATAGAAGGATTTCCTCACTGTTGTGGTGATGTGGTTATCGAAGGTCAGACCACTGTCTACCTGTGTTCCTAAGTCTCTTATCACACTTTTGGTGTTTAGTGTACTGCCACCTACATGGTATTTCACGGGTACATGTTTTGTCCCAAAGGGGATAACTATACACTTCTTGGCATTGAGCTTGAGCCCATGGCTCAGGCACCAAGCATCTGTTTCTGTAAGGCCCTTTTGTAGAATATCCACATCATTGGGGGATTCAATAATGGCTCCCAGTTTGCAGTCATCCATGAACTTCATTAGCCAGAGTTCCTTAGTGTTGGCCTGTACTTCAGAGAAGTAGATGCCAAACAAGAGCGGTCCCAGGACTGAACCCTGAGATACTCCATTTGTCACTTGTCTGGAGCTGGATTTGGAGTCGGCTACTTTTACAGTGTGGGTTCTGTCAGTAAGCCAGTTGGCAACCCATCGAGTGAAGTAAGGATTTATGCCCAGCTTAGTAAGTTTATCTATGATTCCAGAGTGGGGGATGGTGTCAAAGGCCTTGGTGAGGTCCAGATAGGCTGTATGGATTGCCTTACCCTTGTCCATGGCTCTGGAGATTGATTCAAAGAAGTCAATCAGATTCAGGAGACATGCTCGGCCCTTCAAGAACCCAAACTGGATGGGGTCCAGTATTTGAAGGTTGCCAATGTCTTTTTTTATAAGTTCCATGATAATATGTTCCATGGCCTTGCAGATCAGGCTCGTCAGACTGATGGGAAGGTAGCTCCCAGGATCCAAGGTGGATCCTCCCTTGTGGAGTGGGATAACTGTAGCTGTGTGCCAGTCAGTGGGCACAAAGCCGTAGGTGAGGCTATGATTAAACATGACACTTAGGTGAGGTGCCAGTTCATTTTGTAGTTCATGTTATACACAGCCCAGGATGTTGTCTGGTCCCATGGATGCTGTATTCTTACCTTTGTAGAGTGCTGCTTTCACCTTTGTGGCTGTGATTACTAGAATTTGGCAATCGTTTGGTATTGAGATGGGCCCTTTAGGGGGAGAGAGGGGGGTGAAGTTGGCACTGAATCGATCTGCCAGGATACTGGCAATGTCCTTGGGATCAGTATGTTTAATGCCATTCTGTTGTAGCTCAGAGCAGATCTGAGCATTGCCATTTAGATTTTTGACATAGCTATAGAATGCATTGTGGTTGTCTTTGGAATCTTTGACAATTTTATTTTTGTAACTAGCTTTGGAGGATTTTATGAGGGATCTCAGCTTCATACTGAGGCTGGTAAGGGAAGTTTTGCATCCTGGGATTTTCTTCTTTTCTGCAACAGTTTCTTCCTTCTGTTGTATAGTTTGTTTATAACAGGGGACCACCAGATTGGTTTCCTTTTTTTGGAGGAGAGCGTCTTGGTTCGATTTGGGATGGCATGATTCATGTGCTTGTACAGTGATTTAGTGTAGGATTCGGCAGTCGAACTTTCAGTTCCCGTCTGCATGGGTGCCATGAAGTTTGTCACTTCTGAATTGAGTAGCATGAAGATGGCCTTGGAGACGTTTTTTATGGATGTTTCCTTACTCGGTGGTGGGGGTGGGATGTGGATGTCAAAGATGATTAGCTTTTGTTCAGATCTAACCAACGAGGGGGTGACCACTGGTGTGGAGCATCACTTTCCCATGTTGGTAATGACCAGGTCCAGGATATTGGAGCCCCTGGTGGGACTATGGATTAGTTGATCCAGGGCATTGGAATTTATGAATTAATAAAGGATTTTCGACTGGAAACAGACTGCCTGCCTTGCTTGGATTACTTTCGAATGCTTAGTAATGTTGTACAATTATATATTTTTTTATTATTATTTTTTGTTTTGTTTTGTTTTGACTTAAGACGAGTTTAAGTTCGCTACTTCTACTACTATTGTCTGATCTGATTAATATACAGCGATTAACTAGAGATATATGGACTGAAAATCTTCCACACAGGGAAGTTTCTTGCACTGTTTTTTTTTTTTTTTTTTAATTTATGAATTCCAAGAACCGTCGGGCAAAGGTGTTGGTACACGAGTAGTTTTCCCAGTGAATGGTTAGGTAGTTGAAGAACCGTCGGGCAAAGGTGTTGGTACACGAGTAGTTTTCCTAGTTAATGGCAGGGTAGTTGAAATCACCCAGTATTAGGGTGTTTGGTTGTATCTTAATATTTTCCAGTATGTTTAGAAAGGTGTAGTGAGAATCTTGGGGCATGGTGGGAAATCTGTAGCAAGCTACAATTTGGATTACAGTCTTACCTAGTGTTAGTTGCACCTGGAGAATTTCGGATGCATTGTGTTGGGCAACTAGCCTGGTGATGTGAATATCCTTGGTGAATATGGACACTCCTTTACCTTTAGTGTTTTGGTCCTGGTTCGGTGGCCAAAAAGTGTGGTAAGAGTTGTAGCCTGGTATTGCAGGGGTGCTGTCTGGAGCCTTGAACCAGTTCTCAGTTACTGCACAGATATCGATGTTCTCCATTTTTAGGAGTGCCTCGAGAGAGTGCATTTTGAGGTTTAGACTTCTAGTGTTGAGTAGCATTACCTTCAGATTTTGCATACTTGCACCTGTTATGCTGGTGGTTTTGCCCTTTGAGCCTTGCCCAAAAAGGGCAATATAGCGATGGAAAGAGCCTTAGCCAGTAACCTGAATCCCAGGGGCGACAGGTGCAGACCATCTCATGTAAAGCATTGTGGTTTGTCGATCATGTTGTCCCAGGCAAACAGATACTGGATCCCCTTTAAATGACACCAGAAGCTTAGCCAATTGTTGAAGTCAGTCATTTTGTCCTTATACTGTGGTATCATTCTGGGTGAAGGCAGTATGCTACTCATGGCTAGGGTCATATAGGCCTGGGTCACATGATCCAAGAGCTCTTCCATGTCTCTTTTCATGTAGTCCAGGGAGGTATGTCTCAAGTCATTCACTCCAACATAGACAATGTCAAAGTCGTATTTGTACTTGTTTTGAAGTGACTTGAGTGGATGCATTATGTGGCGGATCCTGGCACCCGACAGGCAGCTGACTGTAATTTTCTCCTTGTTCAGCCTGATGAGTGGGACATCAGTGTGCCTGACTACAGAGTCACCTATGACTAAAGTGTTGGGTACGTTGTCTTGCCTTAGGGGCTGTTGTTGGCCTCTTTGTATTGGTGACTGATGTACTTCTGTAACCTTGCAGATAAGAATGTCACTAATATTATCTCTGTTCTGAATATGTTTTCACCTCATCTTTGGTATGAAAAAGTAGGTGTGCAAAGGAAGAAAATGATTGCATGACATATGACACACTTCTTACAAATGCCCAAAGTCTTATTACCACTGATTTATACTGCACTTATTTAAATACCTCTTTTTCTAAAGTGGTAGACTTTCTCTGTGCTAATAAAATCAAAAGAATTCCACAAACAGTAGAGTCTACACTGGACAATGTATTTGTTTTCTGTAATGTTATATAGCAATAACCCATGGCTGGATGTGAGTAATGCTGGACTTGCCCCCGGTTGGTGTGGTTTTGTTATGAGAGTGAAGCCTGAGTGACCAAACCAAGCCAACCATGTATAAATCAGCATTGCATACACCCAGCCATGGATTTTTGCTATTATACAATGATATTATTTAAGAAAAAAGTTACTTACTTTTCTTAAATAACATCCTTGTGTAATGGCACGGTGATTCTCTTCCGCGTTTTTCCCTGGTATCATGGGGTTTTCTTGATATACGTATGGGGTTCCCACACTTACACAGATAGAACATCAGTATGTGAAAAGGAAGCAATGGAGAAAGGAAGATCTTTGCTTTTTTGTTTTTAATTAAAAAAAAATGAAATATGGAGATTTCAAATGTATGAGAGAAAATGGAGAGAGAAAATATAAGGCTAATTAGGTACGTTTCTATAGTATTACATAATGTACCTGATTATCCTTGCGTTTCCTCTGTTCCATCTCTCTTGTCCTTTTGTAGTCTCCAGATTTCTAAGTTTATTATTTTTTTAAATTAAAGAAAACTAGAATATCCTTAGCATATATTAATAGAAGAAAGTCCGGGTGAATGGACTTTTTTCTATTGGTATATCCTCGATTTACAAAGAGCATGCTGGTCGGGCTGACCAATCAGCGTGCTCATTTTTGAATGTTAATAGCGAGTCATTGTATAATTCTGAATAACTCTGCCATCCTCATTCAGAAAATGAAAACTTTTACCCGTTTATCATAGAGGATATGATGAAGTTAGCATTATTGATGGTATCATCTAATTAAAGATCAGTCTGTTACAGTCAAACAACCTAATTAGGGTTTGACCCTGCATTATTTTATTAATCTATTTGTTGTCTGCATTTTCAGTGTGAAACTTATTGAAGGACTATCCAGAGAATCTGTTCCGATGGTTCTTGAGCACCTCACGCGACATTTTGAGAACTTTTTGAATTTCATGCCTCATAAACAGAGAGGACTACTAGAAAAGATTCAACTATTCTTGGTGAGTAATGTCAGTTTGTAAAAGTACTACCAAGAATTTAACATTCAAACTCATTTAATCAAACATTTTGTGAAATAACTATGGGCAATTCAGCATACAGACTCAATTAATGTTCTGAAATAGGTACCTGCCAAGTATAGCATAAAATTATTTGTTTTGTGCACACAAAAATGTTGAACTTTAGGAACAATTTCTACTGTTGGCTGTAGCTTTTTTAACATGCCAAAGTGTTTCATGCAGAGATCATTTTGCTCATAAAGCACATCATTTTATTACCTTATGTGACTTTCCTTCTAGTTGGTGAATACTATCATCATCATCACCATCACCACCCCTTTTCCCAATTTTACATGGGGTCACATCAAATGTCACCACCTCTCTTCATTCATTTATTCATCTGCTTTCTTTGATAGTCATGGCAAACTATCACACGTCTTTTACAGAAAATCCATATGTCTCTTGGCTGGACATCCTCATTTCCTCTTGCCTCTTCCAAATATGCTTTACCAAAGCTGATATCACTGGAAAAATCACAGAATTATTTATTATGTGGTCTTTCATGCTCGCATTATGCTGTGTATGTATATACGTTTGTTGCTGCTATGCATGCTTATTATTGTCATTTTTGTGTATGTACATTACCTTACATCCCAAGTCATAATTAGAAAGGATCTTCATAGGTGTGTGTGTGTGTGTGTGTGTGTGTGTGTATGTGTGTGTGTGTGTGTGTGTGTGTGTGTGTGTGTGTGTGTGTGTGTGTGTGTGTGTGTGTGTACTAGGCTAATAGCTCTGGGGCCTTTACAAGCCTACCCGCAGGATTACCCTGGCATTATGCCACCTGACCTTAGTTCCCATTGCCTCTGTGAAGTAGAGCAACTGGAGTTATCCCCGGGGTGAATTTTCTATTTCCCATCCACTCATTGAGATTTCTCTTGAAGAGGGTCAGCGAGGTGCTCTGCTTGACATGTATGGGAAGTCTATTCCATAGTATGGGCAGTCTCTGGATAATGAACCTGTCCCTCCAGTATGTTCTATTGATTGTGGTAATGAGGTCGCGGTCTCTGGAGCGTGTGGTGTGGATGGATTGGGATTTCTTTAGATGTAGCATTTATAACAGAGCTGGGTCAGACACGGCTTTGTAAGTCAAGCAGAGATCACCTCTAAGCAGGTTATATGAGACAGAGAATAGGTTCATGCAGTGTTCCAATGTGGTTAACAAATATTTGTGTGTATGTGTATATATATATATATATATATATATATATATATATATATATATATATACATAAATCAGACAGTCGGTCAATTAATTAGTCTATCTATCCATGTGACTAAACCATGCAATGTGTTTTTCTTGGTCTTCTCTACAATTGAGGTTACTTTGGCTTCCACTCTGATGCTTTCATTTCTACCCTACAGTGTGCATCCTACTGCCCACCTCAGATGCTTCATCTCCATCACTTATAACTTCCTCATCTGCTCGGCCTTTACTGCCCAGGTTCCTGTGCCATACAGAAATTCTTGCTGTACCACTGTTTTATATGCCTTACTTTTCAGTTTGTCATTCTTCTGTTAAACACTATCTGATACACTTTCACTCCCACTGTGATCCTCTCTGTGAGTCTGAACACTGTTTGTACTTGTGTTTTTGGGTCTATGCAAATAGCCTGCACTAATTGTACTAGTGTTTCCAGAGCTTCAAACCATCACAGGACTGCTCAAATTATTTTCTTGGGACATTGGAATATTACTTTATACAAGTTTAGCAATGCCTAGTTGGACTTCTTCTCATCTCCAGCTTCTTCTGCACTACTTGTCTTACTGCAAAAATTGGGTCACTTCTGCTGTATCCTTATCTGAATTTGTGCTACTCATCTCCCATCTTACTTCCAGCTACTCTGCATATTAATTTCTCAGTCACTCTCTCCACTACTTTCATGCAATGTGAGAGACGTTTGGTCTCTCGGTACCACCCAAGGTTGTGTCTAGACATATAGGATGCATCTCTCTCTACATACTATCTATTATGAGTACTATCAGCAGCCATTTCTCCTGTAATACACCCTTGATCATATCTACAGTGACGTCATCTGAATTGGCTGCTTTCCCTAACTATATTTTCCTTAGTGAACATGGTACATATTCTAGACTCATCCTTCCTTACTCCATATTCTGTCATGACTGGCTGTGCATGTGGCAATTCCACTTCTTTGGGGTTTTCTTTATTCTGAAACTTCTTGTCCTTCTTATCCTCTGAACTAATGACCAGATTGACGCTGTTGACCCTTATGACCGATGTCTACTGACTATCTCTCTTATCTTTCTGACATTGTCTAGCAACCTGACAGAGATGCTTTGTACAAACTGCTGAATCACTTTTTAGAAGCTGATTGAGTTTCTCTGATGCTTTGTTCTTTACCTTTGCAGACTCATTTTTTAGCTCATTTGTCAACTAAACAGTATTCCTTTTTAGCTTGGTTAAGCTTTTCCTATCTCCTACTTCTTCCTTCAGCTCCTTCTTCCTTTTTATAACTTTCAGGATTTCTGCATTCCATGACCATTTTTCCTTAATATACTTTATTTCTACACCTGGTTTGACTGCTTATCCATGCTGTCATTTATTACAGATTCTGTTTAACATGCTATTATTTCTCTTAAGCTACCCTTATTTCTTCTAATTCCTGAATATTGTCTGAAAGCTGTTGCTTTCACTCTAGTCAGCTTCAAGGTATTCAGGCTAGTCTGTGTTGATCTCAGAACCTTGTGTGACCACTGCTTGTAGATAATTGTGGACACCAGTCATTTAGACAGTAGGGCCGACTGTTTCATCTGGGATGAGTTGCTGCATACATTTGTTGATACATCGTGAATCTGAGGGACACAATTTATTTTGTCTTTTATTTACAGCTTTTTGCCACTGTATCCAGATGTTTATACTAGATCTGATAGCTTTACTGTGTACCCTATTATTCCACTTCACATATTTCACTTGCTGTGCTTCATTCCCCAAAATTGGTACCCCTGCATCAAGACCATATTGAAGTTACTATTGCCATGGAGACATAAATCATGTATGGAGTTAGGAAATCTTGATCACTTACCCAAAACACCTCAGCTAACAGTGATTAGTGGGGGTAGTCCATTAGCCATTTTGGATGTCCATATTTTTCCTGCAACTACAGGGCTTTAGGGGTTTCAACATTCTTATTTCTACTAGCCCTCTTTAAAATGAAGGTGACTGCTTCCATCCTTTTTGCAGCCTCTGACAGATGGTTTGCTTGCACAATTCCAGTCCTCTCAAAGACAAGGGGAGTATTTGTTGAATCACTCATCCTTCCTTACTCTCACCAGTCTTTTTATGAACCTAATATACTTGCAGAATTAGCAAGAAGAATTACAAGTAGTAAAAACTCTATTATAGTTTGATTTGAATAAGAATGACTAACTGTGTAAACTTATTGCAAACTGTCCCTTAAAAGCATCAGTAAAAATCGTATGATCATATAATATACAAATGTAAATATGACTATGATATACTGTATTGTAATAATGCAAAATTTAAAAGATTCACTTTGCAAATAGCACAACTGCTACATAATAAAGACCCTGTGTTTTAATTTCAGAAATTTTTATTTTTCTTATTATTCATTTTATCTGTGAGTATTGCAGATGAGGAATTGTTTTCATGTGGAAATAGAAATTTGGATGGAGAAAAATGAAACAAGCACAAGAGTATTCGACAGATTCTTTCCCACCATTGAATAGACAGCTGGCCCTGTTTTAGGGAAGTACAGCACTAGGCTAACAACCACAAGGGTCTTTTTAAGCCTAACCATACATCCCAAATCTCTGACAAGTTCTGATGCACTTTAAGTGTAAGCATGGGCTTGGGATGTGAAAGATTTACAAGCAGAGACCAGGGAGATGAACCATTTATGCCTGTGCCTATTAAAGACATGGGTGCTAAACCAGGATACATTTCCTGTTCCCCAGTTGTACAGATTACACTTGAATTGAGTTAAGGAGAAACATTGCTTCAAATGGAAGGGGAGCCTGTTCCAGAGAAGGGGTAGTCTTTGGGATACATACCTGTGTCTCCAGCAGGTCCTATTTATATCACAGGTAAGGTTTAAGTCTTTAGAATGGGTAATTCTGGTGCAGTTTGTTTTGTAGATATGCAGGAGGTTCATCAGAGTGAGGTTTGACAATGCCTTGTATGCCAGGCACAGATCTCCCTTCAACAGTCTGTAGGAGACAGAATACAGGGATAGGGCCTTGAGGTGGTCTGCATAGGACATGTTACTTACACCCTGTATTCCGAACCTCTGTGGACATTCCAGTTGTTGGATAGTCCTGGTGAGATACATGCCAAATAGGGCATTGTACTCAATGATACATCCTAGTTCCTGACTAAAATAACTCTAAGGCTGCACAAAACAACTGTAATGAAAAAATAAATAAATAAAGCTAATCACATCTGACAAGTGAATGCACGAATAATATCAAGAACAAAATCGTTTGATCTTGTGGCCATGATTTTCGTTTTGTGAGACAGTTAAAATGACATGGAAAACAGTAGTGTTCCCATACAAAGGAGGATTGTTAGTAATTTACTGCACTGCACCTCATGACCCTTCAGTGTAAAAGCACAGATTTCTTTATTATTTGTTGTCAGTATATCCACAAGGTGAAGGAATGAAATGTTGCCTTTACTGTATGATGGAGTTTTATCATATATTAATTTCCCCATTGTAACTAATAAGCTGTTTTGTGCTCATTTTTTTCCTGTACTGCACATTATCAATGCCAAATTTGTAAAATGTGAGATAAGGACACAAAGTAATGTAAGCATGAATACCACTAATATGGTACATAAGATCTTTTAAAATACAAATTGAGACTTTAGGATAATATTGTCATTGGATAGCATAGGGTGGCCACGGTGGTGCAGCGGTTAGCATTGTCACCTCACAGCAAGAGGTTCTCCGGTTCAATCCTCGGCTGGGGTGCCTTCTGTGCAGTGTCTACATGTCCTCCCTGTGGTCACGTGGGTTTCCTCCGGGTGCTCTGGTTTCCTCCCAAAGACATGCTGTAGGTGGATTGGGCACTCTAAACTGGCCCTAGGCATGTGTGTGTTTGCCTTCTGTGGAAGGCTGGGCATTGGGCTGGCAACTTAACACTGTAAAACTCCACTGCCAATCATGACATGTGATCCGCTGTGGTGACCCCTAACCATGAAAAGCCAAAAGAAGAATTGTCATTGGATAACATATATTTTTCATTCCCATTATAATAACATAGTTTTCATGCATGTTTAGTAATTTTAGAAATTCTTACTCATCCTTTAACATGCCATTGTTAGGTGGTATTATTCATCGTGCAGTAATCCGTGTATTAGAATACGTTGTCATTGTGTGAGTGAGTAAACAGAGGGAGGGAGCTTGTGAGCACATTGTGTCTGTTGTCTGCACTGTCAGCAAATGGGCAATATTGTACTCTTTTGATATAGATCAATCATGTGATAGCTAGTTGAGAAAATCCCACAGAGTTAAATACTTTAAATATTAACCCTTTAAATGTTGAGGAGTGAGTCTAATCTTATAAACTTCAAGGATAAAAAACATCATTTATGCATGTGAGCCAAGTTAAAATGAAGTGACTTCTTCAGTCTGAAGAAGTCTAAGTTATAGATGAAAGTGTTAACTGAAAGAATTAAAGGCTTGATTTTTTTTCCAGTGTTCTTTTTGCTGCCTGTATTCTGAATGGAATAATAGACATTCCCCTGCATGTCATATAAACACTATTCTTTGTATTCTAAATATGAATCATACTTCTCCCTCATTGGCTTAGCTGCACTAGTGACCACAGTAAAATGATATTTCTGAAAAGTCATTGCAGTCATATTCAAAAGCATTGTTCTTATCATTCAGACTGTGGACTGGACATGTGCATGCATCCTTTTTTCAGCATTCTGTTATTTTTTAATATAAAACACCCACAAAAATAATATATAGCAATGTGTACAACAAAATACTGCTAACAGCTATGATGTTGTTTACAGTGAAAATGTTAGCATTAAGAATGTTTTTAAAATTGCATTGTATTGAATGGCTAGTTTTATTTTGTAATATATATTACGTACTTGGATGATTGATATATGAGCCATGTAATATGTTTACCTATCTAAAAAGAGTTTTAAAGTGGTTTGTTTGTTCTGATTCAGTTTCACTAGTATTGCAGAGATGAAAGCACTAAACTTGTTATCAAGTCATTTTTTTCAAGTGGATTATTGGAGCATTTTGAGGTAAAGATAAACTGTTCATAGCATGAAAAATAACACCACTACACAATGCAGAAAAGTGTATGTACAGTATTTTCATTTGAATAAAGTTTAAGTAAATAGCTGAAAGAAGGAACAAATAAAGATGATTGTTAACTTCTTATGTCCTTAATTTACTATATAATTAAGGCATAAGACATGAAGATGCTGCATAAGGATTGCTATTATGTCTATAAATATTTGAGAAAATAAGTTTTTATGACATATAAAGACTATGCGAAGAAGCACAACCACCAAAATCTGTATCCCAGAATCTGAAGCAAACTAACTAAAGAAGATTAGATTCATTCTCTAGCATGAAAAAGAAAATTCTAATACTGCTATACATTTGTGAGATTTAGATTTAACCTGGGATAGTAATTAAGTATTTATATTTAACCAGTTTAAATTAATATAGATACATATTATGTAGATTTATGCATTCTTGTTGAAATGCTGGATGTAATTTTATTTAAATTTATAGAGTTTGATTCTTATTTTTATAAACAATTAATTGAGATATCTACATGTTCAGCAGTGCCCCCCCCCCCCCCCCAGCTATGCTAATATTTTAGTGTTTGGGTGGGAAAATGAGTTCATTTTACAATTGAAATACAGAAAGTATAGTTTTATGCATATGTCAGTGATGACATTTTTGTGCAGTGGAGATATGACTCACAAGAACTCTTTGCTTTTATGGACTATCTGAATAATGTTTACAATTATTTGTTTTTCATATTTAACGTTGATCAGAGTTTAATATTTTTTAGATTTATTCATTTAGCCCAGCGGTCTCTTCTTACTAAATTTTATAAAAAAGAGATGTTCAGAGTAAGTAATGCATATTTCAGTTACATCAGCATTCTTTCTGAACCCCTTAAATGAAATATTGTCAAAGGGCATTGATTAAGGGAAAGCAGACCAACACACAAGGGGCAGTTTTTTGAGGAAGATTTTGTGGAAGAAAGTTTATAAGAAGTTAAGGAGAGAGAAGCATGAGTTTTACTCTATGTACAGATTCAGCTCAAAACAATGAAAACGTTGATAATTTTGATAATTATAACATGGCTATGCTTCTTAGGATGTCAATATATGAAAACAGCATCAAAAGAACAATTGGAAAACATTAAGTGGGCTTCCTGATCTTAACAAGCTTGGAGTAGCACTCAGTTTTGTTAAGAAAAGAGGAGCACATTTAAATGGCATTTTTCAAAGAGAATTTAGTAGATTATCATTTCTTAACTGTACTATTTCTAAGGGGATGTTTAAATGTCTTGATTGCAACTGCTACACATATGTTAATAGTGGAAATGCTTAGCTACTCCTTAGAGGTCAGAGACTAAAAGTCCCTGCTAGGGTTAATTGCAAATCAAGATCCGTTCTTTATGCTGCATGTTGTTTAGTTTTTTTTGTTTTTTGTTTTGCAGTAATTGATGCTTTTAAAAATTATAGCAACAGATCTGAAGCTATGGACAAATTAGATTGGAAGGAATACTCCTGGCAATTAAAATTGAATGCATGCTATTCCCCTTGAATAAATGATAAATAACATTTCAATGCTTTTTCTAAAGAAAGAAAAAGCTAAGGCACTAGTCATATGATTCATTTCGTGTTTTAGAGTTTGGTATTTAATGCCATTTTTATCTGTAACTCTTCTATCAGAAGAAGCCCCATTTTACAGCAAAAGCACTTCTGACAAAGTGAATAAACTATGTATGCTTTTTAAAGTATTACTGTTACTGTTTTGGATTTTATTTTTAATAGTAACTTTGGACATACCAAAGATGATTGCACTTGTGCAATTGGAACCACTTGGACAACTCTTTTTACATATATTAATAACTGGAATGATGAGATAAATAATATTAGACAAAGTGGAAATAGAATCTATTTAGGAAAGGAAGTGTCCTCTGCCAGTAAGGATCATTTAGCCTTTATTAAACATGATACTAATGATAGCAGATTTGGCATTCAGGATACAAGTATTCAGTAGTCTGAGGATTCAGAGGATGTAGAAGAATAGAAAAAGTAAAAAAGGGAGGATATTCATGCCAAATAACTAAGAAGAAAATGAAACGAATGTCTATAATGCAAATGTATACTAAAAAGGACACTGAATGTATATGTAACCCACAGATTACAGAAAATAATAACATTGTTCAATCAAAAAACATTCAGTCTACAGAAGATGACATAATTTTTCCAAGAAGGTAGAAAAAAGAAGCAAGAGACAGGCTAAAATGAAGATTCTAAATTGAACTTGGAAGTGTTGCAGAATATTACTGCAAGAAAAAATAGAAGGACTAAAGTTGACAATATAACTTAACTTGTAGAAGTACAAAGACAGCTAAATCAGAATTTATGCTTGTTATTGAAATAGCAGTTGCCTCTCTTGTCCTGCCCTAACAATGCTACTGTGCATCATTACCTTTCAAATAAATTCTCAGCCATTCTTTTAAGGAAAAGTGAGTTCAAATATTTGCAGCACCTCATTAAGGTCACGTTTGTCAACAAAAAAAGTAGTTTTATCAAAATAAAGCCTTGAGGATTAAGTTCCCATTACTAGAAAACAGTGATCAACTTTCCAGCTTACCCTCAACAGCCCTAAATACAATATATGGTGATGAATATACAAAGTAGGAATTTCTCTATTATACTATGCATCAATGGCCAATGCAGAGAGTATCTCAAGAGCTTTATAACCAGCACAGAATGAAATAACACTGTAAGATGTTAGTTTGTGTGACTGTCTGTAAAATACACATTTGAGTTATAAAGTAGAGTTTTATATTTCAAGACAGCATTGCAAAAAAGCACTTGTTTTACTAGATACTCTGATTAGAACTTTTACAAAAGAAGTTTATATTAAGAGACAGTGACTCCCTTGATAGATTAAAAAGAGAGAACAATTTCTGAAAAAGCAGTCATATCTTCAAAAGAAACAGCTAAGTTGTGCATGTACCTCTGTGCATGTTCAATTAGTATAAAGTCATTCAAACGTATAATTTTCCTTTGCACATGATCATTAGTTCAGTTTGCATCTTTTCTTAAGACTTGGCACAGAAGTTATGCAAGATAGATGTTCTGATAAACATTGTCAGTAGAAAAGAACTGTACACAAAATTCTGTAAACTGCCCATGTTTTGGACTCAGGCAACAAATTATTTTACTCAGCTAATATGTCCATTTTATAGTTTAGCTATTACAAGATTATTAATATGAAAATATGTATAAGTTATGAAGTTAAATATATTATCAGTGCATCTTCTAAGATGAGATGCCCATTAACATCAGAAAAAAACAAAAAAAAGCATATTTTTAAATAAAGTAAATTAAGACTGGTCAGACTTTGGTTAGGACTTCAGCACTTACTTAAATTAACAAGTTCACAACTTGAAACTAAACAATCATTTTGAGGCAGTATAATCATGACCCTAACCCATTACTGATACATTTACTGCACAGCAGCAAGTCAAATGACATCAGAAATATTCAGTCTAGGGATCTAAATCTCCTCTGCAACATCAACAGAATGGTTTGGATGGACAGGTATATTTTGCAAGGGATACCACTGCTGAGGAACAGACTCCCCATCCACATAAAACAAAGTTCATCCCTGTCCATATTCAAGCACAACTAATATCTATGGCTGGGAAGCAAAACATTTATACCATGACTGCCACCTGTAATACTAATGGACATACAGACAGAGCTCCTAAATGGTTTATCCCATGCATAGGTCTCCTCAAATTATCTGTGGTATGACCTCAGTTATTCTCATTAGGAGTAATATGTAATTATTGACCACTGGATGGTTAAGGTCAATCTGTAAACAAATGGGACACATTATTTTGAGCACAAAAAGGGAAACTGGTTAGGCTTAAAGTGGCCCTCAATTGCAGCTATCCTAGTACTTACCCATGAACCTGTAAGCATGTGAAGTTTTGAACAAGCAGTTCTTCCCTTTCCTACTACATGACTGTCACTGCTGGGGAAATGGATGGGATGGCAGGGCTTCCTGGTCAGGAAAAAGTAGGCTGCAGAGTTATTTAATCAAGACTTGTCCAGCTCATTCATCCAAGGAACAAATGTAAAAGTACAGGTAGCAGAGTGGTCAAGCAGGTGGTCCTACAGAGATGGAGAATGAGGTAGTGCAACTGCTTTTGCTTCTTGACTTGAAGGAATTTGATTTTTAATTCCTTTGTAAGAAATTAAAATCTAGTTAGAAAAGCCATTTGAAATACAGTGCCATTTTCAATAAGGTATGTGAGAAACTGAATATTTTTTTTCTTTATTGCTGATATGTAAGGGGGATATTCTGTAGACTTCTGAGTTTGTATATGTGGCAGGAAAAATCTTTCTTCTGTTTTGTGGCATTTGCTATTGTAACAGTGTCTCCATAGTTTAGTAATTTGACATAGAGCTGCTTGTGAAAGATCTCAAAACTCTGAGTGCAAGTTCATATAGTAGTTATGAAAAGAGGTTTAAAGACCAAACAGATGCAATAGGGTCTATATAACTTAATCAAACTGTCACTTCAATGAATGACATTTAATCGGAAATGACATTCATTGAATTCCACTCATGTGGGGGGTGTGCCAACTCCGAGATCGCACTACACTGGGGAAAGGGCAAATTTCCCAATCCTCGCTGTATCACAATCTCAGTATAAACAGTTCAATGAATGGCATGCAAAATGTAATTGCACTGAAAATGCCATTCAATGAACTGGTTTTTCAATGAACTGATAGGTACCTAATGCAATAACATTTCTTTCACAGTGTTCATTAAATTAGATAGACCAGAGCTCTGTGATAGTCCTCTAATAAGAATATTATTTCTTATTTTTCTTGCTTCTAGGTCTAGCAGTATTTTGTTGATGCTGGAAAACTAATTGCAGCAAACATATAACTTTTTGTCTGTAGTATGAACTTTGTCCTCCAAATTAGATTTCCTATCTTCTGCTAAACTAATTTTTATTTACTTCACTCAGGCATGTATTTATACTGAACAGTTTATATGAAATATTTTCAGTAGCTTGTTGCAAATGTAGTAAGGTGGTTTTAGTTAATCCGTGACATTTTGGTGTCAGTTTGTTTATTTATTTATTTTTATTTGTTAACCTGAACTGAATTGCCCTTTTTCAGTGGAAGCCAGGGGAGAAAGCTCTATTTTAGATTTGAACAAGTGAGCATTAAAAAGCATATAGTATTGTAAAAGAACTGTATACTGTTGATATTAACTAGTACTTAAAATATATAGTTTTATAAGTCATATGTTGTAGCCTTATTGTATATACAGTTATAGAGTACACATGGAAAAGAATTGATAGTCCTTTCTTATAATACTTTTTAAAGGATTTAGCATTGTAAATACTGTTATATTAGTTCTGAGACAAAGAGTTATAGGAATATAGGTTAGACTGTTATACATAGCTTTAGCTAATGCTCTTTGATCTAGTTGCATAGATTAGTAGACTGTTACAGCTAAAAGATTGTAACTGGAACATTTAGAGTTACAGAATGCGGGAAGTAGAATTTATTTTTTAAAAGTTCTCTGCTGAAGAGGAGCTTACTATTATCAGAATAGGTATTAATGAAAACATTGGCATTTCATTGACTTAATTAGAAGAAAAAAGTATTTTATTTGGAACAGCTGAGTAGATAAGTGGAAGAACTACAATGCAGGTATTAATAGTACAAGAAAGAAGTTAGATTTCATTAGCAGTTCCATGTGGAGCTTAGATATGCTTTTAATTGTTTTACAAACTGAACAGAGGAAATGGAAGACATGTGATGCAGGTAATGTATTAGCAGAATCAAACTAGGTTACATTTGCAGTTCCAGGTGGAAGTTAGCTACTTTAACTGTTTTGGGATAGATGTTAGATATTTTTAATTGTTTTATGAATAAGTTATGTTTAGTCGATGTACTTAGTTGTGGAGTAAGATAATCAAATAACTTGTGTACATATAATGAATAAAAGGAGTCTCCATTTGATTTTGTGATTGAAGAGTGAGTATCCATTTTGATTTTGGGGTCTTAGATTTCTTGAAATTTTTTTATAGTATTGTTATTTGTGGACAGCTTGGTTTGTTAAGTATAATTTGTGTTGTCTTCAACTGAACAAGAGTTAAGGTGTGTTGTAGCTTAAGTTAGTTAATTGTCCATAATGCTATAGTGATGTGTTCTGTTAGTTACACTTGCAGCAAATTTAGATATTTCATTGTATGTATTTCAAGTTTTTGGAGCTACATTTTATGGATGTTTGTTATAACTGAGGATGTTTGATAGGCTTGGGAATTGTAGAGTATGGGCAGTGTCCTGCTGGGCCTAATGGTTTATGTGTGGTTTGGAAATGTACAGCATGAGTAGTTTTTGATGGGTTGTAGCCATTGCATAGTTGATATGTTTATTGCACTTAAGATTTTGATCTGTAAAAACTAATAATTTTGAGTGAGTGACTTGTCCTTTTCGTGTGTTATGTAATGAATTAATCTCAAATGTTAAGGATCATATGCTGGAAAAATCTGATTGGAAGACTGCTATTTTTTCAGCATTCAGTAAAGCTATGAATCATCTCTCAGTCCTATTAATGGTTTCTTAAATTGGTATTTTTAGTTAAACGAGGCAGTGCATATTAGAGTAGAGTCAATAGCATATCAAATAATTGTAGCTCTATCTAATGAAGCATGCTGATTGTAGATAAACATGTTAAATAATGAAGGTGCTAAATAATACAAGCCCAGTAATAGAACCTTGACACACACCTGTTTTGACTGGTTGAAAGGAAGAGCAAGTGCGTTGCCATTTACAGAGACTGCTTTTAAACCAGTTTATAGTAGCTTTACTCACATTGCATGTGAATAGTCTTTCAGCTGTAAACTGTGTGAAACAGTGTCATTAGCTGTGGGTAAGGCAAGGAATACTTAAGCAGAGAGGAGCCCTTGACATTTGTGTAGGGCTATTGTATTCAGGTAGGTTAGTAGGGAATTTCAGTTTTGTGGCCAGGATAAACACTATGTTGAATCTTAGGGAGAATATCGGTTGTTAGGTGATGTAGGAATTATTTATGTATATATTTTTCTTTATCTCAGAAAGGGGAGAAAGGATGACAGCTGGTCTGAAGTTTGGTTTGTCAGTATTTGGCCCACCTTTGTGTATGGGTATAGTGTAGGACTTGTGATTTAGATTAGGTATTTACTTTGTTGTGAGAGTTTGTATGGTGTGTAGATGACATGACTGTGATATGTCTGTATGGTATGTAGATGACATTACTGTGATATGTCTGTATGGTATGTAGATGACATGACTGTGATATGTCTGTATGTTAAATATTTTCATAGGATACCTCCAGGTTAAGCATGACTTTGGAAACATTAGACAAGTAAAAAAGCATGTTCAGTTATTTTTAGTAAAGCAATGGATTTTATAAAATATACAGCTGTAAAATATACAATTTGTAACAATGAAAGACTCAGTTGTAATATACGAATTAAATATGTCTATATTTCAGGATATTGTGTCTGTTAATATTAGTTCATTTACAGAATACCATTTGGCAAATAATAGTTACTTGGAACTTAGTATTAAACAACTAAGGATAAAACAGGCAGCAGATCTTACAGAATATGAAGCTTTTGCCAAAACAGATAGTTGTAAACCATTTACATACTATGGATGGATTTACACAGTAGAAGGAGGATTTCTTGTTGATACTTATAATAAATCTGTGCCTAAAATTTTGCTGGCCAAAAGCTGGAAGTTGAATGTTATAAAATGTGTAATAGAAAAGTAACAGATCATTTATAAAAGAAAGAAAAGTGATGCAGGAAAATGACAGCATTCACAAGAGTTAATGTCCAGTCCATTTTTGAAATGCTGCTGCCACAATATTTGACCTTTAACTTAAAGAAAATACAGGTCTTGGCACTTTATCCCTGAAGGCCTGAAGTCATGGTCAAGATGTTATGCCCACTAGAGACCATCCAACTTTTTTAAACCAAACATCTGAAATTTTTTGGATGTATTGAAAAGTATGCACTCTCTTCACCCATGTTTACTTTAATGGAACCTCTAAGATTAACTTATAGCTACAGAAACTCATGTACAACACACTGCCCACCAAATAATAGATGTACTGTAATTTTCAAAATATGAGCACAGTGCCTGGATCATATGGATCATAGAGGCTAAATAAAAGTACTTGTTTTTCTGTTGCTGATTGTCTCTTTGTTTCACAATCATAGGGAGTTACTCCAGGAACACAGCTCTCAGGTCCCGCTCTCAATTTTCTTGGGCCTTTAATTCCATTCTTGGACAAGAGCAGTCTTTCTCACATAGATAGAGATAATGTGCTACTTCATATGGATGACTTCAAGATCTACTGTCTTCCTGAAGAATTCATGGCATGGTTTAGGAAGCTTCTGATCAAAGAGAATATTCTTGGGTAAGTCCGTTTTCAGGCAGTAGCTTATCTTTGGCTTCTTTTTCAAAATAATTATTTATACCTCTTCTGAAAACAAGAAATGTATTTATTTGTGTTAATAAAATAAAATTAAATAAACATTTATTAACCACTAAGCACTGTTAACTTTCAATATTAATTGAAACCTCTTCAAAGTGAGCGCGCGCACACACACACACACACACACACACACACACACACACACACACACACACACACACACACACACACACACACACACACACACACACACACACACACACACTATCTAAGTCTATTAGATAACTGAATTTGTTAAATCACATGAATTCTAGGACCAATAAATTCAAGTACTGCATTACAATCCTAGAAACAATAAGTTTATCTTAAATACCTGAGCTTTATTAAGCATTTACTGTTGATAATCTCATTTATACCAGAATTTACTTAGGCATTGAAATGTAACTGCTACCTTGTTTCCTTTTTGTCTAACATGGTTTCTAAAGCATCTTTTCAGCCATCAGAAGTCACATAATCAGTGATCAAAAGATATTCTTTTTAGTTCACATCTGACTGTGTCTTGCCAGAGTATTAGTGTTAAGTTTGTTTTTTACTGGCAGATACACATTTATGCATCTGCTGCAAGAACCTTCTAGTGGTCTTACCCATAACAAAGACTCCACAGCAAGCACAGAGGGTGAGATGTATCACCACAGAAGAACTACTTTCCACACATGCTAGTAATATGTAGGGACACTAAAATATAAATCTGAACATTTTGTAAAAAACATGATTGAAAGTCCATAACCATTTAACTCATTATCTCCAATGGAGCTCTGGAAGTTTGCACCAGAGCTTCAATGGACAGAGCCTAAGCTTTTTGATAGAATCAAATTATATCCTCAAATTTCAAAAAAAATATTTATATCTCTAGAACTGGAGGTGTTACTAAAGACGTATAACTGGCAAACTGTTCAGCACAAACTATTTTTACAGTGATACTATTCTTTAGGTTCTAGATTTTAAACTAGATTTTATAAGTCACAGTAAACACAGTAACTACTGAATTTATTAATATTCTGTAAATAACTTACAATATCTCAGCAACCACTCAAGTTACACACATACTGTTGGTAATATTTTGTTCATTCAGTTGAGAGTCTGCAGAGTAATACAAAGTATGATGGGAGATGAACAGTTTGGATTCAAATCAGGATGCAGCACAACTAACCTAATGTTTGCAGTGAGACAAATAGTTTTGAAGAGGTAGAGATGAGGAAAGAGTCCAACTGACCATTCCTAGACTTAGAGAGAGAGAGCGAGAGAGACGGCAACATGTGATGTGACATCCTGACTCCATGGAGAAAATTGGAAAAAGTGGATTTTTGTTATGATGATGATGATGATGATGACTGTATTTTGATTCTTACTTCACTGCCTGCAAGTGCAGATCCTTTATGAATTGATTTTCCAACCTATAGAAACAGAGACTTGAGTATGTGATTCATGAGGATTTGCTACTTTTTTTTCCTTTTGGCAAACTGAGTCTGATAATGCTAAAATTCAAAGAGCACTGTTAAGCAAATGTTTAACTGAATGTTCAGCAGAAAGAGAGGCTTCTTTTTGTCACACTCAGGGGCAGGAAGAGGCAGAAGCAGAAGACAGACTCCTTAAGAGAGAAGAAAGTGCTATTACTTTTAAAACCAAGTTTAAAAAAGGCATATGGAGTATTGAACAGTAGCGGAATGACAAGTTGTGTAAGTGTTTTGGCAGTATTCTTTTGACCTGCATATACAAAATTGCGTTAGAAAAACCCATCAAAAAATAAAGATGCTTTACAGAGCCAAAAAACGTAACTAAAGCTATACTTGTGCCTACATATCTCCTCCCCACATTTCTTTATGATGCTCCCATCCCTGATAACCTTCAAACATCACACAAATCTAAACCTGAGCAATGCTATAACAAAGATGCTACATTTGCAGCAAATACCCCTTTCACCACTGTATAGCACTAAAAAGCCGAAATTGGTTAGATACACCCCATCAACTGACACATACACAGCTTTTTACCACCTATAAAATTATCCAGAATCCATCTGCTTGTCCAGCACTAAATAACATTCTACACAACTATATTCCTAGTCGGTGATTATGATCCAATAACCAAAAACTCATGTCTGTCCACAAACCTATCAAATCTGCTGGGCATTGTCTGTACTTGCACCATGTTGCTAAGGCCTAGAACTCTTAACTGCTATCAATCAGGTCAATACCCTTCCTCTCATCTTTCAAAACCATTCTGAAAGACTTCCTAGCCAAAAGCTCTGTTCCTGCTCAACACCAGGATAAACTATATATCTCTAAATGTGGACAAATACCTACTCATATGTAACATCTTATTTTCCCTTCTTCATTCACTTCCTTACTTCTGTCAATTTTTGTCCCCTGTCTTTCTCTCTAAATATACCATATGCCTGCTTTTCTTTCACTTTGTATTGCAATTCCTGTTTGTATTATACTAACTTAACTTTAATTTCTTCATAATCTGCATTAAAGTTCTGTAACTATTAAATCATCATCATTTAACTGTTATCTGCTCTTAACCATTGCTTTCATATTATGGCTAAATTGGTCTAATTATTTAAACTGTATTATGTATAATATATATTATTTTTAATAACTGTAAAATTATCATTCTTAAAATGTTTTGTAATACTTCGGAGCTTTTCTCCTTGGACCTCCACTGAAAATGTGTTCTTACCCAGTCGGGCTTTTCCTGAAATCAAATGTCAATAAATAAATAAAATAACTGAAAGATTGCTTACAAATGTATATGCAGGGAGTGTACCAAGATGTTGTAAGGAATGTGAGGTAAAAATGTTCTTTGGGTAATGAAGCCTGTCCCCAGAGAAGGACTTACTAAGGCAAGTTTTGTTGAATTAAGAAACAGATTATGTGAGGCATTCTCATTCTGTCACTGACACAACTAAAACAGAAAACTGCTCACTGAACAATGCATTTGACAAAGTATTTCTACACTACATACTCAATCACACTCAAACTCACACTTGTAAACACTATCATTTGATACTATTAAATTACCTTTCGGCAAGACATCTTTCCACAAAATGTTAGAGATCCATATATATAAATATATGTTTTTTATTATATATACTTTACATTTTTAATTAGCAGCTGCACTCAAATACAAGATATGGTAAGCAAAATTAGATTGTTACCTTCCAGTTGTATTTACAACTTGTAATTGAGGTTGTATCTTGTATTGGTGGGAGCATTGTGTTCAGAGTCTAAAGTCTAATGTAGTTTTCCTGCATAAAAGAATAACATAAAATACAGTAAAGGTGATAAGGTGTCTAAATTGTTTATATAACTCCATTGCACTCAAGAGTGCTATCCCACTTCATGTACTGAAACAGTAAAATATACTGAAATAAAGGTACCTGATAATGAAATATATTATTAATTCCATCAATAAATAACAAATGCACACTATCCTCAAATGGAATCTGTTCTTATTTAGAAGCCATACTTTTAGCTACATTGTTATAGATAGAGCTAGTGTGTTTTATTGTTATTTGAATCATATATTACCACATTAGGATATTGTGTTATTACAATTTAAAACGTTGCTGAGAAATATACAGTATTTAGATATTATAAAGTACTAACAGGAAAATTAAGCATGGCAGAACTTGATATGAACACATGGTAAAAAGAGCAAACATAGAACGCATTGTTTCCCTTTTGTATGTCTGTTATAAATTATTATGGGTGCAAATATTAGTGACACAACAGGTGTTTTGCCTTTTAATATACTTTATATATAGGATCAAACTAGGTTACATTTGCAGTTCCAGGTGGAAGTTAGCTACTTCTTTTAATACAATTAGTCATTTTCTGCTTTTGACAGTTGCCATGAGATCTCTACTATCCAACTCAGGTACATAAATAATGAAGTACTGGCTAATATATTAGTTGCAACTGTTTTCATGCAAAGTTTATAATTTTCACTTTTTATATTCACATTAGACTGCGGTGGTGGTGCTGCGGTAGCATTGTCGCCTCACAGTTAGACGTTGCCTGTTCAATTCTCAGATAGAGCATCTTCTGTGTAGCGACATGCGTGAATGGGTGTTCCTTCGTTGAAGGTTGTGCGTTAGACCTGGCAAGCCAGTTCATAAAAATCTACTGCCAATCATTAGTGGACCGGAGTTCTGCTGTGGCGACTCCTAACTGGGAAAAGCTGAAAGACACATATTCACATTAGACCTATGATACATCAGTAGTTTGAAAAACTTCAGTGTGTTGCTTGTATTTATAATCCTGAAAACTCATACTGGGATAACAGAAGAACCAAAAAACAGAAGAATTACATTAGATATTGGGGTGTATTTGCTACACTCCTGATCCCTTTGAGCTTTATACTTACATTCACAAGTTAATTGAGTCACATCATATAATGAGGAAGCACATCTGCTTATACCAAGTAATAATTTTTCATTCTGTGTCTGTTACTGGTGGCTCATTTGGTATCCTGACAATAGCCAGCATTAATCTAATTTGCTTTACTTACTTTTTTTTCTGTTTAGAGATCTGGCCAATTGGAGGTATAAGCAAGTAGAACTTCTAGGTAGACTTATCTTCACTCTATCTGAAGAAGACATCTATAGCTTGCCAAAGGTAAGTCTCTTTCCATTTGTACTATATCTTGAATATTACCAAATGAAATATGGTATTATGTGCTTTCTGCAAACTGCTTTATTATAGCAGCCAACGTCATATAATTCAATCTCGTTTTTGTGTTGTTAAGAAGAGTAACTGCACATGAGGTTGACTGCACTGCTTTGTGAGTGTAGGAAGGCTGACTCTGAGTTCCCAGACATTTCTGGTGTTGTGTGAGATTGCAGCACACTAGAGTTTGGAAATATGCCATTTTCCCATTTGTTGTGTGATCTCAGAGACAGTGTATAAAGTAGCCAGGTTGTGTGGATGCGGGGGGGGGGCTTGTCTGCTGTAAACATATTTTGTGTTTTTATGTTTAGAGTATTTTGTTTTGAATCTGCGTTTTGTGGTTCATTTAGTGATTTAAGATGTAGCCAGGCTATTGTGTTTATCCTTTTGTTGATTGTTTTATTGTAGCTCACTCTTAGCTGATACAATCTCAACAAATTAAAGAATATAGAATTAAATCCAAAAAAGGCCTTTCAGTATATGTGATAAAATATGGAAAATGAGATGGTTTTGTCAATCAAAAGTTGGAAATGGCATGCTTTGTTCCCACAAAGTAGGAGAACATGGTTGCAGTACTCTGTGTTCAGGCAGTATTGTTTTGTGCCATTTAATGCTCATGTCAGAGAACAGCCTTGTCTGATAATTTGGGTATCTTATGATGCTTCTTTTCAGGCTGCCTTGACAGAGAACATGGTAGAGATGCTACTGACTAGTCAGAAACACTGGGAGAAAAGCCTAATAGGTCTTGCATGCATTGGGAACAATGCCACCCTGCATAACATGTTAAAGAAGAGGAAGCAAAGTCTGATAGAGGCTGGAATTTGGAAAAATCCCAAAGGGAAGAGAGGTAATTTCTCACGATTTCATGATCAATATCTAAAGAGTGTAAAGCTTACTTCAGAAATCTGTTTTCAGATGTATGGATTTTGAACTGTAGCAAATTCCACCTAATGAGTGAGTGCCTTCAGTAAGTGTCATTAGTTTGCCCTACATAAAACTGCTACATTTCACTTATGCCCAAATATATTTTATTTATAGTATTTAACACCTATTGCTGTTGTCACACATTCTGCTACAGTGTCTTGCAGGCCTCTGCAAGGACAACATAATCTAGTTTTTCAAGTCAAATGCAACATCTTTATAGCAGAGTACTTTATGATGGTGGCCAACACACACACACACACACACACACACACACACACACACACACACACACACACACACACACACACACACTCACTTTATTTATATGTGTACATAAAAATGTTTCAACCATAGAGAGGTTAGTTTCAGCGAGAGACTCTATTTTATTTTTACTGCTGGTAATAGTCTACCATAAATATGAAAATATGAAAGTATGATTTATAATGAATTGTAGTTAATGAGGATCCCTGTTTAGCCAATCAGAAGTATTTGGTGTACCTGAATTAGTATATAAAGCATGCTATACAGTATAATTTGCATTAAGCTGTTTCAGCTGCACTGCGTTTGCATTGCATGCTTCATAACCTGTATTTTGCTGCAACACTAACTATTGCAGATTCTCAGCACCTGCTGCAGCTCTCTGTGTTGCAGTCCAGTGAAGTCTGTGTGTTCTGCCTTTGTTGCCATGGAGTGTTACTCAGCGCACACACACATCCCAAATGCATACTAAAAGGTGAACTGGCAATCCCCTTAATTGACAGTACATATGTAGCATATGAATGTAACAGTATCGCATCCTGTGACAGTCTGTATCCTGTCCAGGACTGGTTCTGGACAATATGTGTGTTAAGTATTGGGATATGCTCCCCATAACCTCAAACAGGATAAAGCAGATATTGCAAAAAGAATGCATACTTGAACTTTTAGACCAGTTTGAAAAATATATATTTTAACAAGAGTTCCTCTTTACCTGATACTAGAAAGCAGCAGAACCGGGATGAACAATGTCTTGCTAATATTATGCAAATATTAAAATTACAACTATCTTGCTTGGTACTTTTACTTATTTATGTAAATTTGTTTACTGGGGTAGAACACTGCTTAAATAATGGTTAATGACCAGTTATAGGCTACATTAATGCTCATTATACTGTAGATATGAAAATTAATTAATTAGTGCGTATTTGGTGTGTTGATGGTCAGCTGCACTACAATGCATCTTTTGTGCACTTTATCATAAATGAAATTAACTAAAATATATTTCTGATACTTAGGACATTTGAAGAGTGCAATGCATGAACCAGTTAGTGCACGTACAGAAGTGCACGTGTCCATTGAGTAAATACACACAGCAAAACATGCACTGAGTAACAGTTGTGGTCTTTGTTTATTTGTTAATAGTTACTGTGGAAGCTATAGCAAAATACACAGCCAATGTTGACATAGCTGTTGCATGTAGAACAAAGATGATGCTATCCTGAGAGCAGGAGAAGGAGTCATTGGAGGCTGAATCTAAGAAGAGACTATATTTTGGTTAAGAACTGTTACTCAAATGAGCATTAGAAAATTTTACTTCAGTAAAGAGGCAACACTGTGTAGTACAGTATTGCTTTATGATAGTAATGTGATAAACCAAGCATAGTTAATGCAAATTATAAAAGTGATAAACAGCTGGGCATTCATGGGTACTGGTTCAGAGACAATATTACTAACTCCATATAAACGTTATGTTCATTTGAAAGCGCACCACTAATTAATGCCCCTTACGCATGTTTATGTTTTCTTATGCCTGGGTGGACTGTAACATATACATACATATGTGTGCAGGAATGTAGACTGGTAATTCCATCTGAGTAACAACTGTTAGCAAAAGATGCCATGAATGAAAGTTGTATTTATTAATGTCAAGATGTGAAATGCTCATTAAGACAAATAGACAACACTTTGCTTATAAGTTTTAGGAACAGTTTTGCTTTCTGTGGTTAGTTTTGCAATTCCTTTGCATGGTACTGTGTTATGTATGTTTCTAGCAATGTACCTCTAACCTCTTTTTTAAACAGGCTTATTGAATTATTACTTAAGGCATCGACATAACATTTAATATAAAATGAAAAAAAACATGTTGGCATGTTCACAGTTACAAACATTATACATCACATACATTCTTTTATACAAACTATCATCAGTCCAGCATTAAATAAATCGTTCAATTCCTGCCTTCCCTTAAACCTCACTCCTTCAACAAAACATTTTCTGTATGTATTGTCCCACAATTTCCATGTTTTCTATGTAATTTGTTCCTACCCTTTTCAAAATATCCCATTTCCAGTTTTTTATCTCTGTTACAATATTCAGTACTTCAAATAGAGTTGGTTTAGACTTTGATTTCCTTTTTCTAGTAATTGTTTTTTGGCGGCCACCAGAATTAACATGAACAAGGCCTTGCTATGTCTAGACAATTCAGATATTGTTTCCCAGCTCCAAAAAGTAATTCCTTAGTTCACTCATTTGCTGTCCCTATTTCTAACAGAGTAATTTGTAGGGAAACGTTTTTCAAAATCTGCCAAACTCATTACACTTCCAAAACATATGTTCTCAGTTACCTTCATCACACCTCCAGCATTTGCCATCTGCCTGAGGAAGAATTCTTTGGAGTCTGCTTGATGAATAAAAACACCTATGGAAACACTTCCAAACAAAACTCTGAAATCTAGATTTTTTTTTTTGCATATTTGAGAGCCAGATATATGACAATGCATTGTTTCCTTGTGAACTGCTTATCGCCTCTCTTCCCAGCCTTTTCTAAATTCCTCGGATGGATTCCTGTAGTTATTGTGCGATATTTTATATGTCCTGCTATTTTCCCTTTTCTAACAGCAGCTGCTTTTCTAGATTCACTTAAAACACGATGCCGGAAAGTAGCAGAAATGGGATAACCAAGTTCGACCTGAGCAGGTCTTTCACTTAGGATTTCCCGATTCCTTTCTCACTGTCTGTACTTAACCTCCTTTTGTTAATATTAAAGGATCGGACATTAGACTTCAGTTTGTACATTTCTGTGTACTACTGTCTCATTCTTGTGATGCAGAAATGGGATAACCAAGTTCGACCTGAGCAGGTCTTTCACTTAGGATTTCCCGATTCCTTTCTCACTGTCTGTACTTAACCTCCTTTTGTTAATATTAAAGGATCGGACATTAGACTTCAGTTTGTACATTTCTGTGTACTACTGTCTCATTCTTGTGACTTCCATTCCTATGTGCTTCTCTAAAAAATAATTAACAAATTGACTCTCTGACAAGTGTGTAGTTCAGTCTCAGGTTATCACAAGTCAGCAAAGAATTAACCAGATCTTCTAAAGGTGCCTTATGCCCATCATGATATTCCTTCCTACAGGTGCTGCAACATATCCTGCAGGTCACAGTCATGTCTAATGTTATAGGTCTTTTATGTAAAAATATAATAATGACGGACTGCAGTTTGTTCATATAAAACTCAGTCACCCGGTGTTTCTAGGTAAAAATGTCTTTGTATTAAAAATAAAAAAAAGTTATCTGGAATAACAGAGAAAGCACAGAAGAACAGTTGTACATAGAATATATAAAGCTAATTTTCCACTTTTTTGTCATTAATTCAATCTCTTGGTGTTTAAAATGTTCCTCTACTGTTCATATGTGTACGATGGCATGTAATAGCTTAAGTGCTGTAGACCATCTCCTTCCTAACATTCCTAATATATGTTATATATGTAATATAAAGTAATGTAAAGCATTGTAAACCTTGTTAAAAATCCATCCACACAAATTGACTTTCTCTGCCAGTGACATTAACCTACAGTTAGTGTGCGGTTGTAGTCCATCCATTAAAGTCTGTGGATAGCTTCCAACACTAGCCTTATGCTGATGTCATCAAATTATAATTTGTCTGATACTGTCATAGGTAGAAATATAATTTGTGAAGGATTTTATTAAGAAGTAGAGCACATATATTTGGAATGACATGGAGAAATGTATATTGATGCTGTAAGTACCACATGTTATAGTGCAAAATAAAACCACCAAAGTGTGCAAAGGACATGCAGTTTTCCTATTCTTCAAGTCACTGTAAACATTCTAGTTCCTGTGACAGTCAGTTGCAGAATGCAGTCACCTATGATTGTGTCTGCTGGACAGAACCATTTGTGTGGCTTAAGTATCCCCCCAACACATGCACATTCACACTCTCAGTAGTCAGTTTGCAAGCCCTATCAGTTCAGTAACTCATGCCTAACACATGGTTTGTACACTATGCATGTCTCCCTAGAGCTTTTTGCAGTTGAACAAAAATGTTAATGCATTTCTAGTTTCACCGCCCCATCAATTTAAAGTCATAAAAGAAACAATGAACATTTTACACAATACACTGTAAAGATTGTTTTATGGACCAGTCATGTATAATTCAGATTATTAGATTTCAGATGAGTCAGAGTTGTTAGGAAGAGGCAGTATGTGACTGCATAGCTATCGAAGATTCATAGATTAGTACTAAGCTAACTGCCCTTGTGGGCCATTTTAAACCTAGCCAATTTCCCTGTATAAGAATCCAACCCTGCAGCTTGTGGGATAGTAGAAGGGAAAACAGAGGGAAAGGGATAGCTGTGCAGAAGAAATAAAGTCCGCAATCACTTATGAAACACATCACTGCTTGATGTCTATCAACAAAGCAAACAGAAAGATAGCAAGGCTGGGGTTCTCAAAAGAGGTGACTTAAGTAACTAAAGAGAACAAGCAGATATATAGCAAATTTAAGAAAAGACATAAAGAACAAATCATTGCAGTCTTTTAGGAGCACAACACTAATAAAATTACAGGAATAGAGAAAAACTCAAGCTGAGGAAAAATAAAAGCAGGGTATAAAATGATTTATACAGGTAATAAGATGCATATGAAGAATAGAGGATTATTATTTAGCTATAACAAGGTTAGGGAATGAATGAATGGATTTACTATCAGCATTCATGTTTCATTTAATCCACATATGGTTTTTTGTCCCCAAAACATATAAATACTTCAGAGGTCACTACTCAGAATCAGTAAAACTAAAAAGGTTGCAAAAGACAGACTCAGTTTTCCTCCAGTGTGGGCCTGCACACCTCTGAACCATGGCCTCCTTACAGGAAGTTAATCTGTAGACATGGCCAGGGTTCTTCAGACAGTCAGCTATTTTTTCTTTCAATAAAGTCTCCAAACTTAACTTCAGTGCAAACATAATGCAATGGTTTAAAATCTACCCATATTCATATATTTCATACACACACATATATATATATATATATATATATATATATATATATATATATATATATATACATGCACAGATTATATATATATATATATATATATATATATATATATATATATATATATATATATATATCTACACATACATACACAGAAATACATACCGGATTGGTCGAGGTCTGGGTTAACAATGACCACCACCAGTACTGTTGGCCAACAGGGTGCTGGCGGAAATTGGGCTACTGCTGACCGAAGGAAGAGAAAAGGGGGAAGGCATGCCCGAAGGCAGGTAAAGACTAGGACTGTGATAGTGAGGGTCGGAACTTTGAATGTTGGCAGTATGACTGGTATAGGGAGAGAGCTAGCTGATATGATGGACTGAAGGAAGGTTGGTATATTGTGTGTGCAAGAGACCAGATGGAAGGGGAGCAAGGCTAGGTGTATTGGAGGCAGGTTCAAATTGTTTTATCATGGTGTGGATGGGAGGTGAAATGGTGTAGGGGTTATCCTGAAGGAACAGTATGCTAAGAGTGTTTTGGAGGTGAAAAGAGTGTCAGATAGAGTGATGTTTATGAAGCTGGAAATTGATGGTGTAATGATGAATGTTGTTAGTGCATATGCTCCACAAGTTGGGTGTGCGATGGATGAGAAAGAAAAATTTTGGAGTGAGTTGGATGAAGTGGTGATGACTGTACCCAAGGGTGAGAGACTGGTGAGTGGAGAAGATTTCAATAGGCATGTTGATGAAGGGAACAGAGGGGATGAGGAAGTGATGGGTAGGTATGGTGTTAAGCAAAGGAATGCAGAAGGTCAGATGGTAGTGGATTTTGTGAAAAGGATGGACATGGCTGTGATGAATACGTATTTTAACAAGAGGGAGGAGCATAGGGTGACATACAAGCGTGGAGGAAGATGCACACAGGTGGATTATATCTTATGTAGAAAGGTCAGTGTGAAGGAGATTGGAGACTGTAAAGTGGTGGCAGGGGAAAGTGTAATTAGGCAGCATGGGATGGTGGTTTGTAGGATGACATTGGTGATCAAGAAGAGGAGGATGAGTGTGAGGGCAGCACCAAGGATCAAATGGTGGAAATTGAAAAAGGGTAATTGTGAGGTGGAGTTCAGGGATAAGTTAAGACAGGCACTGGGTGGCAGTGAAGAGTTACCGAATATCTGGGTAACTACAGTAGAGCAAGTAAGAGAGATGGCTAGAAAGGTGCTTGGTGTGACATCCGGAAAGAGGAAGGAGGACAAGGAGATCTGGTGGTGGAATGAAGAAGTATAGGAGAGTATACAGAGAAAGAGGTTGGCGAAGAAGAAGTGGGATTGTCAAAGAGATGAAGAAAGTAGACAAGAGTATAAGGAGATGAGGTGCATGGCAAAGACAGAGGCGGCGAAGGCTAAGGATAAGGCGTATGAAGAGTTGTATAAAAGGTTGGACACTAAGGAGGGAGAAAAGGACCTGTACCAATTGTCTAGACAGAGGGACCAAGCTAGTAAAGATGTGCAGCAGGTAAGGGTGATAAAGGATAATGAGGGAAACATACTCACAAGTGAGGAGAGTGTATTGAGCAGATGGAAAGAGTACTGTGAGGGGTTGATGAATGAAGAGAATGAGAGGGAGAGAAGGTTGGATGATGTACGGATAGTGAATCATGAAGCGTAGTGGATTAGCAAGGAGGAAGTAAGGATAGCTACAAAGAGGATGAAGAATGGAAAGGCTGTTGGTCCAGATGACATACCTGTGGAAGCATGGAGGTGTTTAGGTGAAATGGCAGTGGAGCTTTTAACTAGATTGTTTAATGAAATCTTGGAAAGTGAGAGGATGCCTGAGGAATGGAGAAAAAGTGTTTTGGTACCGATTTTTAAGAATAAGGGTGATGTGCAGAGCTGTAGTAACTACAGAGGGATTAAATTGATCAGTCACAGCATGAAGTTATGGGAAAGAGTAGTGTAAGCTAGGTTAAAAAGGGAGGTGATGATTAGTGATCAGTAGTATGGTTTCATGCCAGGAAAGATCACTACAGATGCAATGTTTGCTCTGAGAGTGTTGATGGAGAAGTACAGAGAAGGTCAGAAGGAGTTGCATTATGTCTTTGTGGATTTAGAGAAAGCATATGACAGGGTGCCTAGAGAGGAGTTGTGGTATCATATGAGGAAGTCGGGAGTGTCAGAGAAGTATGTAAGAGTGGTACAAGATATGTACGAGGGTAGTGTGACAGTGGTGAGGTCTGCGGTGGGAGTGATGGATGTGTTTAAGGTGGAGGTGGGATTACATCAAGGATCAGCTCTGAGCCCTTTCTTATTTGCAATGATGATGGACAAGTTGACAGATGAGATCAAACAGGAGTCCCTGTGGACTATGATGTTTGCAGATGACATTGTGATCTGTAGTGAGAGTAGGGAACAGATGGAGGAGACTCTGGAGAGGTGCAGATATGCTCTAGAGAGAAGAGGAATGAAGGTCAGCAGGACTAAGACAGAATACATGTGTGTGAATGAGAGGGAGGATAGAGGAATGGTGAGGATGCAGGGAGTAGAGGTGGCGAAGGTGGGTGAGTTTAAGTACTTGGGATCAACAGCTCAGAGTAATGGTGAGTGTGGAAGAGAGGTGAAGAAGAGAGTACAGGCAGGATGGAGTGGGTAGAGAAGAGTGTCAGGAGTGATTTGTGACAGACGAGTACCAGTAAGAGTGAAAGGGAAGGTCTACAAGAGGGTAGTGAGACCAGCTATGTTATATGGGTTGGAGACAGTGGTATTGACAAAAAGGCAGGAGTCAGAGCTTGACGTGGCAGAGTTGAAGATGTTAAGATTTGCACTGGGTGTGACGAGGATGGACAGGATTAGGAATAAGTATATTAGAGGCTCAGCCCAGGTTGGAAGGTTTGTAGACAAAGCCAGAGAGGCAAGATTACATTGGTTTGGACAAGTGCTGAGGAGAGATGCAGAGTATATTGGGAAAAGGATGCTATGGATGAAGCTGCCAGGTAACAGGAAAAGAGGGAGGCCTAAGATAAGGTTTATGGATGTGGTGGGAGAGGACATGCAGGTGGATGGTGTGACAGAGCAAGATGCAGAGGACAGGAAGAAATGGAAAACGTTGATCTGCTGTGACAACCCCTAATGGGAGCAGCCGAAAGAAGAAGAAGATATACATATACACACACACACACACACACACACACACACACACACACACACACACACACACACACACACACACACACACACATGCGCACACACACACACACACACACACACACACACACACACACACACACACACACACACACACACACACACACACACACACACACACACACATATATATATATATATATATATGTATATATACACACACACACACACACACACACACACACACACACACACACACACACACACATATATATATATATATATATATATATATATATATATATATATATGTGTATATATATAACAACCAGTCTACTGAGACTCTCACTGAATGACAACAGCACAAAAACAGAGTATGACAGTGTGGTTCTGGGTTTGGCTCTTGTATACATTACCAAGGTATTTGGACCTACATTATTCAATCTAGTGATTCTTATCTACCTTAGGTCAGTCCGTGAGTGGCTTGCTAACTGTACAGATATCTCCAGAGCTGCATTAACTGTTACAACTAATAATATATAGTAAGTATTGAGGACTGGTCAAGTACGTTGCTTACAGTTTACCAATCTAAATGTAAACATGTTTTTATGAAATTTTCAGTGGAATACATAACTTTATTTCAAGCACCTCTGGAGCATGTAAAAGTGTTTACAGATTTGGGCATGTTGAAAGTTAATAAATTAAGGAACATACTAATTATCTTCAAAATCATACTGTGAAACAAACAGGATTACTGTTTAAAACAATGACAACTGTTCATCTTACATACCTTTAAAATACCACATTTAGCCCATATTAGAACATAATTCTACAGTTTGTCTATATGTGCCAGGTGTCTCCTCTTGAGACTGTACAGCATAGATTTACTATATTAATACCATGTTTGAAAAGTGTGACATTCCAATATGAATACAGAGATTGAATTTATACAGTATTACATAAGGGTCTATATTAGAACATCAAAGTTTCAAAACTTTGAATGTTCTAATATCGACCCCTATTCAGCGAAAGCTGAAAACTTCGAACATACAGAACAGCAAATTTTTTTCCTAGGGAAAAAATTTGCTGTGCCAAAACACATACACAAAACACAAGCACACCAAACAAACAGTAATCCACACATATGCACCTACAATCTTACAACTAACTGTACACTAAACTGTACACACACCACTGACTATCCACTTACCTTAACTCAAACCCTAACCCTAAGGTCCGTCACTAACGCACACCCTCCTCACCTGCGCCCTAACTCTAACTCACCTACCACGCCCTAACCCTCACGTCCACACACACACTTACCTGACCCACGCCCTAACCCTAACTCACCTATCCTGCTCTAACCCTCACATCCACACAATGGCACACATACCTAACCTGCGCCCTAACTCACCTAACCTGCCCTAACCCTCTCATCCACACAATCGCACACATACCTAACCTGCACCCTAACCCTAACTAACCTAACCTGCACTCAATCGCACACTTGCCTTAACCCGATCTGTAACTTTCCACCACAGCGCTGAAAATACCGAAGCAACAGAAATGGACAACCAAATTCTTTCCCTAGGAAAAAATTCAGTTTTCTGTTGCTTCGATATTTTCAGCTTTCGCTGAATAGTGGTCGATATTAGAACATTTGAAGTTTTGAAACTTCGATGTTCTAATATAGACCCTTACATAATGAAGCTGTGACATGGCAAGCTGTATCTGGCCTTTAAGGCTGGTATATATGAAATATTTTAAGCTATGACTGACTGGTATATTTGATTATATTTGATTATCAGGAAGAGATTTATAAGGTTATTCTGTAATGACACACCTATAATTTAACAAAACAAAAAAATGGATATTTTTTTTACTCGGTCACTGCTTAGACTATGGAATAATAACTAAGAATGCTAATAATTTAGACATTTTAAGGAAAAAAGGGGTTAACAAGTTTACTTGTAATATAATGAAGTCAGTTTTTCTCATTAACTCTCAAGTCTAAACATTGGTTTGAGAACATATGACCTTATTTGTCACAATCCTATACAGCAGATTAATATAAAAATAAGACAACCTTTAAATGGCTGCCAAAACAGCAGGCTTGGTATAAAGATGGCTGCGGAATGCATCACAGTGAGTGACAATAAATAATGTCCACAGTGAATAAAGTGGAGCTTCTAGTACACTTAGGCCATTCCCACTAATATCTATGTCAGTGGCAGTGCATTAAGGTCTTTGCTGGTGATGCTAAAATTTATAGGGAAGTATATAAACAAGGCGATGATAGACATGATGATGTGGGAACAAGCCAAACAGCAGGAATGGTATGATTGTTTACATGTAATGTCAAGATACTTCAGTAGGTACAGTTCAGGTGCTGTGTATACATCAGGAGGGGATGGTATGATTGTTTACATGTAATGTAAAGATACTTCAGTAGGTACAGTCCAGGTGCTGTGTATACATCAGGAGGGGATGGTATGATTGTTTACATGTAATGTAAAGATACTTCAGTAGGTACAGTTCAGATGCTGTGTATACATCAGGAAGGGATGGTATGATTGTTTACATGTAATGTAAAGATACTTCAGTAGGTACAGTCCAGGTGCTGTGTATACATCAGGATGGGATGGTGTGATTGTTTACCTGTAATGTAAAGATACGTCAGTAGGTACAGTTCAGGTGCTGTGTATACATCAGGAGGGGATGGTATGATTGTTTACATGTAATGTAAAGATACTTCAGTAGGTACAGTCCAGGTACTGTGCATACATCAGGAGGGGGATGGTATGATTGTTTACATGTAATGTCAAGATACTTCAGTAGGTACAGTTCAGGTGCTGTGTATACATCAGGAAGGGATGGTATGATTGTTTACATGTAATGTAAAGATACTTCAGTAGGTACAGTTCAGGTGCTGTGTACACATCAGGAGGGGAATACTACCAGCAGCACTGAGGCAAGATGAAGGGAGAGACACCACAAGGCATGTATTTCAGCTAAGCAACCTACTGAAATGTAATATGAGAGTGCAGTAAATTGCTGCAAGATTCTCAGATGTAGAAGCAGACAAATGTCTTAGAAAATGTGTGTTTGAATTGTTAGTTTTGATCAGTTTGCAAATATATCTGTATCTATATCAATGGGCACAAGTGTCATTTAAGTGGTTGAATGATTGAATGGTATGCTCATTGCACAAGAAAAAGTCAGTACAGCTCACTGAAATCAGCTGATCGCATATTACCACCTTTTTCTGTGGGAAATTGCTGCTATTTAGACAACCAGAATGTGCCACTGGTGGGATGAAAGAAAATACAATGTTAATCAGTAATGCTCCCAAGAATGAATCTTGTGGCACACTGATTTCAGCTCAGTTTGAAAAGGATCATAAAACTTTCACTGTTTGATGCCTACCACTAAGCCAGTATGCTACCAGTTTCACGATGACAGATTCCCAGAGATATGATTCATTGCATCAATGATCACCTGATGTGGAATGCTACCCAAAGCTTTTATTGGATCAAGATAGACAGGACTAACACTAACACCAATGTCTGTAGCTTTGCTGACTACTTCATGTAGTGCAGTCTCATAGCTGGTGTATATGATTAGCAGGGGGTATTGGCCCCCTGCAAAAAATACTTTTTTATTTTGTGTATGTGTGTTTTTCTATCCTTTGAAGAAAGAGAAGTTTTGCTCAATGTTTCATTTATATAAATATATGATTGTGTCATGTATTCATGAATGTATGTATGTGCGTTTATATATATATATATATATATATATATATATATATATATATATATATATATATATATATATATATATAGTGTGTGTATATTTATGTATATATGTAAATATAAATTATATATATGTGTGTGAGTGTACACATATATGTCTGTGTGTGTGTGTGTGTGTGTGTGTGTGTGTGTGTGTGTGTGTGTGTGTGTGTGTGTGTGTGTGTGTGTGTGTGTGTGTGTGTATATATATATATATATATATATATATATATATATATATATATATATATATATATATATATATATATATATATATATATATATATGTATGTATGTATACATACACGTGCACACACACACAAACACACACATATCCATATATAGAGACAGAGGTAGACAAACTGGGACCTCTACAGCTTAGTATGAAACCCAAGGTACTACTGATGAGGTAAAGTTAACAGGTAGACATTCTAGCTGCAGTTTAGCTACATTTATTTATTTATTTACATTTGTTTACCGGGAAAGTCTGACTGGGCCAGAATCCCATTTTCAGCAGAGGTCTGAGAAGAAAAGCATCACAGAAATATAAGCAAAATACAATAATTAGATAGTACAATAGTATATATACAATAAGATGCAGAATACACATCATCTAGTTAGTCTATACAAAGTAGTATTCAGTATAGTTTTCTAGTAGACACAAATTCAAAAAGAAAACACAAGCATTTCAGTGAAGATCACTGTGAGAAAAATAAAATTAGTACTGTGTACATAATAAATAATAGTTATGACCAAATGAGATTTCCTTTATATATATATTTTTGAGTAGTAATAAACACTGAGGAGAGGGAGAAAATGGGGTAAGGCGTTGACAGTGTGTTGAGAGAGTTATAAATATATTGTCAGTCAGATTTGGTTTTATATATTTTGTAAGACTGTCTTCCAAGCCACTTTGTGTGTGTGTGTGTGTGTGTGTGTGTGTGTGTGTGTGTGTGTGTGTGTGTGTGTGTGTGTGTGTGGGCAGGATTCATGAAGCCTCCGTGTAAGAGTTATAACTCATACACGGAGGCTGCAGTTAAACGGAGTGATGTCAGCATGCTTTGCATATTCATGAGAGCATGCTGAATCACACCTAAGGCTAACACGGTCCGTGTAAGACAGTAGGGGGCGTGTCCGTAGGCCGAGCCCTGTAAGTGGACACACCCCCAGAAGAGGAAAAGTGCTCAAAGTAAACACCCATGACAGAGTCCACGGAAATGTGAATAAACACAACACAACACATGCCCCCACAGACTATGAACAGAAAAGATATAAATAAACATGTTATATATTTTTTTTAAATTGTAAAAAAGTTTAACCGTGAATGCGCTCGTTTGCGCGGGCGTGCTCGTAGCGCAGCTACAGTTCGCAGTCAGTGGGAAAGCATATAAGAACTAAATATGCAAAGTAAACCAGGAAGCAATAGTGTAGCGGTAGAGATGTTGGCTGAAGAGCAGGCATTCATGGTTCAAACCCTCACAACACCAATTTTTATTTTTAGCAAAATAAGCACGAAACAAGTCCCTGACAAATATGTACACATAAAACCACATTTTATGTAAAATGTAATGAAATAGCCCATTTATATTGAAGAAATGTGAGGTCACAAAAGAATAAAAAATGCCAGATGTGCCCATAGCTGAGCTACAGTTTAACAGGGTGAGTGCATCTGCCCGTACGTGAGCAGTGGTTTAACTGGTGCAAAATGAGTGCCTGTAGCTGAGCAGTGGTTTAACATGCTGAATTTAAGTGCCCCTAGCCCAGCTGAGCGTAATATAGCCAAATGAGGCTTAAACCTGCGTACCCCATTTGCGCGGAGCTGCGCACCGCGCAAACAAGCTAACCGATGGGCAACGTTGAGCAAGCCGTATCAAAACTGCCTTTACACAGACACACCCCTCAGCATGTCTAGACAGTCATGAAAAATAAAAAGCAGTTGTCAGGTTCGAACCCAGGATACTATACACCATAGTCAAGGTACCAAACCACTAAGCCATGACAGCAGTATTTAGAAATGCAATAATAGCTAATATATAGGAATGAATACAAACTGGAGCATGACAATGCAGGTTTACTGAAGTTGATACAATTCCAAAATGGCCAATCACAGATATGTGCGGGAAAAACGGACTATATAAGCCCCATAGGCGGGAATACACAGCATAAACAATTGTAGAACTGAACTGCAGGCAGAATGACAGGAGTAGGAGAGGGTAGTTGCTTTCGAGCACAGAGGTGGGGTGTTGAGGAGTCCAGGTACATGGTCTGGCTCCTAGTCCACAATCATGAGGCCCAACTCATGCAGGGCCAGGTCCTCTGGGGAGCATACAGGGCTGAGGCATGGGACCGGTTGGCTCATGATCTCATCAGTGCCACAGGGATTCCAAGGACTGGTGAGCAGGTCCGTCACCACCATGCGGACCTGAAGAGATGCAAGCAGGACCAACTGAACCTTTGGATCCAGGAGGCCCGGCAAATGCCCAATGCCCCACTACTGAGTAAGTTACATTTAATTATGTATGTAAGAAATTAAACTAGCTGATATTATGGAGATGTGTATTCCAATATTACTTCATTTATATTACAGCTGCAGGTGTCCGTTCTGCGGACCACAGAGCCTATGGCGATAGGCTGGTGCGGTTGCGCCACCAGGCAGGTCAGTAATCCACTACCAGTCAAAAACTGGAACTGGAAGTGAAGCAAAAGAACCTCTTGCAAAATTGGTTTTAAACGTTTTAATCCACAGTAAAACACAGTAAGCCGTGCAAAAAAATACACAATGAACGCCTTCTCACTCAGCGTTTTCGTCACTACTGGACTTCATCAGATGCTGAAACAAAACAACAGTTCCTAGTTACCCTTTTATATATTATTTAAAATCAATCAACCAATCTATTAGAAGCCTTCATTACATACTAATTAGTTACTCATTTATTATTCATAAAAATAAATAATTCTAAAAAACACACAATTGTTTTATTAAATAATCCTAAAACCTTTTTAAAAATCCTTTAACTTATTTAAATATTTAAATAAATATATTTATAAAATTGCTTTTTTAAAAAATGAATAGGAAAAAATAGTTAGATAAGAAATACATGTATATATTCCTTCATTGTAAACCTATATATTCTATGCAACTGTGGTGCCACCTCCTGGTTACTTTTTTTATTACACCTTTTCCTTCATATTTTTCAGCTCTTATTTTCAAAAGAGGCTGAATGGATATATGATCATTTAAGCCAGGTTTTCTGTTGGCTTCTAAGGCTATCTGCCACCACATTTCTCTATAAGATATGAGTTCTTCCAAGGGACCCCCTCTCTTATTACCAATTATTTGGTCCAACACAAAGAATTTAAATTTGGACCCTACACAAACCCTAGAATGTCTAAAATGGCATTGGTTTCTTTTCTTTTTAACATCGTACATATGTTCGTATATTCTTCTTTTATGACCTTTCCGTCTTCCCTACATAGAAAGACGGGCATGCCATACATATAGCTAAATATACCAACCCCTTGATTCACAGTTGTAATATGCCTTACTTTTAACCATCTTTTCTCCCTTCCAGGAAAACTTTTCCTTTATCCAAAATGTTGTCACATTGCATGCACCTGCCACATTTAAAGGTGCCTGTTTTTATCCTACCTTGTATGTCTTTTTTCCCCCTGTTATCTATGTTGTTTTCCAACCATCCTTTTATACTAATAGTATTTTTGAATATAACTTTGGGCATTTGGGTAGAAATACCTTCTAAATCCGTAAAATTCTTAAATCTCTCCCATTCCTATAAAATAGTGTTTTCACCTCCTTATTTAATGTATTGTATTCAATAACAAGTGACTGCTGAAAATTTTCTTCTTCCTTGTCTTCTATCACTTTTACTTCCTTGTATGACCCTGTTATGGGTTTAAATCTTTCCCTTCTACCTTTTTCAACCTCTGTTCTCAATTTTTGAACAAAATCATTTGGATAACCCCTTTCGAGAAACATTTTGTGTAACAAATCACATTCATGAAAGAATTTGTCATCTTTACTGGTCATCCTCGACCCTCTTACAAATTGCCCTTTTACTAAATTCTTTTTACAATATAGAGGGTGGGCACTATCAAAGTGTAGAAAGGAATTAACATAAGTAGGTTTCCTATAGACACTAGTTTGGAAAGTTTTATTTTCCAAAGTTATTTCCACGTCTAGGTATGAAATACTAGTCTTAGAATAATTATAAGTAAATTTCAAAAAACCTGAAGTTTCCTCCATATATTTAATAAATTCTTCTAGAATATCAATACCCCCTGTCCAAAATATTATAATGTCGAGGAAGCTCTTATATAGTGTCCAATACTTCGTATTTAGACCCCAATATGTGTTTGCTTTCCCAGTTTGATAGGACCAAGTTCGCAAAGGTAGGTGCACAGGCAGCACCCATAGCTACCCATTGTAGCTGTCTAAAATATTCACCATTGAATAGAAAAAAATTGTTTTTCAATACTAGGTCCATCAATCCTGTGCACACTACCTTTTCTCCATGGGTAAGTTTGTTGTCTGCAAATATTTCTTCCTCAAACATCATATTACCTTCTTCATAGGGTATCGAACCAAATAGGTCCACTATGTCTATAGTCACGAAAATTAATTCCTCATGATACATTTCAGGGTTCAAAATGGTCAATAAATCCCATGAATCCCTCAGGATTGTCCCCTTGGTGATCCAAATGTGTTTGGTTTTAACATCCACATATTTTGCTAGGGAATTTGTTTTCGACCCACCGGCTGAAACAATGGGTCTCAGGGGTGGGTCCAAGCTGTTTTTATGGATTTTCGGTATACCGAATACAACCGGTATTTTGGGTTTGTTTTTTTTCAGGTAGGTAAAGGTTTTACAATTAATAAGTTCCTCATTCATCATGTCTTCCAGGATATTATCTATTCTGTAATAGGCCATATTAATCTCATTCCTGGATACCACACTGTATTTCTTTTCATTTCTTAATATTTCATTCATTTTACCTTCGTATAATATCACATCCATCACAACCACCCCACCCCCCTTATCAGGTTTCATAACTCTGATATTTTTATTAGCTTTTAGTTCCTCCAAAGCTAAATGTTCATTGGGGGGGAGGTTGTAGGGAATTTGTCTATCCCTCAAATTTCTCTCTTTTCTTCTAATTTCCTTTTCAAATTGTTTTCAAAATTTTTCAACTGGGTGTGTATAACAGAGTTAAATGTCGATTTTTAATTAATTTATTTTCATTGATAATATTTCTATTTCTTCTTACTTCTTGACCTATACCTTCACTATGAAACAACAACTGTAAATTCATTTTTCTAATAAAAAGCTTCATATCAATTAGGGTTTGTGTAGTATTCCCTTAACTAAGGGTATAAATTTAAAGCCCTTTTCCATTAATTTGAAATGCTGTACATTTAATACCAGGTTACTAAAATTATAAATAGCAAACCCTCCCAGGGTAAATTTATTCCCTTCTTCCTCAATATTACTTGCCATTGTATCCTCTATCACATGATGAGTGGATGTGTCTTCTAATGGGTGGGGGTTTAAAATTGTCTGTATTTCTCCCCCCCGCTGTTGAAAATTTCCTTGATGTCTTTTTTCCTGCCATTCTTCACTTCCTGGCCTTTCTAATGGGGGAAATTCTAAATCATATTCTTTTCCCATCCATTCCTCATTTTCACCATAATTTTTATACTTTCCCCATGTTTTGTTGTGTTTGTTGTTGTTATTATATGGTTTAAAATACTCATATTGATATCTATAACCCGTCGGTTTAGGGTAGCTCATTTCATTATTATATTCCTGGATGTCCCTCCTAAGTTTGTCCATTAAATTGGTTTAAAACCAATTTTGGAAGAGGTTCTTTTGCTTCACTTCCAGTTCCAGTTTTTGGTTGGTTGGTGATTTGTGGTGGTTGGCAGACACCGGTTTGGCGTATTTTTCTTAATCCACTACCAGTAACTGTAAAGAAATATAAAAGTATGACAGTCAGCAAAAGAGTGCAGTGTAGTCACTAAGGAATAAAATGTGCAAGTAACAGTGTGAAAGTGTCTGCAAGTATTGCTTGATTACAAAAGTGTGTTTCAGCCTGTAAGTTAAACCGAAAAATGAAAATGTCTGACATAAATTCTGAAATAAAAATGCCCCACCTGTAAGAAAATAGTACACAACCTGCAGCAGGCTGAAAAGTATAGCTGCAGAAGATGATGAAATCACATGTGTGAAATATATCCCTGTTGAAATACTGAAGCATGACAGAAGTGAGACTGCTGGAAAGGATTGTAATAACTACAGGTAAAACATGTCAATAAAGCCTAGAAGTAAATACCATCCTGAATAGTAAAATGAAAGCAAGTGAGAGAGTGTAAGAAAGTGTCATGAATCCAGCAATACAGTAGTAATAACCCCTGAATAAAGTATACTGCAGTCAAGACAGAATGAAATGCATGTGAGAATCAAAACCAAACAGCGAAATCTGTTCAAAGTGTTGCTGCATCTGGAATGTGTATCCCAAAATCTGGATATGTTGCTCTCAGTCTGCAATATGCAGATAGGATGATTGTCTGATATACCAAACATCCACACTTGTCTACAGCTATATAAAGCAAATGTAGCAGGATGATGTAGCTGAACAAAGCTAGATATGAATGTGTATGAAGAACAATAAAATGTATATTGATGTTGCAGTAACAGTCCTATCACCAAGTTGAAATAGTTATCATATAGGAAACTGTAGTTAGAGCAGTAGTGTGTATATATCTGTAGCTATTAGAAATGTACAGCATATGTATTGGTATTTGAAGGTGTTAATATTATTTTCTTCACCCCACCCTATAACCACATATAACCCATTCCACGTGAAAATGGTATGTGCAATCACAATTAACACCCCTGGACGTTTGTCCTGTTGGGTCATATATATTTGCATGTCCGTTGATGCATCTGCCCTGTTCATACATCCAAACCTGATGGCCTGTTGCCATCAATTAACCCTGCATGTTGTTGGACTGTGTATTGCTGTTCAAATTATGCATGTGTTATGCACGCTGTTCAATGGTGTGAATATCTGGGTGTTTGGTTAATGGAAATACTAATGCATGCTGTTACAACTAATTGTGAATGGTATTATATGTCACTAACCCAAACTGTCATGACATAATGCAAAACATAGGATGACAGGGAAGGCGGGTTCCAGCGGACCCACCTCTCCAACCTCAGCTGGCGAGTGCACCTGGCACTAGTGCCGAGTCTGGACCCTCCTCCGGTGGCCCTGTGCCACCTGCGGGTGGAAGCGCTGCAGGGGATGGGGCTCACCCCCCCCCCTGCAAGTGTGGCCGGAGGAGAACCACCACTCACCCTCCGTAGCATCCGGACTGTGGTGCGTAGGGAGATTCGGGACTCTGTTCTCGAGCCCCTACGCCAGCTTGAGGCACGGGTGGCACAACTAATGGGCATGCCTGTTGCCCGGCCTACACAGCCCCCAGCACAGCCCCGTCCTGGGCAGTGAAGGAACAGTGGCAACTGCCTATGGGTGGGGATATCAGTTCCACTGTTGCCATCTGTGGGCTCATGGGCTCTGGATATCCAAACCTCCGTCCCCGTCAATTGTGTAACCCCCACACGTGTCATACACCGCCCCTGTATGCGTCTTGTTTGTCTTGTCTGTTTACCTACCCAACCTACCTCCCCAGCTGTACCGACTTCCTTCACCTGACATACCACTCTCACCTGAAAAAAAAAAAAAGGGCACTCTGTACCCACAAAAAAATTACGCCCCATACATAGCTGCCCATTCCACACACATGTCTGCTGGACATGGAATCTATCAATTACAATTGGCTGTACAACAAGTATTATTGTTGTCCTGACACCTCTCTCAGGGGTGGAAGGTTTCAAATGTCACACCAAATTACATACATATGCACAGCTGTTGCTGATGAAGAAATGGGCAGCTATGGGCCTTACCTACATCCCTCCTGGAAATCCCAAGCTTGTTTCCCTACTGTCTTACCCTCTTTGTGACCCCTTTTTCACCACTTTCCTGTCTCCCCATTTTCATTTCTTTCAAAGAAAATAGTGCGGTGTGCGCCAGAGTAAGCACTGTTAAGCGGTTGTAGCGGGTGTGCGCAGTGTGTGCGGAGCTAACTGCCAGTGCGCATGCGTGAGCTCCCAAGAAACCAGCGCTAACCCAGTTACAACTGCTTAAAAGTGCTTTAGTCACTTTGATTGACAGGTCCTGTACTCAGTTCAAAAGCAAAATAAAATCCCACTGTCAGTCCCGAACCCAGGACCTTGGAAACACTAGTCTGTATGACCTACCACTAAGCCATGACTCTTATACAAGAACATTGTGCTAAAATAAATATAACATGTAATAGTAGGGATGAATGTAAAGGGAATATAGGATGTGTAGTACCCAAAGCATGTCATGTAGAATTACTGTCAAAACTACTGGATTCCCATAATAGTAGTGTGTGAACACAAACAGCCATGCTAGTTGTTAGCTTGTAGGTAATAATGTCAGTTAAAGTACATATATAAATGTATGTATATGTACATATATATATATAAATATATATCTATATATAGTTGTAGGAGTCATTGTGCATACACACTTACTACAGGGAACATGAGCGAGGAATGGAGAAATGTGAATCTACAACACAGCCTGAATCATGAGAGAGATACTAACCGTTACACTCACAGAACACTGTCCACAGCATACCAGCATGGTCCCTGCCCTTACAATCTGAAAGGGCAACGCCTATCCCACATACCCTTTTATAGCACTGACCTGAAATCACAGTGAGAACTGCAATCAGTACACAACTGGCTGTATGCAATTAGCAAATGCTGGCTTACAATTGGTGCAGAGGCCATCACATGGACCTATGCAGATACCTACAAACGCATCCAGTACTAACACTCCACACATGCAATACATTCATTGCACTGTCTGGAAGCAGACAGAGGGAGAGAGAAAAGTGAGAGAGAGAGAGAGAGAGAGAGAAAAAAATAATTATACACTGTCTCAGTGACTCTAAGCTGTCAGCTGTGACAGTAGCAGCAGCAAGCAGAAGCAGTGGTAACGCAACCAGCTGCGACAAACACAGGTAATGCAAAGTAGCAGGTTAATAGTGTGCATACTGTGAACCCTCCAAATGTGTCATAGGTCTGTATCTATAGGTATGTCCATGTGATATGTTGTGTGTACGTAGTTCCACCAAAGGGGATGACCATACATTACATGTCAATCAGTCTTAGGCCATGATCCTGGCAGCAGTTGTCTGTGCATTGCCCCCAGCAATGGCTGTAGTGACTGCTTTGAAAGGTCAGCCAGGTTCAAAAGGCAGGATCAGCCCATCACAAAGGCACACTGGCTGGGAACAAGTATCTGCAGGTACCCGATATCACTGCATATGCATCCCATACTACATAATTCCATAGCTTAGCAGACCAGGCCGGTTATGCATATGATGTGGTAGTTTCCAGGGTCAGTTGAGGTGCCTCCTTAGTGGTGTGGGACCACTGTCACTGTATGCCACTGTCCAGGTACATTTCCTGTAGTACGGCCAAGATAAATCATCAGTGTTATGTGCGGTTGTATGTCCTCTCGGAGTGCAGGTAGCACACATCCAGGGATACCATGAGGTCACAGTGATGCTGTGTGTTCTGCTCTGCTGAGGGCGGCCCTCACCTGGACATGTGAGATGATAGGGAGGTTACATGCAGCTGTGATAAATATTTCAACTGGTGGGGGAGAAGGAGGGGGGATACGTGCACCGAACCTGTCTGCAAGACTGTTGCCAATATCCGTGTGTTTGGTGAATGTTAAGTAGGTGTGTATTAACACAGAGCATATCTGAGGCATGTGGTCCATATGTGTAACATAACTGAAGAAGGCCTTGTGGTCATCCATAGTGTTTGTGGCCATTTTCCTCCCAGAGTAGGCCATGGCCGTTGTTATGATGGACTGTAGCATGGTACCAGTGCTGACCACAGATGCCTTCCCTTAATGTGAATGTGCTCTGTCCTGCAGTAGCCTCCTGCTATTGCTATACAATCTGCCTCTCTGGGGTCCACCGGACAGGATGCCTAACCTTTGTGCATAGGGTCTGGGTTAGAAATGTGTGTGCAAGTTCCATGCAATCTGTGGCATGTCCGTGGTAAGCATTTGCAAAGGGGTCAGCAGTGTGGGTTGTGGCTTCCACTAGTCCAGTGTGCTGCATGGATAGCATCACAGTCCCAGCAAGTGAATAACTGTCTAATCACATACATATCAAAGTAGTCTACTGTGCTGGTGGTGGTGGTGGTGGGATATGTATATCCAGGCTGAGTAACTTCTGTCCACATCACAGTAGTGGATGGTGTCCCACATACAATATCTTGGGATGAACCCCCAGAGTGAGGTTGTGCATTGGACCTGTCAGTGTGTGCTGACCGATGGGGCATGCTACTATGTTGTGTGGAATGTGGCAGGTATTGTTGCACAGGTGTTGGCTGAGCACTGATATCTGGCCATCTACCTGGGTATCCACCATGACACACACACATGCAACATATGGGAGTAGTAGTATATCACTACACATGAGTATCATGTATAGTATGTGTGCCATATATTGCTGACATAGTCTGCTGATATCCTGTTTGTGTTCTCTTCCAGGGAGATGGCACATCAGCGTAATCCTGCCTACTCTGTAGCGGAAGACGAGGAGATCCACCAGAGCCTGGTGCGGGAGTATGACATCCTGTTTTCCAGCACCAGTCAGAATCAGCAGGAGAGGGCTGCACTGTGGCAAGACCTTGTCCATAGGGTAAATGATATTGGCACGCATAACAGGACATATGAGCAGGTACGACATCACTGCAGTGATTTAATCCGAAGTGTCCATCAGCGTGCATCAGATATCCACAGGCAACAGGTTGCCACAGGAGGTGGGGTGGCCACATCCCATCCTCACCAGACTGGAGGGGCTACTCCTAAGTGTTGTGGCTCCAGCCCCGGAACAGCAACAGCAGTACACCTGCATTATGATGGAGGCTGGTTCCACACAGCAGCACGACATGGAGCGTGCAGGTAATATGCCATATGTACACTTGACTGTTCTGTACACTGTATCATATGCAATATCAATGGCACAGTTGTGCCCACTGACATTAATCTCATCATTTCTGCAGGTCCCTCCGGGCTTACAGCAAGGCAGGCCATCCATGCTGGTGAGTGTGTTTAACATAACCTATAATAGTCCTGATAATGCTAGTAACAGTAGTGTAACTCATTAGTGCTCTGTGTGTATACTGCGGGGTGTGCATGTGTGCAGGTGTGCCTGTGCCCATGTGTGCATGTGTGCAGGTGTGCCTGTGTCCACGTGTGCATGTGTGCATGTGTGCCTGTGTCCACGTGTGCATGTGTGCATGTGTGCCTGTGTCCACGTGTGCATGTGTGCATGTCTGCATGTGTACACGTGTGCATGTGTGCATGTGCGCATGTGTCCATGTGTGCATGTGACCACGTGTGCATGTGTGCATGTGTCCATGTGTGCATGTGTCCACGTGTGCATGTGTGCATGTGTCCACGTGTGCATGTGTCCACGTGTGCATGTGTGCATGTGTGCCTGTGTGCATGTGTGCATGTGTGCCTGTGTGCATGTGTCCACGTGTGCATGTCTGCATGTGTGCCTGTGTCCATGTGTGCATGTGTGCCTGTGTCCATGTGTGCATGTGTGCATGTGTCCATGTGTGCATGTGTGCATGTGTGCAGAAGTGCATCACTGGTAACAATGTCTGGAGACTGTAAACTGTGTTTCCTGTCTTCCTCCCACAGGTTCTGGTGCTGCTCTGGTGACCTGCAGCAGGGAACCTGAATCTTGTGCCACGGGTACTGGTAATGATGATATTTGTGTAATGGTACAGGAAGGTGTGTCAGGGTCCGCCATTGGTCAGCCAATTGACAGTACACAGCTGTCAACCCCATCATTGCGCACAATCATCCTGCCAGTACATCCTTTGTCACCATTGTCCCTAGGTGACGGACAGGATACAGTGAGCATAGACCAGGGTAATGTGGTACCTGTGGCACATGCAACCCCACACAGCAGCCATGGGAAGGGTCCTCCGATGGTACCACACAGACAGTTTCCCATGGGTTCTCGTGGAAGCATCCGTGGGCGTACTGCCTCTGGCCGACGTGCCCAAAGAGGTCTGTCAACCTCAGCTATGTTTTGGACTATCATGCAGGCACAGTTGCTTATGGAAAGGTACACCAGACAGGGTCTGAGGGAGCTGAGAGCATGTTGCACAGCCATGACAGACAGTATGCGTGACATTGCGGATGCTATCCGTAATTTCACTGATGTCATAGACAGACATTGTGGGGACATATTACAGCAGTTCCACAACCAAATGTCCATGAGCCAGGGCAATGGTGGGCGTTTGCGGCATTGACGTGGCCGTATGCTGGCAACAGCAGCAGCTGGCAGTCGGCGCGGATGACAACAGGCTCGCGCACGCCCCCATAGTGCCAGCAGCAGCCCCAGCAATGCTGGGTCTGTGCTGTCATCAGAACGCCCCAGGAGACCACGTGCACGTGGCTCTGGACAGTCCCAACAGCGACCTGTGTCCAGTCAACACACTCCTGCTTCTGATGACAGTACCCAGTCTGGCTTAGTACTGGATACGGTCCGTAGCACCCCTGCCAGGCACAGGTACCGTGTCCGTGCCCACAGACACTGATCTGTATGACCTGCCAGGTGCAGTCTGTGGCTGTCCACAAACCCCTGTATATGGCAGCCATGAGGTGGAACTGTGTGCATGCATACACACATGCGAAATGTTAACACCTAGGGTGACCACATACATGCACACACTGCACCAACACTGCCCCACCCTGTACTGCTGCCTCTCACCAACACACATACACACACATGTCAATTGGTGGTATCAGTGGCTGACTCAGGCATACCTAATCCACACCCTGTGCATATGATGGCACTGTGCCACCTCCTGCAATCCCCAACATCATTGCGGGAACAGGTAAACACGTTGCTGATGCACAGGGTGACTACATAGAAGTGTATTAGTAGTATCATGTTGGTAACAGTACAGTGTGCTGCTATGACTGTGTGTATATCCCAGCATGCCTGCTGCAGTAACTGTATGAATGTCCTGAATTGTTATCTGCACCCATAGTACATACCAAAGTGTAACAGCTGCACATAATTGCATGCCGGTGGTAAGGTTGTCAACAGATAGCCGCATACATACATGGGTAGCACAGGGGGAAAGCTAACGCAAGTAGTGATATGCAATGGTGGACATGTACAGTAATGGTGTCAAGTTGCCCACAACGACTATGCAATGTGGATGTTCGCGCATGTAGATATGTGTGCAGTACCAATGTAATCCAAATCACAAATAACTATGACATAATATCAGTTCTACCATGGGCATCTGCACTGTGTATTCCTGGGTACATGTTGATAGTGCCTACATATTTGCATTGTTACTTACTGTTATTGTTACCCCTTCTTTGTTGTACAATGCACTACTTCCAGCCCTGTTTACTGTAGCTTTGTTTGCATGCATGTTCGCTTGGGGTTCCCTGGAACACTGCTTACACCTGCAATGCAGAGTTACAGTGCTTCTGTAAACTCCTAGTGACATGTGCATAGCGTACGATACGTATGTCAACTTTACACATGACAGAACGTCACTGTCTGTCCTGTACGCATGTACATTGCCTGTGACACATTGCACATGTCTTACCTGGCATTTACCCACGTGTGCAGTCATATATGCCAGTGCTATGAAACAGTAGCGGTACACCCACACATGCACACCTTCAGTATGTTGTTCCCCATTGGCCCTATGTGTTGGTACTCACCATGGCAATCACACTACTAGGGTAGCATGTGCAAAGGTAACCTGTGAATCACCTATATGGTCCAGTTGTGGTTTATGTGAGTCATGTGGCAATGTCACAGCTGCCACATGTATGCAGTCAGCCATCACCCTTGGCCAGGAACATACAACACATGTGTGGGATGCCACCACACAGCCAATCTGGGGACTGGGCTCTCTGGACCCAGTAATGCCATACCCTGTCAGGTGGCATGTCATATATACTACATCCTGGACAAACTTCAACCCCAATCCCTGCTGCTACTATTGATAAAACCCTGAAGATGTTTCTGATAGTTTTGACCAATTCTTTACTGAGACATTTCAAGCCCTAGCTAGCCATCTACCTCCTAGCTCCCCTGGTCCTGAAAGTAGCACCCCTAGAAACCTACTTGCGTTCAGCTGCCAACCAGTCACCACTTCACTTCTCCGTACCTTGATTGAAACAGTGAAACCCACTACACTTTCCGCTGATCAACTCCCTGCCGAGTACCTATCAAAATCAGATGATGCTATTGCTTACCCCGTCTCAAAACTAATCAAACGAACCATGGCAGAATCTAAATTTCCCACCATCTGGAAAATATCCTATGTAATCCCACTTCACAAAGGAGGCAGCTCTACTGAATTCTCCAATTATAGGCCAATAGCTATACTCTTTCCACTTGCAAAGATTATGGAAACTTTATTCATAGACAATTCATGCACCACCTAATCCAAAATCGCCTTATGGCAGACACTCAGCATGGCTTCCGTCCTCATCACAGCACTACTTCAGGCCTCCTAGCCTTTACTAACACCATAAACCATACTTGCAACACTAATTATATATCCTCAGCCCTCTTTTTGGATCTTTCCAAGGCATACGATATGGTTGATCACCAATTTGTAATCCACACCCTGCAAACATTCTGTCTAGATACTGGAGCCTTCCAATGGTTTCAATCCTACCTGCATGGTCGACAGCAGGCTGGCCTCTGGCAGAACAAACTCTCTAACCTTCTACCTAACACCATCAGAGTACCACAAGGCTCTATACTAGGGCCGTTGCTGTTCTCCAACTTCATTAACGACCTTTATACTGTCATCCCAAACGTCAGCTGTATCCAGTATGCTGAAGACTCTACTCTGATCTGCTCAGCCACATCTCCAGTAGAGTTATGGTCAGCTACCCAGACCACCTTTAATACGATAGACAACTGGCTTTCTGAACATCGTCTGATCCTAAATCCCAAATAAACTGCTGTTATTTCACCAACACGTAGGTCTACCGCTTTCACCTTTACCATAACATCAACTGATGGCACAATAATCTCCCCTGACCCATCTACTAAACTGTTAGGTGTCATCATAGACAATAATCTCAAATGTGACCTACATGTTAACCGAATTATCAAAGCCATCAATAAAAGACTAGGGTCACTTTACAGAATAAAAGCCTTCCTAACCCCTCCAGCTAAAGGTGCCATAGCTCGCTCACACCTTCTTTCAACCCTTCTGTATGCATCCCTCTACTCGAATATGAACAAGACTGTCCTTAACAAACACTCAATTTGCTACAACCACATTGCCAGGTTTGCCACTGGGCTGCCTTTTAGGACACATCATTGCATCAATCTAAATCAGCTTGGTTGGCTTGCAATACCCAGCCTAATACAGTATAACCAACTGATTATGGCCTATAAAAACCTCTATAATCCGGACAATACTCCTGCACTTCAAATATTATCACCCCCTATAACAATCCTAGACCGCTTCGATCCTCTAACAAACTACTAATTCAGACTAGCAAATTTAATAACACAGCTGGTGAGTCTCTCTTTGCAAAACTCTGTAAGTAGATCCTGGAACTCACTTCCAGCTGATATTACCTTACTTTCCACCTTAGGTCAATTTAACACTAGACTCAAACAACATTTGTCACTTAACTGGCTATGTCAATGTATCAAGCCTGGCTAACTCGAATGTGTAAAATCTGTTAACCAGTTTACTGTGTAATTCAATTTAATCCTGACTTGTGCTCAGGACTAACATTAACCTGTGGAACATGTTTAACTTGCTTACTTATGTAATCTCTGTAAATAATCTGTTTGTAATATGTAATGCTGGTATTATGTAATGCTGTATCTGCTTACCCTTGTAGCTTTTCTCCCCGGGCCTCCCCAGGAAATGGACATGCACCCAGTTGGACTATCCCGGTCAACAAATGTAGGATAAATAAATAAATAAATAAAATATATTACAGTGACTACAATACAAGTCAGACATTGACACGCACTGACAGCATGCTGAACACACTGGGGCATACGTGGGGACTCAGAATAGCATCCTGCCTGAGCATCACACACCTCCGCAGCTGGCACACAGGCATATGTTCCATTGGAACAGAGCACATGCCACACATGGCACACACATCCCCTGTGCCACACACTCACAGCCTGTAGGGCTACACAACACAACTGCTACAGACGTGTCAGGTACCTGTCTTGGGTGCTGCACTGGGGTCCCGCTCAACAGGCTGTATCTGGTGAAGGTCACAGTGATATGCCTCAGGGGCACTATGGTCCACCACAGAACACATGCATACAGGTCAGTCAGAGGCATGGACACATATGACTCACTCATTGACCATGCCAGTATGGCTGACCTGAGACATACCTCCCTGGACTACATGATAGGGAACATAGAATGGATCTCTCAGCATGTGGCACAGGCCAGTATGAGCCTGATGTTGGTTGCCAACATACCCTCACCAGGTATGCTACCACTATATGTGGGAAGGGTGTTGTATGTCTACATTATGCTCAGTCTCCACTGTCATTCATAGGGTATCCGCTGGCTGTCAACGTGTGCTTACATGCTAGGGAAGCCACAATGATGTGCAAGGGTCATCTTGCACGTGACACCCATGGCCCGATGTATAATGGCAAAGCTCCTTGGTACACACAAACTGCCTTATGCTGCAGGACATGGTTTACATAGCCACTAACAGTGCTGCTACACAACAACAGCAGTGTACACCGGAAGATGCATGCACCAGACACTGTCCTCAGCACGGTGAACTGCAATGTCTGTGCAGTACCAGATTCCTGATTCATGGCTCACAGGTGTTACCCATCACTGACAGGTTATGCCCCATACCATGCCTGTCGTCCCCTACACATGTAACACACATGGACAGGGGGGTGGTATCCCAAGGTACCACAGATACACACACCTCCAGGTTGTTGGCACAGCACAAAGCATCAGGGCCTAATCATGTGCAGCTGACAGTGTGTCGGACTGCCATCTGGTTCATAGCCTGGCACACACAACCCTCCCATACACAGGAAGACCACCTATCCTCCATAACAACAGTGGCAATATGACAGTCTCAAGAACTGTGTTTATATGGCTGGACTGCATCCAGCCAAACATTGTGTGTGAGCATTACTGTAGCTACAACACACTAGTTGAAGGGTTCACAGCATGTGGTCACTGAATTGCAGTGGAATGACATGTTACCACTACCACAACAGGTGGGAACATGCAGCACCTGTATATCAACTACATGTACACTATATGGCCCAGACCAGATGTGTATCCCCTGCTGTAGGTATTTTACCATATACACACACACTGTGTAGACACATACCACGTGCAGACCCTGCACAGTAAGACACAGTCATATTGGTATACATTGCAAATACCATTTATCCACTCGAGGCATGTGTCAGACATGGTAACTACTGCAGGCCACAGGTATTTATGTGTATGTGTCACACATACATCATGTGTGCAATGCCATTGCTGGTTTAGGCAATGGCATGCATTGTTATGTACAAAGACCCACACAAGGTCATACTGTGTGACACAACCACACGTGGCAGTTGTGGGTTACCAAAACATACCTATCTGTACTCTGACAATGGTAATAGACACAGTAGCAGAGTGCACTATTGGCATTACTAGCCAACTAGCCCTGTTTGGATGTGTTGATAGTGTGGTGACATCCCCTGTGTTTACTGGGGGAATATGCAGCATCTGGTGTATTGTAGTATTTGCCAAAAGGATCTGTTCTCTCACACTTGCATTTACACACACCCTACTACCCCCACACACACACACGCACACTTGCCATTTGCAGGATTCATTCCCCTACCTACGAAGTCACAACACGTGAAAGAAACGCATTAGCAAAGCGCACTATTCAGTTACTAGATAGGTCTTCTTCTCTGGCCGTACTTATAGGGTGCTGACAACATCAGTATTTTGAAAGGGTAATGTGCATCAGGTAGTGTGATCTCCTGATTGCCAAAACTAGCATGTTTTTCATATGGAAATACACACACACAAACTCCCCACATCCAAACACACACATATGCCATTTACAGGTTTCAAACTCCTACCTAACTACATTACGACATTCAGGAAAGACACATTAGCAGAGTGCGCTATTCACATTACTGAGAGGCTTTTCTTCTCCTGCTGTACTTATAGGGTGTTGACATCATCTGTGGTTAGAAAGGGGAATGTGCATCCTGTAGTGTGTTCTCCCAGTTGCCAAAAGGGACATTTCCCTCACACAAAATTGCACACACACTAACCCCCTTCATCCAAACACACACACTTGCCATTTGCAGGATTCAAACCACTACCTAATTATGCTATGACACTTGAGATAGACACATTAGCAGAGCGTGCTATTCGCATTACTGGGAGGCTTCCCTTCTCCTGCTGTACTTATAGGGTGCTGACATCATCTGTGTTTAGAAAGGGGAATGTGCATCCTGTAGTGTGTTCTCCCAGTTGCCAAAAGAGACATTTCCCTCACACAAAATTGCACACACACTAACCCCCCTCATTCACACACACACACCTGCCATTTTCAGGATTCAAACCACTACCTAACTATATTATGACACTCAAGATGGACGCATTAGCAGAGCATGCTATTCGTATTACTGGGAGGCTTCTCTTCTCCTGCTGTACTTATAGGGTGCTGACATCATCTGTGTTTAGAAAGGGGAATGTGCATCTTGTAGTGTGTTCTCCCAGTTGCCAAAAGGGACATTTCCCTCACACAAAATTGCACACACACTAACCCCCCTCATCCAAACACACTTGCCATTTGCAGGATTCAAACCACTACCTAACTATGTTACGACACTCGTGACGGATGCATTAGCAGAGCGTGCTATTTGCATTACTGGGAGGCTTCCCTTCTCCTGCTGTACTTATAGGGTGCTGACATCATCAGTGTTTAGAAAGGGGAATGTGCATCCTGTAGTGTATTCTCCTAGTTGGCAAAAGGGATACTTTTTTCAAACAGTCTTGAACACACACTAACCCCCTCCACACACACTGAGCACGTATAAGATTCAAACCCCTACCTAACTATGTTATGACACTCGAGACGGACGCATTAGCGGAGCGCGCTATTCGCATTACTGGGTGGCTTCCCTTCTCCTGCTGTACTTATAGGGTGCTGACATCATCAGTGTTTAGAAAGGGGAATGTGCATCCTGTAGTGTGTTTTCCCAGTTGGCAAAAGGGACATTTCTCTCTCACAGCCTTTCACGCATACAAACCCCACTCACCCACACACACACTGAGCATTTGCAGGATTCGAACCCCTACCTAACTATATTATGACACTTGAGGGAGACACATTAGCAGAGCGCACTACCCGAATTACTGGGCATTTGTTCTGCACCAGTAGTATTTATAGGGTGCTGACATCTTTATTTCTACAGTGGTATGTAGATGTAGTACTACCTGTCAGGTGGGGGATAGCATATATATGCATTTGCAGCCACCTACGTCAGGGTCAGATATGCACATCGCACTGGCAGGTTATGTTCTATACCATGCTTTGGGACCACAGGACCTGTAACATAGGTTCATAGGTTCATAGGTTCATACTAGGCTATCTGCCCAAGGGCATTTATAAGCCTAGCCCATAGTTATGTGGCTTTGCCACCTTTAGTTTGAATAAAAACTATGCCTATCATTTTTCTGTGCCTCTGTCAAGCAGTGACACTGAAGTAATCCCTGGGGTATATCTGCGATCTCCCATCCATTGGTCAAGATTCCTCTTGAACAAGGCCAGCGAGGTGCTCTGCCTCACATGTACCGGGATTTTGTTCCACAGCATAGGGAGTCTCTGGGTGATGAATCTGTCCCTCCAGCACGTTCTATTTATAACCGTGTCAAGGTTTAAGTCTCCGCCTTGTGGTTCTGAGGGATCTAGATTTTTGAGGTGAAGCATATTCATCAAATCTGGGTTTGACATGGCCTTATATGTCAGGCACAGGTCACCTCTGAGCAAGCGGTATGAGACTGAATAAAGCTGGAGTTCTTTCAGTCGGGCAGCATAAGACATATTTTTGAGACCCTTTATCCTTTTGGTGAGGAACTTTTGGGGCCTTTCAAGCTGCATCAGGTGTCTGGTCAGATACATTCCGAACGGGCATTGTACTCAATCATAGGTCTAATGAGTGATGAGTACAGGGGCGATGACCTCCCTTGATCTAGATGTGAATCCCTTCATGATCAGGTGGGCGATATAGAAGGTTTTCCTAACTACTTTAGCAACATGAGTGTCAAACGAAGACTACTGTCAACTTGGGTCCCCAGATCCCTGATGACTTTTCTGTGCTCAGTGGATTGTCACCTATATGGTAGCTAGGGGTAACCTTGTTTTTCCCAAGGGTATGACTATGCATTTTTGGCGTTTAACTTCAGGCCATGGCTCTGGCACCAGTTATCCATTTCTGTGAGGCCCTTCTGGAGGATATCTGTGTCAGATGTGTTTTCGACTATGGCCCAGTTTGCAGTCATCTGCAAACTTTGTCAGCCATAACCCTCCTGTGTTTGCTTGTACTTCAGAAAAGTAGATGCCGAACAAGAGTGGACCCAGGACTGAGCCCTGTGGGACACCACTTGTGACAGGCTTTGAGTCTGACATGGCTCCAGCAACTCTGACCCTGTGGGTTCTGTCGCTAGCCAGTTTGCAACCCATCTTGTGATGTATGGGTTTACATTCAAGCTGATGAGTTTTTCGATGATACCTGAGTGGGGTATTGTGTCAAGGCCTTTGCCAGGTCGAGGTAGGCTGTATGGACTGCCTTTCCTCATCAATGGCCTTGGTGACTGTCTCGAAAAAGTCAACCAAGTTTAAGAGGCAGGATCTGCCTTTGACAAAGCCAAACTGGGTTGGATCCAAAGTCTGCAAGTTCCCTATGTCTTTATTTATGAGTTCCATTATGATCCTCTCCATGGCTTTGCAGATAAGGCTTGTCAAGCTAATGGGCGGTAATTTCCAGGGTCTGTGGAGGCACCGCCCTTATGAAGTGGGACCACAGTCGCCGGCGCCACTCCTTGGGTACGTATCCTGAGGTGAGGCTAAGATTAAACAGCTGTCCTAACTGTGGGTTTAATTCCTCGTTGAGTTCATGAAGCACACAGTCGGGACACCATCCGTCCCATGGATGCTGTGTTTTTGCCTTAGTGAGGGCAGTTCTCACCTGGGCGTTGGAGATGTTTGGGGGCTACAATCCTCTGGAATAGATATCTCTCCTTTTGGGGGAGGGGAGAAGTTTGCACTGAACCTGTCAGCCAGTATGTTAGCAATGTGTGTAGGTTCAGTAATTTTCACATCATTTTGAACTAATTCTGAGCATATCTGGGAGTTTCCTCCTAGGTTTCTAACATAGCTAAAGAAGGCCTTATGATTGTCTTTAGAGTCCTTGGCGATTTTTCTCTCAAAATTTGCCTTGGATGATTTTATGAGAGCTCTTAGTTTTTACTTATAATGATCAAAGGTGTCTTACCTTTCAAGGATTTTGCTCTATCTTGTAGTAGCTTCCTCCTTTTGTTGTAGAGCTTGTTTATGGCTGGGGTCCACCAGACTGGACGCTTGCCTTTGGTACAGAGAGTCTTAGTTTTGTTTGGGATTGCCTGATCCATGCAGTCCTGTAGGTGCTGGTAGAAGGCATTTGTAAGTGATTCAGCGGTTTGAGTAATGTTTACCACTGGCTCAGGGGCCTTAAAGGAGACCACACTAGTTTTTAGAAGTGTGAAATCGGCTTTTGAGAAGTTTTTCACTGTGGTCTTTTTGTTTCAGGTGGGGGCGGGATGAGGACCTCCAGCGAGATTAGTTTATGATCTGATCTCACCAGTGAGGGTATACTTCGGTGTTGAACATTTTGATCCCATGTTCGTGATGATGAGATCAAGTATGTTTTCACCTCTTGTGGGATGGTGACTAGTTGTTCCATGGCATTTGAGTTTATGAACCCAGGAATCTTTGGGTTAGAGTGTTCGGGCTTGAGTAGTGTTCCCAGTCTATATTAGGGTAGTTGAAGTCACCTAGTATGATGGTGTTTGGAGATACATTTATCCCTCCAATGTTTTCAGGAAGGCCATGTGAGGTTCCTGAGTTTGAGAGGGTGGCCTGTAACATGCTACAAATTGCAGAGCAGTCTTGCCTATGGTTAATTGCACCTGGATGGTCTCCGATGCATCGTTGCCACCAACAACCTTGAGGTGTGGGTGTCCTTTATGAATATGGACACCCCTCCTTTCTTGGTGTTGTCCGGATTTTGGGCGGAACGTATGATATGTGGTGAAACCTGTTAGTGCTGGTGTGCTCTCAGGCACCTTGAACCAGGTTTCTGTCACAGCACAGTCATCAATGTTCTCCATATTGAGAAGGGCCTCGAGTCGTGCATCTTGAGATTGAGACTTCTGGCATTGAGCAGCATTACCCTTAGTTTTTTTCCTTTTGGTGTTCTAGGGTGGTAGGTTTAGAATTTGAGCCTTGCCTAAAAAGGCACTATGGGGTGGCAAGAGCCTTTGCCAATATCCGGAAGCCCAGGGTGACAGGTGCAAGCCGTCCCTTGCGAAGCAGCGTGGCTTGTCCAGCATGTCATCCCAGGCAGACAGACATTGGATCCCCTTTGAATGACACCAGAATTTAAGCCAATTATTAAAGCTGATCATCTTATCACTGTATTGTGGCATCATTCTAGGTGAAGGTAGGATACTGCTCAAGGTCAGGGTCATACCTGCCTGGGCTACATAATCAGAGAGCTCCTCGACGTCCCTTTTCATGTAGTCCAAGGAGGTACGTCTCAGGTCGTTGACACCAGTCTACGCAACACACAACACAACCAGTCCAGAACACCACACCCACATCCAGGACACACACTTAGCTTCCCTGGGAACAGTGCCAGGATATGCAGGTGTTCACATACACCATTCCAGTTGTTAACATCAGGTACAGGCATATTGTGTGTGAGAACTACTCAGGCCTCTACCACTTTACCCTACAGCCACTACAATTTGTGGATCCATGTGCTATGGCAGAACCACACACCACAGCCACATGGGGGAATACATATTGCACCTGTCCATCTGCAACGTGGGTACTCACTGTTCCACACCAGAGGTAGACCACCATTGTTGATATCTGACCATACCCACCTTTCCCTGGACATCCATATCCCATCTCCACCCCCAGGCAAGGTTGTCACTGCACACAAACTGTATTTAGCACAAGCAGACTCTACACTTGCGTAGACTGGGGTGGACGACTTCAGAGGACCCATGCTGGAGGATTATACTGGCCACTCAGCATAATCCTTGACAATTGCATTCTATGAGCATGTGTATGGTTTGCATTGGTCATGCTATCCCACATATACCCATGACTGCTCCACAACAAGACACCTGTCAGCTGTACACCAGCCATATATGCGCCGTACAACAGACAGAGTGACCTAATACATTGCAAAGCTGTAGCCCACAGAGGGAGGACATCTGTGAACAGTTCCAGCACGGCACTTCATTCACACATACTCATTACAACACAGTGTTGACAGTGGAATCGTCCAGAGAATGCATATAGGGCTCCCCTCAGTCTGTTATTGACAGACACCTACTGTCAGAGATCCTCAGCAACCCTCTCACAGCACACACCGACAACATGGCTGTGGCTTAGCACATTCAATCCCTGGGACCTCCACAGTGCCCCTGCTTGACAGAGGCACAGCTCACTAGACTCACATGTTGCCTTCTGTGACCTACTTTACAGTGGCACAGTAGCCTACTGTCCTGGGGATGCAGATGCCAAGCACACTCTGGCTGAGCTGTCATTCCCTAGGGCAACAAGCCTAGTATTGACCTCTACACCCATATGTTCAATTGTCGGATGCACAATATTTGTTGTGCTGTTCTACTGTTTGCAGGTCTTTATTGCCATAGTATTCCCTGTTCCTATGACCAACTTGTGTATCTGTGGAAGATGTTTGCATATGACGGCGATCCACTATATCACTTATGTCTCTGTAGTCATTTACTGTGTGCACTGGGCAGATTGCTGTGTTGTGGTTGGTTCCTGGACCGACACGTACAAATACCAGATATGTGTGGCCAACTGCTAAACGGAGACATGGCCTAAGTGTGTGAGCATGCCCAGTTCAGCCTTTCCATGGCATGTTGTCTGACATATGCCTCATTTATCAAAGTGTGCGAGCATGCCTAGTGTGAGCTTTCCATATGTTGCACTCTGAAGTCCACCACATATTTGGGTGTGTGTGAACTTCAACAATATCTCACGTTTATGGTTGTGTGTTGGGTGTCATGTTGTGTACTAACTGGCCAACTGCTTTGTGTCTGCCACAACAGGGATTATACTGTGCCTGCAGGGATTGCATGGGATACTTTGCAGACAGTTCTCAACATACTTTCATAATGACCTAACACTGTAGTACCGTATAGTGTACTGGTTCAGTACTTTCAATGTGGTGGACAGTATCCTGGGCTTTAGTCCTGTGACTGCTTGACATCTTCATAGTGAGCACAACAGACTGTGTAGGGGCCAGTTGTGCACATATCACCATGTTGCAATATGTTCAGATATGGACTACCTACACCAGGCTCGTCCAACATTGCTAGTGTATTCCACAACATGGGTGGACATTGGCAAACACTAGCGATGTTCCCTAGGCCATTTCTGATGCTAGTCACAGGGTGTGTTTGTCCTTCGACACACATTGTAACCGGAGTTTGCCATGACATATGTCATGGTTAGTATACTGTGCCTCTGTCTACCTCTGACATAACAGTGATACCCAGGGTTAGCCTACCATCTCCCATACACTCATCAGGATTCCTCTTGTGGGGTGTCGATATGTGACTCTCTGGCTGACCTGTACCAGGAGTTTACTGAAGAGTGGGGGTGCCTTCTGTGTTATGGATCATTCTGTACAGCTTGTCCTATGTATGTCAGTGCTGGGGTTCAGGTCTCTCATGTGCATAGCTCACTGCCATTTAGATTGTACAAGGTGCAACATGTTCATTCATTCCAGGTTGGACATGGCTTCATACATCAGGCACAGCTTTCCTGTAGCTGGGAAGTATGGCGGTGTGTGGGGCTGCAGTTTGTTTACTCAGGCAACACATGGGATCTGTTCATACTCTTTGCTACCCCTGGTGGGGTACTGTTGTGGACTTTACAGTTGATGGAGGTGTCTGCTGCGGTATATCCCACAGGGGCTATTGTAGTCAGTTGTGATGCTGATGGAGGATGACTGCAGAGCCACAGTGAGTTCCCCTTATCTACATCTGCCATCCTTCATGTTTGGGTGGGTATATGGTACATGTTTTTGCGAACACTACAGCCACATGTTTGTCCAGTGCAGGATATCTATCACCTTTTGTACCCAGGTCTCACATTACATGTTAAGTACCTCATGGGTTAACACCTGTGTGGTAATTTGTGGGCACTTACTCTATATCCACGGTGGTTGTCTATACACAGTTCTGCAATTAGCTTGCTGACATGGCTATGGCTACAGTTGTCTGTTTGTAGGTGGCCCTTTTGTGGGTTGCTTGTGTCAGCTGGGGGTCGGATATGGTGGGCTGTTTGTACTCCTCTGCATACATGTTCAGTCACAGTCCTTCCATGTTGGCCTATACCTATGGGACATATATACAGAACGGGGGTGGGGGAGGGCCAAGACCAGGCCTTGTGGGATGCCACTCATATCCGCTTTGTAGTCTGACATGGATGCGGCATGTCTGACCATGTCAGTTCTGTCCTTGGTCTGGTTTGCAACCCCTCTACTGACATAGGGGTATATATTTAAGCTGGTGAACATATCCATACTGGACTCATACGGTATTGTCTAGAAGCATGTGCACGGTCCAGCTACGCTGTGTGGACCACATTGCCCTCATCAATGACCTTAATGACTGCTTCAAATGGGTCAGACATGTTTAGGGGCAGGTTCTGCAGTTACGACAGCCACACTGTGTAGGGTCCAGTATCAGTAGGTCCACAATAGCCTTCTGTCTGCGGTACATACTGATCCTTTCCGTAGCTGTGCAGAACAAGCTTGTCAGGATCCTGGGGTGGTAGTTGGAGTATCCATTCAGGCAACACCTTTGTTGTGATGGACCACTGTTGTTGTACACTGCTCTTTGGGTACGTATCCTGTGGTAAGGCTGACATTGGGCAGTAGTGTGATTTGGCATTCCATTATTCTTGGAGTCCATGTTGGCCTCAGCACAGGACACCATCACATACCTTTGCTGCTGTGTGTTCTGCTTTGCAGATGATGGCTGTTACCTCAGCATCTACAATGTCAGGGGACCATCAGTCTACTGGGATAGGTATTCTGCACTCGGGGGGGGGGTGTTTGCACTGCACCTGACAGGTTGTATATTAGCAATATGTGTGTGTGTGTTTGGTATGTTGTTTGTAATATCTGTGTGATTCGGGGCATATCTGTGGATGCCCAACATGGTTCCTACCATCAGTTGGGTAACCCTTGTGATTATCCTTAGTGTCCTGTACGTTTTGTATCTTCATAGGTTCATGGGTTCATACTAGGCTACACACCCTAGGCCATTAGTAAGCCTAGCCAGAGTGTGTGTGTCTTTCGCCACCCCTTGCTATGTTCAATTATGGCCATTTATGAAGTTCTTCACTGTGCCTCTGTCTGGTCGTGACACAGTGAGGACCCCCAGTATACATGGACGGTCATCCATCCACTTGGCAATATTCCTATTGAGGGGTGTCAGTGAGGGGCTCTGCCTACCATGGATTGGGATCCTGTTTCTGGGTGTGGGGAGCCTCTGGGTTATGTATCTGTCCCTCCAGCACATCTTATTTCATTATGTGTTGAGGCTGACATCTGTGACTCTCACAGCTCCAATGGCTTTGATTTCCTGTGGTGGAGCATGTCCATTACTCCTGTGTTGGACATGGCCTTGTACAACAGACATACAATGCCTCTGTGTAGGCAGTGTGTGACTGTAGTCAGCTGGGGTGTCTACAGCCAGGCAGCATATGACATATATTTCTCACCCTTTATCCTGTTGGTGGGGTAACTATGAGGTCTTCTGAACCGCTGCAGGTGTCACATACGGTACATCCCATATGAGTCATTGTACTAGATTATGGGTCTGATAAGGAAACAGTACAGCAGCACAGTGACCTCTGTTGATGTTGATGTGAATCCTTTCATGATACGGTGTCCAACATCGACAATCTTCATAGCCACATTGGCATTGTGGGTGTCACATGACAGATTAATGTCGACCTGTGTCCCTAGGTCCCTGATTACTCCTTGCATACATAATGGTTTGACACCTATGTGGTAATTTGTGTGTACCTTGTCTGGTATTTGGTGGGACATTCATACTGTCCAGTGTCTTCGGATGTCTGGGTGGAGTTCTTGTGTGTGAGAGTGTGGTCTGTCGCATGCTACAGACTGTACAGCAGTTTTGACTACAGTTATGTGCACATGGGTGGTCTCCGCTGCTTTGTGCATTGTCAGTTACCTGGCAATATGGGTGTCTGTGCTGCATATGGATACTCCCCCTCCTTTGATGTTTTGGTGCAGGTGTTGGGGCCATAACACATGATATGTGGTATAACCTAGTAGTGCTGGTGTGCTATCACTAGGCTTGCAGCAGGCTTCTGTCACTGCACAGACATCGATGTTCTCCATAATGGGAAGTGCCTCAGGGGCATGCATATTGCAGTTTACACATCTGGCATTGGTCAGCATTACTCTTATGTTTCCTACCACTTATGTTTTCTAGGGTGGTGGGTAGTCTTTTTGGCCTTGCCTACATATGGCTCTATGGAGGCGGCAAAGGCCTTATCCAGTATCCAGACACACACGGGTAAAAGCTGCAAGCCATCCCTGGAACAGCAGCATGGCTTGTCATGCTTGACATCTCAAGCAGACAGACATTAGACCCTCTTGGACTGACAGCTGTAACTGTGCCAGCTGTTAAACATGAGCATTCTGTGTTTGTACTGTGGCATCATTCGTGGTGAGGGTTGGATGCTGCACACAGCCAGTGTCATACCGCCCTGGGGTACATACTCAGAGGGACCATCCATGTCTCTTTTCATGTTGACCAGGGAGGTACATCTCAGGTAATTCACACCAGCATGGACATTGAGTGCATCATATTTCTGCTTGCTTTGGGGTGACCTGCGTACTTGTGTTATGTGGCATTTTGTGGCAGCCTACAGGCAGCTTACTCTACCCTTTCCCTTGTTCAGTCTGGTGAGTGGGACAGCAGTGTGTCTGCCTATACAGACACCTATTACGACTGTATCAGGCATGTTGTTTCTCCTTCTGGCCTGTGACTGTTTGGCACACCAGCTTTGCGTACTATTCATTGCATGTGCTATGTTTGAAGGTTGTGGTTGCTTGTGATCTGCTTTGGAGGCTTCTGTTGGTGTGGTGTGTTTGTAATTAAGGCCTCCGGGAATATTTGTCTGTGTTTATGTGTTTGGTTTACAGTTGTGGTAGGTATATGTGGGACTGGGTTTGTGGTGTATGTGGTTACCTTCTCCTCCTGACTAGTTTTGACAGTACTGAGTTGGTGGAACTCAACCTCTGGTTTGGATACATGGATGCATCTATCACATATATTTGTATTTATTGGGGGGGTGTTGTGGTTGTCTGTGTACTTGGGACTGGTGTCACATTGCCTCTGGATTCACAGATTCTACTTGTTGTGGCTGGACTTAGTGGATTGTATGTGTGGACATATGTTATTGCCATACTACTGGTCAGTGATTCCTTCCCTTTTTATGTTTGCTCTATCATGTGGTAGCTTCCTCATTCTCTTGCATGGTTTGGTAATGGCTGGAGTCCAGCATGTCAGATGCCTGCGTGTATGGCATTGTGTGTTGTTGTTATTTGTGATTGCATACTCCAAGCATTCCTGGCTGTGTGCATGGAATGCCTGTATAACATGTTCTGTGGTGTGTCCCATATTCTGCACTTGCACAGGGCCTTTTGTGGATTCAACATCGGTTTTGAGGGCTGCAACCTATGCTTTACACATGTTTTTCACTGTGGTATTCTGGCCAGGGACTGGGGTCAGGATGTGTATATCCAGTGTGATTACTCTATGGTCTGGTCTTACCAGTGAGGGGTACACTTCTCATCTTGCCATCCAGTACATATGTTGCTGATTATCACATCCAGTATGCTTACCCCTCTTGTGGGAGTGGTACATTGTTCCTGGGCATTTTGGTTTATGGAATCTGGGTAATTTTCTCCTACTGTGTTGGTGCTAGTATAATGCTCGGTGTATGTCTGGGTATTTTCAGTCAAGCAATATAATGTGGTTTGGGGGGCTTGATATATTCATGTATTCCGACATAGGCCAGGTGCAGTTCCTGGTATTAGGACAGTAGTCTGCAGCAGGCTATATACTGGGAGGTGGTTTTAGCCATTGGTATTTGACCATGGCTAATCCATGCTGCTTCTTGTTGTGGTACCAACATGGGGTGTGGTTATCCTTGCCATTTCTTGCTAGTCACCCTCCTTTTGTAGCTTGTTCCATGTTTTGTGGCTGTACAGCACAGTATGAGGTGTGACCTGGTAGTGTTAGGGTGCTGATGTGAGCCTTGACCCAGTTCTCTATTACAGGACTGGTATCTACATTCTCCATACTGTGTGCGTTTACACTGCACACATCTTGCTGTTTATACATCTGTCATTGGGTAGCATTACATCTAGGTTCCTATCCCTTGTAGAACCTATGAAGGTGGGTTTGTGTTTTGAGACTTACCTATTCAGGGCATGCTGTGGGTACTGACAGCGTTTGCCAGTATCCATGGGGCATGGCATGATAGGTGCATGCCATCCCTAGCAGGTGGTGCATCATGTCATGCTCCGCATGTCTTCCCAGCCTGAAACACATTGGCTCCCCTTTGACTAACTGCATTACTTCAGCCAGTTATTGCACTTGATCATCCCATCGTCATTTTGTGGCTTCATGCTTGGTGAGGGTGGATGTTAGTCAGGGTGCTCATGTGTGCATATAGTACATGGTGTTATATTACTTAACACATGGCATTCATGCCTCAGGTGGTGCTGCAGGGCTGCCTCTGTCGGATGCACATATTACACTTCCCTGTACATGTTTGTGAGCAGGTCATGTCATTTTAGGCATCCATGTTATTATTTGAGTGAGTCAGAGGGGGTATCATTCCCAGGGTTCCTAGTGTATGTGCTATGCGTTGCCTCTTTGCCAAGGCCAGGGCATACTGGGCGTGCCTCCTTCTGCCTACTGGGGCAGGCTCAGGTTGTTCCTCCTCCAAGTCACGCTCTGCCTGTGATGGCCTTGGCAATGGTGGGGGGCTGTTTGGCCCGGCCCTATGCTGGTCCTGCTGCAGCTGTTTTCGCAAGATCATATTATGTAGCATAGCACATACCATGACAATTTGGGTACATGTAGTTGGTGTGTACTGCAAGGCTCCACCAGATGTGTCCAGACACCGGAACCATGACTTGAGCAGCCCAAACACACGCTCTATTACATTACGTGTTTGTGCGTGTGCCTCATTATGGTGTTCCTGTTCAGGTGTGTGCGCGTTTCTGATGGGTGTCATCAGCCACGGCTCCAGTGCATAACCTGCATCCCCCACTAGGTTTCCGTGTGGGATGTCCCCATTGGCAAATGTCTGGTACAGCTGCGTCAAATGCCAGATGCGGGAATCGTGGTAGCTCCCAGGGCAGCCAGCACACACATTCATTATTATGCCCTGGGCATCACACACAACCTGGCAGTTGATGGAGGGGAAGCCCTTGCGGTTAATGTAGGCCCTACCCCACTCACCGGCTGGTGCTTTGATGCGTATGTGCATGCAGTATATTGCACCCACTACCTCAGGTTATTCTGCTATTTGCTGGAAGAGACGCATATTGCTGGCCAATACCTCACGGGCATTGGGGAAATATACATGATCACCGACATGTGCTGACATGGCATCCAGGAACTGGTGCAGTACCCTGGAGGCTGATGCCTGTGATATCCCCATCATATCGCCAGTTGGTCTCTGGAAGGTACCTGTTGCTAGTATTCTTAGGCCAACACATACCTTGGTTTCCACTGGAATAGGTTCCCCTCTGTTGGTTCTGTGTGTGAGGCGTGGCCTGCACAGCTCAACAATTTGCTGCAGGAGCTCTCTGTCCACTCTATAGCACTCTACTATCTCCAGCTCATGTAACCCCTGGTAGGTGACCCTGGGCCTGTACACTCTTCTCCGTCTCCTCACTGTGGGTTGTCTGGCACCATCTGCATTGTCACCACCCTCAGCAAGTCGCCTATGTCTCATTATGACAGCTATGGCAGCCCCTAACATTTCTGCTCTGAGTTCAGCTTTTTCAGTTTTCACTTCTATTAGCTTACTCCTGTCTTGCAGTGTCTCTTAAGGGAAACATCCTGCACTACTGTTTGCAGGGTTTTAAGTGCTGGGCTGGGTTACTATTCTGCCTGTGTAATTGCCTGCTTCTAATTGTTTTCACCTGCTAGCTTCAGCAGTTATCCCTGCTACCTTCCTATTAATTCTGTTGCTTCCTTTTTCCTCTCTGTTTCCTCAGGGGGGAGCAACATTCATACTATCAGACACACGCTCACAGTGGCTTACACGCGCGCACACGTGCTTACATGGTTCAGAATCTACTTATTTGGGTTAAAACGCGCGTACACCCGCGCAAACACTGTTACACGTCTGCCAACAGCCTCCAACATACTCAGCCTGCCCTACACGCGCGCACACCCGCGCAAACAGTGTTAAACATCTCCCAACACGCTCCCACATGCTCAGACTGCCTTACACGCGCGCACACTGTCCTACTCGCGCTTCATGGTGTGCACACGTGCGCATGCACGCCCAGCAAGAAACTTTGGTGTAAGTAACAGTGTACACCTTCCATTTCTTGACTTTCCATGACTTATCTTAGGTTCATAGGTTCATAGGTTCATACTAGGCTATCTGCCCTGGGGCAATTATAAGCCTAGCCCGATTCTGTATGACTTACGACCCTTGATTTGAGTATACTGTGCCCTTTTTAAGGTTTAGTTTACTGTGCCTCTGTCTAATAGTGACACGGGAGTAATCCCTGGGACAAACCTACGATCCCCCATCCACTTATCGAGATTCTTCTTGAAGAGATTCAGTGAGGTGCTCTGCCTCACATGAACTGGAATTCTTTTCCAGAGTGAAGGGAGCCCCTGGGTTATGAACCTGTCCCTCCAGCAAGTTCTGTTTATTTCTGTGCTGAGGTTCAAGTCCCTCGAGCGTGTGGCTCTAAGGGATTTAGATTCACTGAGGTGGAGCATGCCCATTAATTCTGGATTTGACATAGCTTTGTATGTCAGGCATAGATCGCCTCGAAGTAGGCGGTATGCAACTGAGTAGAGCTGGAGTTTTTTTAACCGAGCAGTATATGGCATCTGTTTGAGACCCTTGATCCTCTTGGTGAGATACTTTTGGGGTCTTTCTAATTGCTGCAGGTGTCGGGTAAGGTACATCCCAAAAGGGGCATTGTATTCTATGATGGGCCTGATGAGGGATGAATAAAGCACGATTACCTCTCTTGATCTAGATGTGAAACCCTTCGTGATGAGGTGGGCTATGTAGAAGGTCTTTCTAACCACTTTGGCAATGTGGTTTTCAAAGGAGAGATTGCTATCAACTTGGGTCCCGAGGTCCCTAATAACTTTCTCTGTACTTAATGGGTTTCCACCTATGTAGTAATTTGTGGGCACATTATTTTTGCCAAAGGGTATGACTATACATTTTTTGGCATTTAGCTTTAAACCATGGTGCTGGCACCAATTATCTGTCTCTGTGAGACCTTTTTGAAGGATGTTTTTGTCAGCTGGAGAGTTGATTATGGTGCCCAGTTTGCAGTCATCTGTGAACTTGGTGAGCCGTAGTCCTCCCACGTTTGCCTGTACCTCGGAAAAGTATATACCGAACAAGAGTGGTCCCAGGACAGAACCCTGTGGGATGCCACTTGTGACCGGTTTCGTGTCTGACATGGCTCCAGCAACTCTCACTCTGTGGGTTCTGTCTTTGAGCCAGTTTGCGACCCATCTTGTGACATAGGGGTTTATATTTAAGCTGGATAGCTTATTTATGATGCCCGAGTGGGGTATTGTGTCAAATGCCTTTGCAAGGTCCAGATAGGCTGTGTGGACTACCTTCCCTTCATCTATGGCTTTGGTGACTGTTTCAAAGAAGTCAACCAGGTTCAAAAGGCAGGATCTGCCCTTGACAAAGCCGAACTGGGTAGGATCTAGTGTCTGTAGGTCCCCAATGTCTTTGTTTATGAGCTCCATGATGATCCTCTCCACAGCCTTGCAGACTAAGCTAGTCAGGCTTATGGGGCGATAGTTTCCAGGGTCCGTAGAGGCTCCACCTTTGTGGAGTGGGACCACTGTTGCTGTACGCCATTCTGTGGGCACATATCCTGTAGTGAGGCTGAGATTGTATAGCTGTTTTATTTGAGGGATTAGTTCCTCTTGTAGTTCATGTAGGACACAACCTGGGACGCCATCTGGTCCCATGGAAGCAGTGTTTTTTGCTTTGGAGAGGGCAGCCTTCACCTGAGCACCTGAGATGTTTGGGAGGCAGCCCTCTGCTGGGATAGATACTTGCTCTTTTGGGGGGGGGGGTGGAGAAGTTTGCACTGAACCTGTCTGCCAGGATATTGGCGATGTCTGTGGGTTCAGTGTATTTTTTGTTGTTTAGAATCAACTCAGAACAAGTCTGGGAGTTGCATCCCAGGTTTCTAACATAACTGAAAAAGCCTTATGATTGTCTTTGGTGTCCTGTGCAATTTTTCTCAAGCTGGCCTTGGAGGATTTTATGAGGGATCGTAATTTTTGCTAGTACTGATCAGAGATGCCTTCCCTGTTAGGATTTTGCTCTATCATGTAGTAGCTTCCTCCTTCTGTTGTACAGTTTATTTATGGCAGGGGTCCACCAGACTGGACGCCTGCCTTTGGATGACTGGGTCTTGGTTTTGTTTGGGATAGCATGATCCATGCATTCCTGGAGATGTCCGTAGAATGCATTTATATAGGATTCTGCAGTTTGGGCTGTAGTTTCCACTGGTCCTGGGGCCTTGAAGGATTCCACTTCGGTTTTGAGAAGTGAGAAGTTCGCTTTTGAGAAGTTTTTCACTGTGGTTTTCTGGGCTGGGGGTGGGGTCGGGATGTGGACATCCAGTGAAATTAATTTATGGTCTGATCTTACCAATGAGGGATATACTTCTGGTGTGGAGCATAGAGTCCCCATGTTGGTAATGATCAGGTCTAGTATGTTGTCCCCTCTTGTGGGAGTGGTGACTAGTTGTTCCATAGCATTTGAGTTTATAATTTCCAGGAATCTTTGGGCTAAGGTGCTGGGGCTTGAGTAGTGCTTCCAGTCAATGTTTGGGTAGTTGAAGTCGCCCAATATAATGGTGTTCAGAGAGATCTAGTGGCACACCTCTTTCCATGATCTGTGTCTGTCATCTGTCATGTTACACTGGCCTCCAATGAACTGCATTTCTTTCTACCATTCCCCCCTGTGATGTCACCTATCTCCTACTCTGTTCCTCCCCCTTATGTATCTCTTACACTACTCAGACTGTGCTCATTTGCTATGTGACTGTGAGATTCAGTATCCTAACCCTCATTTACATGAGATTGCCTACTAATGCTTAGTTACATGTCTTAGACTCAGCTTGGCCCCTTAGCAACCACTACACGGTGGCCATGTTGTTTTTGGTCTGCTGGTCCCTGCATTGTCATTCCATGTATTGCATGAAACCCACATTTGTGGGTTTATAACCTTCTTTTATGTTTTATACAGCGCAGCCCATTTGCGCGGGGCTGCGCTGGGTTTAAACATCGGCGATCGCCGAAAAAAAAATTATATTTTTAATATTTTTGCATTGGGTTATATTGCCAATGGCCACATATTTGGCCATTGGCATGCTGCCTGAGTCATATGCACCCTTTTTTTGGAGCTGACATGGCTCCGTTGTGGAATTGCAGAAGCACTCAGTTGTCAACTGAGTACATTTCTGCAGCTAAAATGTCTTTTACACGGACTGGTTTCTGCTTTGTGGATCGCTAATATACCTCATTTGCATACCTTTTGGTTGCAAGTGAGGTATTTAGCATGTCCACGCCCAGTCCGTGTAAGAGACGTTTTAGCTGGTCTCTTACACGGAGTTTAGGGCTTTTCCTGGATCGCGAGGCTTGCATGGAGTGTTGCACGTCTTTTACACTCCGTGCAAGCCTTCGTGAATCCTGCCCTGTGTGTGTGTGTGTGTGTGTGTGTGTGTGTGTGTGTGTAATAGGTTTGTGTGCATAATCCTAATAATATTAGAAATATTTACCAAATGTAAATAAATGACATTTTCTGCAGGTAGAAATGCAAAGGTTGACTGTTGAAATTCCATAACTAAATTCTGTTTATGCACCCTGTTTTCTGTGTACTTAATTTTGTTTTAATAAATGTTCTTAATTATCTTTTTTTTTTCAGAAATTCCGGTCAGCTAAATGGAGATATTTGCTTAAACCTGTCAACTCAGATTTGTTCAGGGGAGAGTTATAGTGTCCAGAGACATGTACTGTCTGGGGTAGGAAAGGGGCTGTAACTGAAGGAAGGGCAGGAGGGAAAATATTTATTTTATTATTTATTTTATTTATATAAAATTATTATATAAATTATAAAAAATATATTTTATAAGTTGATATTCAAGTCCAAAAAAGAAATTTATCAACAAAAATAATGTAACTGACAGGTGTTCCTAAAAGTGCATCACGTTAGAATGTGTATATTATGATAATTCTACCTACATATTTATTAACATTCCTTTATGCAGATTCTGCATGCATTTGAGTTCTGCTGGTATATTTATCTCTACAAATGTTTGTGTTTCTGGTGTCTACCGTCTTTGGATGAAGCAGTGTGTTGTGTGATTTGACTGGTCAGCCATTTATAGAGTCAGAACTTGCCTTTACTACCCTTACAGACATGAAGTGTTGTTCCACTGCAGGTGATTCTTTGAAATACTTGTGGATGTGACAGTCACTCTATTGCAATGCTGTTTTTTCATATATACATGTAACAAAACACAGAGAAGAAAAATGTCTCAGTTTCATTTTGTATGATTCCAGTGTTACTATATCCTTCTGATTGCTTACTGTTCAGTATCGTAGCATCATTTTGACAGTGTACTTTCTAAGATCAAGTCATAAAATGGATGCGCAGTATAAGGTAATGCCTTACCTAGTCAAACTTCTGTGTTATTGCCCCTATCTACTTTGTCCTCCTTCTGAAATAGTACATTATTAGGTGTTTCTGAATACACCTCTAGTGATTGTCCATAGCAGCCTTCTAATATCATTGTAGAATGGGAATGTAGTGCGACACTGTTTTGTTCAAGTGGTGATTAGCACTGCAACAAGAGTTATAGAATCAAAGGCCATACCTCTCAACTGCTATGCCTTAGATATAGCACTCTGATTTGGACACCAGATTTATACTTACTCCTCCTTGATCTACTAATATTCCTCATAAAGTCATTCCTGTTTATGGGTACATACCATATTAAATAAAAAACAATACTCCTTTACAAAGATTTCCTATCACTATCTATGTAGGGCCTAGTAAGTGAAGACTTTCTATTGTGAAAAATAAGAAAGTGCTCCTCTTTCTGACTTCCTGCTATGATTTTTTTAAAGGACTGTGCTGTAATTTTTATTGCTTGGAGGTTGAGAGTTGTGACACTGGCTGTAAGTGGAAAAATAACAAAGTCTAAAAATGTGCCTGCCAGAAGTAAGAGACAATATGCATGCAAATGTATTTAGAACAGTAGAATACCAACGCTACTATCAATCATTATGCTATGGTGGAGTGAGTGAGTGTTATGTGGGTACTTTTTACTTTTCAGAGCCTATTCCAACTTGCGCTGACATCAGAGGAACATACGCTGCAGCATGGAGCAGTACACAGCTTGGAGGGATGTCTGCGAGTGAGTTTGGGAACTGCTTGCCCACTCTAAGCCAGGATAAGGAGCTCTCAGCGGACCAATTAAAAGCAGCACTGGCAAAGGCCAAGCAGGTAAGACTGACAGAAATATAATACAAATAGTTTTGGTGATGGAACTGTCAAACAGATGAATGGTGGAGGATCATCAAAAGTTGGTTCTGCCTTTTTTTTATATCAGTCTGCCCTCAGTCAAAGAGATGTTGAGTGAGCAACATGAATCCAAGTAGAATTATGTATCTGGCTAAGGAGAAGTGGGAAGCACCATGACAGTCTGTTCTTTCACATCACCGAAGACTTCTGTTTTCTGGGGCTTGCATGGCTCGACCCTAATGAAAATGATAGAATAGTTCCTGGTTAAAAAAATAAGAATTTGAGGGCTTAGTGATGTATCTTTGTGCATGCATATCTATCCAGAGCCCCCTAAAAATTATTATTGTAATGTGCAGTATATTTATTTTGTTATTGATTTATTGATAAATTTAGTAGTTATTCAAGCACATTAGACATTTATGCATATTATGAGCTACAAATTGGGAGAATAAAAGTTATACATGCTGTTTTAAACCAAGGAGAAGGAGGTAAGCCACAGGGAAGTTAAATATTAAAATGTAAAGTACACAAGTGTATAAGCATTTTTTGGGAGACAGTGTATGTTTATAGACAAATATATTCAGTACAGTACAGTGCAAAAAATAAATTTAAATTCCAGAACTGATACGACTCTTCAGTTATTGTAACTCAATGACTAGAATGTCTGTGGGACAATTAGAAGAGCATGGCAAATTCCCTAAAATGCACATAACATTTCTTGTAGCAACAGGAGATGCATACATTTGCACACATGCATCACAAACTTTTGGGGTTCTTAGTATTTTCAGTTTTAAGAAACACAAAAACATTCGCATAATGCTGTGTGTCAGTGGGTCTCACATTTCAGAAGACATATTAGTACAAACAGAAATGCCTTGTGGGTCACCTACAAATATACCAGAGATACCAGGGAATGATGCTATTCTTAGAACAGTTAATTTGTATACAAAATAATATCAGTAACTGCTTCTGGCCAATGAGTTTGGCTTTTTCTGTGGACATCCTAACCTTTGCCAGCTCTTTATTCCTATACTTCTTCAATCAGCAGCACACACCAGATGTTTGTGCAGGTGTAGCTAGATTGTTGTTGTCATTCCTGACATCCCTTAACCTCATGCTGATCACCAAATGTGTGATGCTTTATAGTGGACTCATCTGCAGTCCTGTGGGATGATGCATGTTCAGCCATCTTCGAATGGAAGGAGAAGGGAGAAGTGACTTGAGCTGACTGATTGCCTTTATGCAAGTAAAAGCTTGCATGGTTCTAAAACAGCCAAGACTAGAAATGTAGGCTTGGTGACCCAAAGACATGGATGGGATCCCTTATTCACAATTGGGTGGAATGTGCACATGAATTGGAAGGTCATAGAATGCCTAATGGTGAAGTAGGTATTCATATTAAACACCAGATGAAGGGGATGCCAGTGAGCACACAAATCATCTTCTTGGCTGCCTGGATGACATCCTTCTGTTTGGCTCTTGCAGTCATGCTGGGGACTTTAGAGTGGTGGAGGAATCAATTGTCTCAGGACTGTTAGTGGAAGGGCTGATGATCAGCAGATATCAAGGCAAAATAACTTATTTGTGTTGAAATGTGTAGAGCTCCTGAGACTGTCAGTTATTGACTAGTAAATAAATGAATGAATGTAGACATGATTTGCAGGTGATTGAATGAATTCCATTTTTCAGCTCTTTGGACCAGTAAGGACTTTAAACACAGTCCATGTCCTGCAGTTGGGGCAACTAGCAACACAGTTAACTGAGAAGGAGCTGCGAGAGATGGACATCTCTGAACTTGGGCTTGTTGCATTTCTGGGGCAGATGCAGGAATGGAGCAGCAAGCAGGTAAGTAAATTAAGTCATGTGAACAGCATTGCAGACAAAGTGAGTGTCGTTTTATTTATTTATTTGTTTATTGTCTTTTGTTTACCTGGAAAGTCCGCTGAGCTCAATCATTTTCGGTGGAGGCCCAGGGAGAAAAACTCCATACAGTTAATTATAGACATAACATTGTATTAAATTTGAAAATAACAAGATAGAAGTAACAATAGAAAATTACAAGTGGCTATTACAAAGTGAATACACAGGTTAAAGTTTTCTGATTGTAGCAATACAGGAATAACAAAGAAACATGAGAGTGTTGAATGTTAAAGAGTAATTACATAAAACACGTGCTTTGGTTGCAACAAATAAAAGAAGATGTGGTATTTACAATATTTACAAGAAGATAGCATTTTTGGAAGAGAAATAACAGGAAGGGAAAGGAGAGAGAGGGGAGAACAGATTGATGAGGGGGGAATGGGTGAGGAAGGAGAGGCTTAAGCACTAGAGAGAGAGTGTGTCTGGGAAGTGTTTTGTAGAGATATGGATAGGTAGTTTTGGGGCAAGTTAGAGTCGGTTGGAGTTAGAAGTTTGCAGTGTTAGACGACTAGAGTATGTATATCTGAATACTTGGGAGAATTAGGTTATGGCGGAGTCAGTAGTGGAACAGTTGCATTTCCATTTGGATAGAAAATAAAGGTGTAATTCCTTTTTAAATGTTGAATGGCATTGCTGAGAGCGGATAGAGGGAGGGAGGTTGCTCCAGACTTTGGCTATTATCTAAGAGTATAGTATTTGTCATACTGGTAACTTGGGTTTATGAACTTGGAGGAGGAATCAGATCGTAGGTGGCCTAACAGGGTTATAGAGGGTAATTAGAGAGTTCAGAGCAGGGCAGTCCTGGGGCCTGTATATTAGTTTGTGTGTACCTGTAAGCTGTAGGAGAAGTAGGTAGTGGGGGAGTTCCAGCCATTGCAATTGTTTGAGGGCTAGACAGTGGTGTGCAGAATGGTGATTGTTGGTAGCGAATTTTGCTATTTTGGTATAGCAATATTCCAATTTTGTGAGTAGTGAGGGCTGTAGATTTAGTAGTAATGGGGTGCCATAGGAGAGTGAGGGTAGGAGTTATGATGAGGCTAGAGTTTGTTTGTTTGGGAGAGAGAGGAATTTGCTATGCCGGTAGAGAAGTCCAAGTTATTTGTGGGTTTTACTTATACAGTTCTGAATGTGAAGGTCAAATTTGAGGTTTTCATCGATTATTACTCCCAGTAATTTAGTATGGGTTACTAACTAAATCTTGGTAGAGTCAGTTGAGTAGATTTCAAGGTTACAATTGTTGGTAGGGGTATTTTTCTTTGGAGGGAATATCATCAGTTTGAATTTTTTTGATTTAAGGAGAGATGGTTTTTGTGAAGTCATTTTTCAACTGCGGTAAATGATGCTTGGGTGGATTTTTGTAGGTTATCCAGGGTTTTAGCACAGCAGACTATAATAGAGTCGTCTGCATACTGGATTAGTGACTCATGCTGAAAAATATGGTTCAGGTTATTAATGAAGATATTAAACAAGAGAGGACCTAGGACAGAGCCCTGAGGTACCCCTGTTGGACTGTGCAGAAATGGGGGGATGGAGTTATGCCATTTGACTGCATGCTCTCAGTTTGTGAGATAGCTCTTGAACCAGTTAACAGAATGGGGAGTTAGGCCTATAGCAGATAGGTGGGAGAGGAGGATAGGGTGGGAGATGGTGTCGAATGCTTTTGATAAGTTCAGAAAAATGGTTGACACTATGTTACCTGCATCACTTTAATATAAATTTCTACCAAAAGTACATTTGCATTGAATAGCAGTGTCAGTACTTGCAGTCAGTTTCCCACTTGGGAACTTAAGAGATAGTACACTCTGTTGCACTATTCTTTATTCTTAATTCACCACCTCTCCACAGAATTATCATGTTATGAAGAACATGCTCACATTTTCCCAAAATGTGATGTTATGATGGTTATTTTAAGCTATGGTTGTGCAGATGAAATGTGCCAGGATATAACATAATACTGTGAAGGACTGAGGTGTCTTATCAGAAATCAGTAAGGCTTGGGTTTACTACTTAATAATAGTGGAACATCTACTGAGAGGTTTATAAACCAGTGTCCACATAACAGAGTGTGCTGCTTTTACATTCTTACCTTATCATAGCACCTCTGATATGTATGCATGCCAAAAACTACTATGAAAAATATTATCTTATATGGAATCCCATTTATTAAAAACTATAAGACAGTATTGGTGTGACTTGGAATATATCAATACATAACTAAAAAATAATGAAAGAACACTGTGGCAGAATTCTTATTAATGTTATTTTTCCCAAAGATAGTGGAGTAAGAAAACAGAGTAATAAGTAATAAGAAGTGTGCAAAGATAAACTGAGCAACAATGGTCCAAAATGTATACATCTTTGAAAGGAATATTACTGTGCATGAGGAGCATTGTCTCATCTCTGAAGTGTAGTGGACTCAGACTTAATTATTAAAGAAGGGTGTGTGGATGGATGGGGCATAGTGCTGTGCTCTCCCCATAAAACATGACATCAAAAATTATGTGCAAATCCAGTCGCAGGCATTTTTTTCTGAAACAAAATTCACATTGTACATATATACAGTATAAATATACAGTATAAATTTTACTTGCACCCTGCTTCTCACAGACACTGCAATGCACCAGTAATTTGCTTCTGCAGTGCCTGCAGTGTCTCTGAATGCAAGTAAGATGAAGACCCTACCCCCACCCAATCTGTTTTGGATCTGAGTCTAATTTCAGCTATGTGTAATTCCAGTACTGTGTATTATGCTGAACATGAATCCTTTTTAACACATACTCATAGAGAAACTGCTCTGCATATCTTGGTGATTTAAAGCACAATATATAATCTTGCAGGCATAAAATGTGTTTCAGTATTTTAGAATGGTTCAGCAAAAAGGCAAGGAGACAAATTCCTTTCACAATGACACACATTAATTTTGCCTATCCAAACTAACAAAAAAGCTAAGTACTCATCATTACCATCCCCCTTACACACATATATATATATATATATATATATATATATATATATATATATATGTATATATAAAAAACATATATACATGTGTGTGTGTATATATATATATATATATATATATATATATATATATATATATATATATATATTATAGTAGTTTGACTATCAAAATGTCGTACGACAGTTACACCAAACTTGGAAGGTCGAACGTCTTGGTTCAAAGTTTCCATAACGTGATCCGTAAAATGTTTGAATCCACAACAGAGAATGTTAGTGTACATTCTATATTGTGAGTTTGATGTTCTGCCTGGAGATCACACTACAGTGGGAATTGGGACATTTGCACTTTTCCTCACTGTAGTTTGATCTCAGAGTGTGTGTGTGTGTGTGTGTGTGTGTGTGTGTGTGTGTGTGTGTGTGTGTGTGTGTGTATATATATATATATATATATATATATATATATATATATATATATATATATATATATATTTAACAGGGGGCTTGCTCTCCTACAAAACGGTAGTAGGAAATCACCAGAGGTCCAGGTAAGTTGGGTAATGTCAATAATGTTGACTTTCAAATTATTGACACTACTGCAGTTGTTGTTTTAAGTGGTCGATGTTTTCATTTTTCAAATTTTTTTCGAGTAAGTCAGTACTCACACAAGTGTGTTTTGTAATTTTGATAGTAAACTATATATATATATATATATATATATATATATATATATATATATATATATATATATGGATCTACTTTGAGCCATCAAAAAAAAACACTTTATCGAAGCTCACTTACCCGTTCCCAGTTCTGCGACATTTCAATTTAAGAAAAGCACGCACTGCTAACATCCTTTCCCTGAGAAAGGTACCACTTGACCACCATGGTGAACTTTGCACTTTGTACAATGAAGTGTGATCTCGGAGATGGAATATTTATGTAGGGTGGGTATGTGGGCGGGTGATGCCCCCCAGTTTGGTGGGTTAGGTTTTGGTCCGTGTGGGGTTTTTCTCATGGTGGCCAATCTTTGTATACAAGCATATCACATGAAGGGGGCATACAAGCCATTAAATATACTAGCTTATGCTTTCAGGTTCATACTCTCAGACACATGTTGAATTTCTTTTGAAAGTGTTAGGCTTGGTGCTTGAGCACAATGTGTTTCACTACTGTAATGAGTGGTATTTACAGATCAAAGGTACTGCAATGGGATCAACGTTTGCTCCCATCTATGCAGACCTGTTTATGGGGTTTCTGGAGTTAAAATAATTTACACTGAGGAAAATCCTTTTATTAAATACTTAAATATGTGGTGTTATTTGGATGATTGTTGGTGCTTCTGGATGGGGCCCTTAGAAGTATGGAGAAGCTTTGTGGAATATCTGAATTCCAACCCATTTGGATTAAACTTTATAGGCAAGATAAATCAATTCAGTATAGAATTTTTGGATGTAAATGTCATGAAACTTATATAAGGATTTATATTCACCAGCTTGTATAGGAAAGCATTTACCAAAAATGTCATGCTGCAAACGATTAGTTACTATCCAAAACATATGATCCAGAATATCCCTAAAGTACAGTTTTTACCTATAAGGAGAATTTGTAGCTCTAGGGAGACTTCTGAAGCTGAGGCCTCGAAATTGGAACATAGGTTTATTAAAGAGGTTAAAGGCATGCTGAGATTAGAAGTGCTCATATTACAACTTCATCCATACCAAGGGATGAAGTATTGTTTCTGGTGATAGAAATATTAGATTAACTAAAAATGCAACTATTCCCAGATTAATTGCAACTTTTGGCACCTACACATTCAAAATTAGACTGGTTATTAATCGATATTGGCACCTTCTTAAAGCTGACCTATTTTTGAACAGTGTTTAGATAATTACTACCACTTCAGTTACAGAAAAGGAAAGAGTATTGTTGAATATTTATTGGGTTTTAAGAGGCGTAAGAGTAATAAACCCATTCTCCATATTCAGTTGCCATATGGTAGTACACATTGCAGTAATTGTATTTATTGCAAAGTTGTTTCCAGGACTAAGTCTTTTACATCTGTCAGTACTTTAAAAGCGTTTGATATTAGACATCTTATCACTTGTAATACTGAGTGGGTTGTGTACAAGGCAGTATGTCAATGCAGAGCATTTTATGTTGGTCAAACTTCTAGATCTTTCAAACATAGAATTGCTATACATTTGAGTGATATCATTTGTAAAAGGACTAGAAGTGCTTTATATAAGCACCAACTTGAACATTGCTCCACACATTTTATTTTTGTTGTTATTGATCATGTAATGGGTAGAGATTTATGCAAAATATCAAAACACAGGATATTGGATTGGAAAGAGAGATTATGGATTATTAATTTAGGGATCATGTACTAACCTGGACTCAATGAGTATAGGTAGGTAGTATTACAAATGTATTTAATGTTAGGGTTTCTTAGGATTGTTGTTTGTTTTTTTCTGCAAAAAATTCTTACTATAAGGTTAATTTTTCTGTAGGGTTTTTCTGTAAGGTTATATATTTTTCTGATAGGTGTATTTATTAAAAATAATAACATTGAGTTGAAAGATTTTATTTATTATGCATATTTATAACATGATTTTATCTTATTTATAAAGGTACTGTATCTTTAAACTGCTGGGTTAAAACTTACTGGTTGTACATTCTCTGTGTAGCACTGATGACGCCAGTGGGCGAAACCGGTCTGCAACTAGGGAGTTTCTTACAGCCGTTTTTCCTTGGATTAGCTGCTACTAGTTGTTTCTGCATCAGCAGTTGAATTTTATCTTTTTCCATCATTTTTTAAAAGTATACTGCAATAAAGGTCTTTATGGAATAGGAGTTCTGTTTTTTTGCAGTAGTACAGTTTATGTGCATACCATGCACACAGTTTCAGCTTGGGCACCAGTTTTGAAGTTTATTTTATATATATATATATATATACATATATATATATATATATATATATATATATATATATATATATATATATATATCTATATATATATGGTTCCATTCTCAGCGTTAGGCCTGGCAAGCTGGTATGTAAAAATCAACTGCCAATCATTAGTGGACCGGAGTTCTGCTGTGGTGACCCCTAACCGGGAAAAGCTGAAAGACACAAACAAATATATATATATATATATATATACAGCCAAAAGGAGACAAGTATAAAACAATACTTCACCCAAAAAAATATACTTGTCGAGGAAATAAGGCAACCTCTGTTCTTCCTTAAAATATTTTAATGTTCCACCACAGGTAAATAACACGCCATCCAGGAGCACAAAACACAGCAACAGCACAAAGAGCATAAACGCCGATGAAATCCACTGCGTTTTCGTTTCAGAAACTTCTTCCGATGAAACTAGGTACATAATGAAGTTTCATGAAGCTCTTATATACTCTCCACATTGAAAATCAACACTTAATTGACAAATTAATTGCCCAATTAAACAATTAAAATTTTAAAAGTGCCCAAACCTTATATGGATTTCCTGTGTACAACTGAACTACTAACTTCTATTCTATTAGTTCCTTTTAATTAAAAACACATACAATTAAAAAATTTTTAAAACTTTTAAAAAACTTTGTTGCAATAAATATATTCATTTCAAACTTGATCAAAGAATTAGAATATGT
>NC_056739.1:1145454602-1145544602 GCF_019279795.1 Protopterus annectens
AGGAGACCACACTAGTCTTTAGAAGAGTGAAGTCGGCTTTTGAGTAGTTCTTTACAGTGGTCTTCTTTATTTCAGGTGGGGGTGGGATGAGGACCTCCAGCGAGATTAGTTTGTGATCTGATCTCACCAGTGAGGGGTATACTTCCGGTGTTGAACATTGTGCTCCCATGTTCGTGATGATGAGATCAAGTATGTTATCTCCTCTTGTGGGGATGGTGACTAGTTGTTCCATGGCATTTGAGTTTATGAATTCCAGGAACTTTTGGGCTAGGGTGTTTGGGCTTGAGTAGTGTTCCCAGTCTATATTAGGGTAATTGAAGTCACCTAGTATGATGGTGTTTGGTGATACATTTATCCCCTCTAGTGTTTTCAGGAAGGCCATGTGAGTTTCCTGAGTTTGTGAGGGTGGCCTGTAACATGCTACAATTTGCAGAGCAGTCTTGCCTATGGTTAATTGCACCTGGATGGTCTCCGATGCATCGTGCGTTGCCACCAGTCTTGAGGTGTGGGTGTCCTTGATGAATATGGATACCCCCTCCTTTCTTGGTATTGTCCGGATTTTGGGCCGGAACGCATGATATGAGGTAAAACCTGATAGCGCTGGGGTGCTCTCAGGAGCCTTGAACCAGGTTTCTGTCACAGCACAGACATCGATGTTCTCCATACTGAGAAGGGCCTCGAGTGCGTGCATTTAGAGATTTAGACTTCTGGCATTGAGCAGCATTACCCTTAGTTTTTTCCTTTTGTGTTCTAGGGTGGTAGGTTTAGAATTTGAGCCTTGCCTAAAAAGGCACTATGGGGTGGCAAGAGCCTTTGCCAATATCCGGAATCCCAGGGGTGACAGGTGCAAGCCGTCCCTTGCGACGCAGCGTGGCTTGTCCAGCATGTCATCCCAGGCAGACAGATACTGGATCCCCTTTGAATGACACCAGTGTTTAAGCCAATTGTTAAAGCTGATCATCTTATCTCTGTATTGTGGCATCATTCTTGGTGAAGGTAGGATACTGCTCAAGGTCAGGGTCATACCTGCCTGGGCTACATAATCAGAGAGCTCCTCAATGTCTCTTTTCATGTAGTCCAAGGAGGTACGTCTCAGGTCATTTACACCAGCGTGGACAATGACTGAGTCATATTTGTACCTGCTGTTGAGAGACCTGAGTGCTTGCGTTATGTGGCGGATTCTAGCGCCCAACAGGCAGCTTACTGTGACCTTCTCCTTACTCAGTCTGGTGAGCGGGACATCAGTGTGTCTGACTATGAAGTCACCAATGACTAGTGTGTCTGGCATTGTGTTTGGCCTTAAGGGCTGTGACTGTTTGACACTCTGACTGTGAGGTCTATGTGTTGCGGGTGTTGTGTTCTGAGGTGGTGGTTGTTTGGGTGTCTGCTTTGGTGGCCTCTGCTGTTTTGGTAGATTTTTGATCAGAGCCTCCGAGTATGTCTTTGTGTGTTTATGTGTATGATTTGAGGTTGTAATGGTACTATGTGAGACTGGGTCTATAGTGTGTGTGGTAACCTTCTCCTCCTGACTGGTCTTGCCAGTCCTATGTTGAGAGAGCTCAGCCTCCAGTTTGGCCGTATAGTTGCATCTCTTGCATGTATTTGTGTTTTGTGGGAGGAGGAAAGGGTTGTCTGTGTACATGAGGCAATTGAAACATTGCCTCAATATTCCCAGGTTCACCAGCTGAGCAGGAGAGGACACTAGCAACTGATCCCTCGACATGCTAGAAGGGTAGACGAAAAACTTTAAAAAAAGATTCCGGGGGACGTGGGTGACCGAGAAATGGGGGGTTGCCTTTTTGGGGTACTATCTATGACAAGAGTGCCGTAAAGGTAATAAGTATATAGATAGATATCCCAGCATGTGAAAAGAAGTATAAAAAGTAACAAATCCAATCATGAAAAAATAAATAAAAAAATAAAAACAGTGCTTCCACATCACAAAAACTATAATAAAAAAATAAAGAAAACATACATGCCACATACAGTCCCATATCCCTACATAGTATGATCAGTTCATATAAAAGTAGTGTTTCCTAGTTCAGCTGCATCATCTTTGGGAGTTGAACTGCAAAGTGTGTGTGTGTGTGTGTGTGTGTGTGTGTGTGTGTGTGTGTGTGTGTGTGTGTGTGTGTGTGTGTGTGTGTGTGTGTGTGTGCCTGTACACACACACACACACACACACACACACACATATATATATATATATATATATATATATATATATATATCAGATACACATTTACATAAATAAAAGCTCTACAACAACACTGAAATACTTGCAAAATGTATTAAAAATGTATGTGGTGAGATATCAAACATGTCTAAACTACATTTTATGTTATTACGTTTCTTTGTGGCAGTCCCACACATTTCTTTCCTATTGTTTCAGTCCTATCTCATAATTATGGGAATGTTAATAAGTTGTTTATATGAAGATATATTACAAAATCTTACAAAATCATTGCAGCCTTCAACAGTACATGTAAATGGGCAAAGAACTATGCAATCCACTGTAAATATTTTTGTTGACTCATCTTAAATGCCTTCAGATGAGTAATCAATACAGGTAGCATTTTTTAAAATATTTTCATCAAAAAGGCATATACACAATATATAATTCCATAACAAAAATAATACAATTCACTACATGGGGTGTATATTTATACATATTTACATAGCTTAGGTATTGTATAACAGAATCTGTTGGGTAATATTCTTTCAGCTGAGTGGAATTTGCAGTGCAGTGTGAAGTAAGAACAGGACTAAGGAAAATAAATTTAAGGAAAGCCGCAAGCTAAGATAAGGTTACAGCAGATATGATAAAGATGTTGGGTGAGATAGTGGAGACATGGCCTCTGAAGGTAGTCATAGCACTGTGAAAGGAAAAGCGTATCCCAGATGACTGGAGAATAAGCATACTCATGCCAGGGTGCAAGAACAAAGGGGACATCCACAACTGTGGGCAGTATAGAGGCATTAAACTCCTATCATATTGTATAAAAGTTCTGGAGGAGGTGATTGATAAATGGATATGTAGAGTAGTAGAATGTAAGATGGGAGATGAGCAATCTGGGTTCAGTTCAGGATGCAGCACAATTGTCCCAATGTTTGTAGTGAGACAGCCAATTGAGAAAAAGATAGAGTTGAGGAAAAAGTCCAACTGGACATCCCTAGATTTGGAGGAAGCATATGACAAGGTCCCAAGAAAGCTGATCTAGGCAGTACTGCGGTGGTTCGAAGTCCCAGAAACATTGGTAGAATTAGTGCAGGCTATGTACAAGGACCCAATGACTCAAATACAAACAGTGTTTGGCCTCACAGGGGGGTTCGCAGTGGGAGAGGGTGTACACCAGGGTTCAGCTCTGAGCCCACTGCTGTTTATACTGGTGATGGACTACATTAGCAAACAGGTTGGAGGGGACAGATCAGCAAAGTTGATGTATGCAAACGATGTGGCATCACAGGCAGACTGATCAAGAACTTCATTAAAGGTTAGGGGGATGGAATGCAAAACTGCAGGCACATGGGATGAAACTGAGTACAGATAAGACAGTGGTAATGACAGCAAATTGGGCAAATCAGAAGAAGCTGAGAACTGAGATAGAAGTGAAGACAGTGGAACAGGTACATAGCTTCAAGTATCTGGGAGGGATGGCTGAAGAGGCAGGAAGTCTGAATGAAGAGGTCAAGGCTAGAATCAGAGGGGCTGCAGCCAACTGGCACAGAGTGTCAGGTGTAGTCTATGACAGAAGCATGCCAAAGAAGCTGGAAAATAAGGTGCACAAGACAGTGGTGTGACCAGCACTACTGTATGGTGCAGAAACCTGGGCAGTGAAGGCAGAGCAGATGAGGAAGACAGGATGGAAGTGAAGTGCCTTAGATAGGTGTTAGGATGCAGTCTGTGGGATAGATGAAGAAATGAGGATATAACAGCAGATGCCAAAGTAGCTCCAATTTCAGGAAAGATCAAAGAGAACAGATTATGGTGGTTTGGACACGTGCAGAAAAGCAGAAGACATTCTAGTGAAGAAGATTTCGGACAGACAGGAAGAAGGTAAGAGGAAATGTTGATGTCCAGCAAAGAGTTGAATGGATTGTGTGGAAGAAGATCTGCGACAGTTAGGCATGAGTGTTGAAGAAGACAGGAGTGCGGTGCTGAATCAAGAGAGATGACGACAGTTAACACGATACCCTGATCCCATGCATATAATGGAAAAAATGGAGATGACAGTGATGATGATGATGATTATGTAAGTGTGTATTATTTAGACACTGATTTGGGAGAGCTGTTGGCATGTTGATACCATCATAGCTGCACTGAACCCATTAATTCTTATTCAGGACTAAGCTCAAATGAAATAAATGCAGCACATTAACCCTCCAATCTTTTAAGTTAGCTGAATGTTGTACTTCCTAAAGAAGTATGCACTTAGTAAGTGGAATAGGAAACACACTGATTTGTTGTGTTTTTTTTAATTCATTCTCTTTCTACCAACTGTGAATATCATAGACTTGAAGTAACTAAAGACAGTGATAATAATTTGCTTATCCCTTCTTATACAAAGGAAACTAAATTGCTTTTGTGAGAAAAGAGCTAGAGTTCTTCATAAAAACTTGGAATACAATTTTGACTGTAGTTATATCTGATGTCTGATGTAGATGCCAGGTTTACATAAATTACGACAGTAAGTTTTTTTTTTCCTTTGTAAGATGAAAGCAATCTTCACAAACTTTTTGCATCGGAGTGGCAACAGAATTTTTGCACTGGATATGACTGAACTCACAGCTCTGGGACATTTTGTCTGTGGAATGAAACCTGATGAAATTGATAGGATAAATCCCGAAGAGTTCAGGTTGGTGCTTCCAATTTCATGGAATCGAGAGTTGCATGTTTAGTGTGTCTGTGTGTGTGGGGTGCAATCTGTTGTTATGATTTATGGTAAAAGGATCAGTAAAAGCAATATAATATACTGCAGATCACCAGATAAATGTGGAATTCACATGTACTGATTTTCAAACAACCCTCAGAAGAGCACATAACAGTGTGAGAGTTTCGACAATGGATATTTTACACTAATTTCTCTCTCTGGTTATTATATCTAGATTGAATTCATACTTTTTAATGGCATTATTAGCAAGGAATGTTCTACACATCAGATGCAGTCCAGTCAAATGAGCATTTGGAAAGTGAATGGTCTAGGGTGCACAGCAATAGTGGACTGTCAGTGCATTGTTTAACTAGGGCCATAGGCAGATAGACATATCACATTATAACACAGTACACTGGTCACATAACAAGAACAATCTGCATGCCCAGTACATAAGTGGTGCTATAGCCTCCTTGGAATCTCAAAGTATAAGTCTGGGACACACATTAATGGCATATGAATATTTTTCACATGCATCTGTCTTATTTCTGTAGATCTCCAGAGTGCAGAGCAAAGGCATACTGTGAAAATGGAGAGCTATAGCCCCATGGTTAGTGAGAAAATCATGCAACAAATATCTGTTAGGTCCAGCTAAGGAAGGCTGTAAATCCCCAGGAACAAAAAGATAAAGAGCACCTAGGTATATGCTATTTTAAAACTGTCTCTTCCACTGTGTTTTTTATATTAGAAGGACAGGGTTTATTAACCTTGTGGTAGGAGGTGTCTGTCTCATCTATTTGAGTTGGAAAATACACAAAAGGACTCATAGTGTAGTCATTTTAATGGCCAGAGGATTCATTAGTGTGTTTCATGTTTTTTCTGAGCTGCTAGAAATTTTGTACATTTGCATTGGTTAGCAGTGCCCTGTACCGTAACAAACACCAAGAAAAAATAGTTGATAAATCTATACCCAGTAAAGCAGCAATGTAGCACAAATACCTTGCTCATCAACAAGTTAAGAGCAGCTAGCTGGGAGTCAAGTGTCAATACATACAGATTTAGTTGAATTCAGCATTATGTAAATATTAACATTAGTAGAATTTAGTACTGTTTAGCATAATCTGCTCTTATAAAGCACTCTTAATAGCCTTCTAACCCCAATATACCACCCCCACATATCAAAGAACTGAACAGTATGGATATGCAATTTCCAAACTTCTCTTTAACCAGCTTAGTGGATGTGTCTTAAGACATTGTAGCAGTTGTCTCATGTTTACTGACAACCACTTAATCCCTGAAGAAGCAGGCACAGTATGCGAGAGGTGTACTTACACAATGACACTGGAAGCTAAACTCTCACATACAAATGCACATCAGAGTAAAACCATGCACGCAACACCCACCTCACAGAGTAAATAACATGCAGATTAATGTATGCTGAGGCACTTAAAAGCAATCTTCCTAAATAACAAAGATTGCCTAGATCACCCATTGTCAAAGCTATGTATCAGCAAGCCCAAAAGCACTTATGAAAAACAACACCTAACACCACATGTACTGCACTCTCAGTGGAGCCCCAAACACTAAGCCCCTAAGGCAGGCAAACACATTTCCCCTGACTCTCGTCACAGGGGACACCATTGTAAGATATACTGATGCCCCTCTAGCCAGGATGAACAAGGAGAAGATGACTGTTTGCTGCTTATTTGGAGCCGGAATCCACCAAATCACTCATGCACTCAAGTCATTACACCACAAGTACCAGTATAATTCCATAGTTGTCCATGTAGGTGTAAATGACCTAAGATGTACCTCCATGGACTATATGAAGAGATACATTGTGGAGCTTTCAGGCTGTGTGTCTTAGGCTGGTATGAGATTAGCGTTAAGAAGCATATTGCCATAACCGAGGATGATCCCACAATATAACAATGGTTATCTTCCTGGTGTCTCCAGCTTGGGAGGACATGGTTAGTAGATTACATTACTTTGCTAAGGATGGGCTGCACCTCTCCAGTCTAGGCTTTTTAATACTATCTAAAACTTGAACCACCCCCAAAGTGCCTTTTATAGGGAATGCAAAATTGACAAACCTACCAACATAGTAAAATCAACTCAACTGAACCTCGTAGTGTTGCTGCTTAATGCCAGGCATCTAAACAGAAAAGTCTTATTTGCAAAGTCATGGAAGGAATTATCATGAAGATTACCAGCAAAGACATAGGAGAACTTCTGACACTGGAGCCATCCCAGTTTGGCTTTGTCAAAGAAGGTCATGCTTACTGAATCTGATGGACTTCTTTGAAAAGGTCACTAAGGCAATGGATAAGGAGAAACAGTTTATGCTGCCTACCTAGATCTGGCTAAAGCATTTGATACAATACCCCACTCGAGCATTGTCAGCAAACTTATGGAACGAGCTATAAACCCCTATATAACACACTGGATAGCTAGCTGGCTTAGTTATAGGACCCAGGAGGTTAAATCTGGTGAAGCCACCTCCACATAGAGGCTGGTCACCAGTGGAGTCCTACCTCCAGGTGTCTGTGCTGTGCCCACTCCTCTTTGTTATCTACTTCTTGGGTGTCAAAGCCAATTTCAAAGGCCTTTGGCTGACCAAGTTCATGGATGATTGCAAAATGGGAGCAGCCATTAACCCCCCCCCCCCCAAGATGAGAATACCCTTCAGATAGGTCTAATACAGACAAATGCTAGGTGTCAAAGCTATCACTTACAAATCAGTACCAAGAAATGCATTATAGTACTGTTTTGGGAAGTCTACTACCCTGGATAACTACATTATCAGTAAAACACCCTTAAAGGTTGAATCACTAGTCAGGGATCTGGCAACTCATGTAGACAGTAATCTAGCCTTCGACCAGCATGGGTCTAAAGTAGTAAGAAAATCCTTCTATGTTGCTTAACTTATAAGCAAAGGCATGGAATCTAAGTCCATAGAGGTCACCATACCACTGTACTCTGCCTTCATCAGACCCCCCCTCACAGAGTATAATGCCCCCTTGGTATTTACCTGACCAGACACATGCTGCAACTGGAATATCCACAAAGGTTCCTTACAAAAAGAATACAGGGAGCAAACACAACGTCCTATGCAAATTGCCTCAAAGCCCTGTCTCTTTACTCTGTATCATACAGAAGTCTGAGAGGTGAACTTTATCTGGAATACAGGGTGTCCCTGGACCCTATTTTGATGAACCTTTTGCACATCTGCAAAACAAACAGCATCAGAACTAAAAGATTAAAATAGCTACATTTTTCTTGCAACATAAATAGGACATGTTGAAGAGACAGATATGTTACTCAGAGAATTCTCATTCTCTGGGAACAGGCTCAAGATGCATGTGAAGCAGAGTTCCTTGTTATTGACCAGTGGATGGGTAATCAGAAATTTACCCCTGGTCCAGTTCCTATGTTTTTGATGGACACAGGTAGTCAGTAAATCACCACCTATGTAAATCAAATTTCTGAGTCACATTTGGATTGCACAGCTAGGCTTATAAGGGCCCTAGTGGTTGTTAGCCTAGTATACACCCATGAACCTATGATACACAGCAGGTGCATTTTTATGCACTAATGTCTACATCAGGATAATAGGTGTCTGGTCATAGCAGGATGGCTGAGAATCATGTCATTTGCACTGTTGTCACTATATCCTGTTTGGTTTTTTTAACAGATTTTCTTCTTGAGCAGTAGACCAATGGAGTTAGTGCCCATACTTGGTGTCCAGAAGGGACATTGTAATTGATCTTACTTTCTCATAACTGGGCAACTAAAATGTAATGAATTTTTGCGCTTACACTTTTCCTATTTAATAATGAGGCATACTTTATTTATTTGGAAATTTCAAAATCACCCAGGGCCTAGCCCTCCTCTCCCTTATGGTGAGTAATTAGTTGGATATAGCAGTGGGACTGCAGTGGCTAGGCTTCAAAGGTCTTAACTGATCCATTGTCTAGTAGCAACCAATGAATCAGCAGTCACACTGTATTCATTCCATAAATCAAGTGAGAACAAAATGTAAACTCTAACCTAACATCCTAATTTAACAATTCTACCTAAACAACAGGAGGAAGAGAAGGGGAACTGATAACTGAAGACATTGAAATGAAAGAAATCATCAACCATTATGATGAATAATACTGAGCTATAGATATAAACCTTGGAGGGAGGCAAATAAAGTCAATTTTGGCCATATCTTGAGCTGAAAAATAAACACTTAAATAGTAATACATCTGGTTACAGTAGTAAAGCAAACTTGAGTTACTACCAGAAACTTGGTAAAGACCTTGGGAGCAGTTACTCGACCAAAGGAGAGAAACTCAAATCTGAAATGTTTTTTTCCCTATTTAAAAGTGTAGAACCTTACATGAGGTTTGAAAATTAAAGCAGGCTAGTGAGCATCTTTTGCTGGATGGGTGACCATTAGTACTGGGACAGACTGGCAGCCATCTCTCTTTACACTTTGTTTCTTATAGACTCCTCCCCGGGGATCTATGTGAACCTTTCGAGTCATGAAATATCCAGCCATCTTAGACATTCTGTTCATTTTTCAGAACAAATGATTCCTCAGATACCATGTTAAAGGAACTAAACCTGCACCAACAAATAAATAAGACACATTGAAGTGATAGTTATATCCCAATGTTAACACCCACCACTGGAACAATAGTTCAATAGTAGTAGGAGCAATGGGTCTTATAAAAGAGAATTTACAGTCGTATTCAGATATGTTACCAATGCATGTAACCCCGTATGAATTGCAGAAGGAGTCATTAGTGGGCACATTGCTGGTGCTGCAAAAAGCACTTCTGGCTGACATCAAAGATTGAAACAATACTAATTTCATCAACTTTAATCGTACTTTGACTTAAGAATGGGGTCCATTCCCATAATGGTATTGAAATCCCAAAAGACTTGGAGAAATTAAAAAAGAGAAAAGTCATTTTCAGTAGCATAAGTGCTGTTCCACATCAGATAATTTGTTACTGAATTAAAATGGTTATTGTAATTTTCTCTGGTTACATTAGTAGTAGCATTCTGAATTCTTTGGTTATTAAAATGTGTGATTTCCTCATTAAAATATTTTGTAAAACATCTTCTAATTCATATAAATTGGAAGCTATTGTTTGTAGCTTCTTATGCTTAAATTTAGGAGCTTAGACATTATTAAAAGAGTAAAGCACACTTGTAAATTTTATAGAAGGAAGAGATAAATATTGAGTATCTATTTCCTTTGTCCATTTTGAGTTTCAGACACATTAACAAAAACATTGTTAAATGCCATGATTTGACCAAGTGCTTTGCTACAGGTAAAGTGCCTGGACAGCAGAGATAGAAATAAAGAAAACAGTACTGACAGAATATAAATCTAAAAAGAGCATTTAAATGAGTCAGTGCAAAACATTAATATTTTACAGAGAGCTGGAAAAGTTGTTACAGGGAATCATTAAAATTTCTGTAGCACTTAGTTTGCATAGTACAATGAATCACCAAGGAGAACTAAAATTATATCGCTTAGCAGAGTAGTAATAGTTATCACTGAATGCAATAATCACTTTTACAACCATTAGATTGTGTGAAATAATTATTTTCTAATGATGTCACTGAAAGGAAATTTCCTGTTTATCAAAGGTGCAGTGACTGCATAATCGATTATTTTGATTATATTTATTAAATGAATGCAGCGATCACTTGGCAACTTTGAGCTGTTGCGAGCAGATAAGGCAAATCCCACTTCATATTTTTTTTATTACAGAGTTTGAATTGATGACATTCACAGTTACAACATGGAATCTATAGCAATGGTCAAATAGTGGCACAAAAAGCGGCTTTCTGTTTCTGATACCAACAACATTGATTGAATTAATGACTATTAAAGGCCCATCTGAAGGACTAAATACCCGAAGAAAGGAAAGGTAGACATTAGTGGTAAGGCAGAAGTAAGTCTTTGTGGGTTTCTTTTATGTAGTGCACCACTGAGGAGATGGATGATTATGGGAATGGCAAAATAAATACTCCTCAGCTCATAGTATGGCAGTATGGAGGATCATCTGTTCATTACCTCATGAGTGTCTAAAGACAGATGAGTTCAGTGAGAAAAAGAACAAAAGAATCAAGCATAAATGATTAGTACAATAGCATAAAATAAGTGCATATGGAAAGGAGCAAGTGGCTAACGTTTTATTACTAAATGGAATGCCTTAGCTGGAAGAAACACCTTCAGAAAAGTGGCTAACGTTTTATTACTAAATGGAATGCCTTAGCTGGAAGAAACACCTTCAGAAAAGTGGCTAATGTTTTATTACTAAATGGAATGCCTTAGCTGGAAGAAACACCTTCAGAAAAGTGGCTAACGTTTTATTACTAAATGGAATGCCTTAGCTGGAAGAAACACCTTCAGAAAAGTGGCTAACGTTTTATTACTAAATGGAATGCCTTAGCTGGAAGAAACACCTTCAGAAAAGTGGCTAATGTTTTATTACTAAATGGAATGCCTTAGCTGGAAGAAACACCTTCAGAAAAGTGGCTAACGTTTTATTACTAAATGGAATGCCTTAGCTGGAAGAAACACCTTCAGAAAAGTGGCTAACGCTTTATTACTAAATGGAATGCCTTAGCTGGAAGAAACACCTTCAGAAAAGTGGCTAACGTTTTATTACTAAATGGAATGCCTTAGCTGGAAGAAACACCTTCAGAAAAGTGGCTAACGTTTTATTACTAAATGGAATGCCTTAGCTGGAAGAAACACCTTCAGAAAAGAGCAAGAGAAGATGTTGTATGCCCAAACAGCCTAATACTGTTCTAGTGCCTGTACAAGAGAATTATAATGATCTAATTTAGGACAGTACAGAAGAAATCTGCTCCATGGAAGTACCAAAGGGCTTGTATATTCAGGAATAGGATGGTTTAGCACCTACTTGTGTACATTATGGGAATAAGGAATGTCAGTAATCTTAAAGCTCAAAATGCTTAATATGAACTGGGTATATTAACAAAATAAAAAACGCTGTCCATTTTAGAGCGGCTTTAAAGTAGATGATGTCATATTAGCAAAACAAAAAAATGTTAACCCGGGTAACTGCAATCTGAAATGAGAATCTGAAGCTATGGGTGAAAGGTTATAATCTCATAAGCAAGTAAGCAAATAATCTTTCATACTGCAAGGACAAGATGTCAGTTTGTAAATATTTGTCAGCCCACAGTCTGACCATTGTGTTGTTGAATAGATGAGCTATGTCACAGTGTTAACTGATAACACCACTTCTTATGATAAGTCACTGCAATTCCTTCATGTTTAGTCCATGACCTTTTTATTTACTTCTGCTGCCACTTGTGTAACTTGCCTAAAATAGTTCTTCCATGTATTTACTAACATCTTTGCCAAAAAAAAAAAATTCCTTGCATCATCACTGTCTTGCCTTTGGCACCTTGTTTAAATGCTTTTCTTATTTAAAACATGCACCGACTTTTCCCCTAAAGGACTTAAATGTCTCTTTTTATATACTGTATCTAAAAACATCTTTCAGATAGACCTATTTGGCTAAAAGAACTTTCTTTTTTTTCCCCGTCCCCTTCCAAACTCCAAATTGTCCCTAAAATACAAAGAAAATAAAAAAGCAAGGTGCTACCAATTAAACTTCTGTGATGACAATGAAAATATGACAGCTACCCAGAAAATATCATATTACAGAAGGAAACACAGAAATGCTCAGTGTATGTTTGCTGAGCAGTAGAAGCTAGAAGGCTTAAATTTACTGTACTTGCAGAAATCATATTTTCTTAACAGCCAGCACATGTGCTAACATTCATTTTATGCTGTAACTATCTCAGTTGTGAAAGGACTTGCATAATTTAATGGGCAAACAAGGAAACGAGTCTTTTAGCATCAGTTGATTAGAGCTCTGCCTACAGTTTGACACACGACTCTGCTTTAAGACCAAATCACAGAAGAATAAGTTGGCTGACCTAGACAGTAACATGAAAATACTGATACCAACTAATAATATAACTGTAAGGGTAGGGTGACTTTATTTTCTGTCCTTTTTACAGGGTCAAAGGGATTTGTGAATGAGCAATGCTCTACTCAAGTAGTGGAACTTTAACGTAAAGTTGCAGTTAAAGGATCTTACAGGGAAAGAAGGTCATTCTGAAGATGCACAAGCTCCTTTAACGTGGCTTTGTGAATGGCATTTTAAATGTAATAAAATGTTTCCTAGGATAGGGATAGAGCCACAGAGGTAAAAATGAAACATGTCTCAGGGACAAGGTGCGATACTAAGATAGCAACCTGGAGTTAATCAGAAAATCCATTGCAAAGCAAACAATGAAGTATCTGCTGGGCCTGGAACCAACCATCCAAATAAAATGCAGGTGCAGGGACTGATAGGAAACAGGACAGGACTGAACAGCAAGACACCGTGACATAAAAGTTAAACTGGATTCCAATGGTTTAGCATACATAAGAGCACAGTACCCCAAGCCTTAAAGAAAGGTGACACAGAGTAAACAGAACCAAGCCTGATATACAATACAAAGACCGTTTAATTTGGAAACATATCAAAGACATGGGACAGATATGGTTTATAGCATTTCTGGTTTGAATCAGAATGGACAGAGGAAGTAACTGAATTGTGCAGATATTTTAAGTTTCATGCTATTTAACTTTTAATGTTTTCCGATTGTCAGAACTACTGCTGATCTCAACTGCAGGCCTCTATTTATTACCTTAAACCTCTGGTTTAGTTAAATGATTTTATCTTGGAATCCGTGTTAGCAGATGTAACAACTCATTATGTAGAAGCAAGAGCAACAGTGGATCAAACAGACAGACAGAGGGGGAAGCAGTATGTCATTATTCAAGATCACCAAATCATCACTGTATAAAACAAAATGACATGACCAAACAGGTGATTGCATGATATTGGAACACCCTACCAAAAATAGAAACACAGTCTTTATAGGTCTAATTGCAAATAGAGTATGCAGTTATCATTGTAATGTGTTGTGGAATTTTTTTCATTCTTTCTTTTTTTTTTGTATACTTTGAATAAGATTTAAAATGCCACGAGTAGAAGTGTTACTGAATTTATTTTATGTTTTACTTGTTTTATTTCATGTCTTTATCCATGTAGGAGGACTTGTCCAAGGACCATTTCAGCCATGACCAAGAATACATTGCAAAGATAAATTAAATGGCAATATTTGACCTTGGAAATTTCAATTGCTTGACAATATTAAGACCATTTTGCATTACAGCAAAATAAACATAAGACACTAAAGAAAGGAACAATTTTTCCAGGCTATATAACAATGCAAGGCTTTTTTGACATGTTCAGTATACAGATATCGGTGATCAATAATGTTGTACATAAAACAATCAGTAACAGCTGAAAGAAAATTGTAGCAATAATACTAAGGAGCTTAATATGTGCAGTATTGTAGTCAGTAGTGCTGGAAATACAACTGATGTAAAGTTAAGCCTAGAAGTATGTAAGAGTATGTTTAAAACAATGGCATTGAATAGAGTTTTAAAGTCTTTGACTGCTACATGGTGTCAAAATACTTGATATATATATATATATATATATATATATATATATATATATATATATATATATATATATATGTGTGTGTGTGTGTGTGTCTGTGTGTGTTTTCTCCTCTTTTTAATTTCTCCAAATCTTTTGGGTTTCTAATACTATGACGGGAATGGACCCCACTCCTAAGTCAAAGTACGATTAAAGTTCATGAAATTAGTATTGTTTCACTCTTTGAAGTCAGCCAAACGTGCTCTTCACAGCACCTGCAATGTGCCCAGTAATGACTCCTGTAATTCATACAGAGTTGCATGCATTGGTAGCATATCTAAATACGATTGTAGATTGTTTTTCATAAGACCCATTGCTCCTACTACTATTGGGACTATCTGGGTATCTTTCTTCCACATTGCAAATCCTGATTTATTTTATTTATTTATTTTCATTTGTTAACAGGGTAGTGTCTGACTGGGCCCTAGGGCCCGTTTTCAGCGGAGACCCAGGGAGAAAAGCTCCAAAGCAAATAACAAAAAAATTTATATAAAAGGGCAGGATTCACAAAGCCTCCGTGTAAGAGTTACAAGGCTTACATAGAGGCTGCAGTTAAACTGTGTGATGTCAGCATGCCATGCATATGCATGAGGGCATGCTGAATCACACCTAAGGCTAACACGGTCCGTGTAAGACAGTAGGGGGCATGTCCGTAGGGCGAGCCCTGCAAACAGACATGCCCCCAGAAGAGTAAAAGTCCCGAAAGTAAACCCCCACGACAGAGTCCATGTAAATGTGAATAAACACAACACATGCCCCCACAGACTATGAACATAAAATGTATAAATGAACATCTTATATTTTTTTTATAAGTTTTAAAGATGTTTGCCCGTGAGTGTGCTCGTTTGCGCGGGCGTGCTCGTCGCTTAGCCACAGTTAGCAGTCAGTGGAAAAGCATATAAGAACTAAATATGCAAAGTAAGCCAAGAAGCAATAGCGTAGCAGTAGAGACGTCGGCTGAAGAGGAGGCAGTCATGGTTTGAGCCCCCACAACATCAATTTTTATTTTTAGTGAAATAAGCACGAAACAATTCCCTGACATATATGTACATACATAAAATTATATTTTATGTAAAATATAATGAAATGGACCAAGTATTTTGAAGAAATGTGAGATAAAAAAAAAAAAATGTCAGATGTGCCTATAGCTGAGCTACAGTCTAACAAGTTGAGGATATCTGCCTGTAGGTGAGCAGTGTTTTAACAGGTGTAAAATGAGTGCCCGTAGGTGAGCAATATTTTAACAGGTGTAAAATGAGTGCCCGTAGGTGTGCAGTGGTTTAACAGGTGTGCAATGAGTGCCCGTAGGTGAGCAGTGGTTTAACAAGTGTAAAATGAGTGCCCGTAGGTGAGCAGTGGTTTAACAGGTGTAAAATGAGTGCCCAGGGTTGAGCAGCATTTTAACACACTGAAACTGTGTGCCCGTAGCTGAGCTAAGCATATGTGTGCTGGCAGCCAAACGACACATAAGCCAGCGTAACCCATTTGCGCGGAGCTGCGCACCGTGCCAACAAGCTAACCGGTGGGCAACGTTGAGCAAGCTGTATCAAAACTGCCTTTACACAGACACACCTCCTAGCCTGTGTAGACAGTCATAAAATATAAAAAGCAATGGCCAGGCTCAAACCCAGGATACCACACACCATAGTCAAAGTACTGAACCACTAAGACATAACAGTTGCACTTAGAAATGCAGTAATAGCATATATATAGGAATGAATATAAAGAGGAGCATGACAAAGCAGGTTTTGTGAAGCTGATACAATTCCAAAATGGCCAATCACAGATAAGTGTGGGAAAAACGGCATATATAAGCCCCATAGGCGGGAATACACAGCATAACCGATTGTGGAACCGACTTGCAGCCAGGATGGTAGGTGTAGGAGAGGGTAGTTGCTTCCGAACACAGAGGTAGGGCATTGAGGAGTCCAAATATATGGTTTGGCTCCTCGTCAATGATCATGAGGCCCAACTCATGCCGGGCCAGGTCCTGTGGGGAGCATATAGGGCTGAGGCGTGGGACCAGTTGGCACATGATCTCACCAGTGCCACAGGAATACCAAGGACTGGTGAACAGGTCCGTCACCACCATGCGGACCTGAAGAGACGGAAACAGGACCAACTGAACCAGTGGATCCAGGAGGCCCGGCAAATGCCCAACGCCCCACTACTGAGTAAGTTACATGTAATTATTCATGTAAGAAATTAACCTAGCTGATATTATGGTGATGTGTATTCCAATATTACTTCATCTATATTACAGCTGCAGGTGTCCATTCCATGAACAGTCGAGCCTATGCCGATAGGCTGGTGCGGTTGCGCCACCAGGCAGGTCAGTAGTTCTCTCCCTGTAACTGTAAAAAAATATATAAGTATGACAGTTTGCAAAAGAGTGCAGTGTAGTCACTTACTAATAAAATGTGCAAGTAACAGTGTAAGAGAGTTTGCAAGTATTGCTTGATTACAAAAGTGTGATGCAGCCTGTAATCCAAAAATAAAAATGAAACAAGTCTGAAATAAAGATGTCCCACCTGTAATATAATAGTACATAACCTGCAGCAGGCTGAAAAGTACAGCTACAGAAGCTGAGTAAAACACATGTGTGAAATATATCCCTGTTTAAATTCTGAAACATGACATAAATGAGACTGTTGGAAAGGATTGTTATAACTAAAAGTAAAACATGTCAATAAAGCCTAGAATTAAGTACCATCCTGAATTGTAAAAATAAAACAAGTGAGAGAGTGTGAGAAAGAGGTATGAATCCACCAATAAAGTAGTAATAACTCCTGAATAAAGTATACTGCAGTCAGTACAGAATGAAATGAATGTGACAGGCAGAACCAAACAGCAACATGTGTTGAAAAAGTACTGAAGCTGGAATGTGTGTCCCAAAATCTGGATATGTTGCTCTCAGTTTGCAATATGCAGATAGTATGGTTGTATGAAATACCAAACATCCACAGTTGTCTATAGCCATATAAAGCAAATGTAGCAGGATGATGTAGCTGAACAGAGCCAGATATGAATGTGTATGATTAAATATGAAATGTATATTGATGTAGCAGTAACATTCCTATCACCAACCTGAATTAGTTATCACATATGAAACTGTAGTCAGAACTGTAGTGTGTATATATCTGCAGCTAGTAGAAATGTACAGCATATGTATAGGTATTTGAAGTTGTTAATGAAATATTTCTTCACCCTACCCTATAACCACAAATAATCCATTCCACGTGAAATGGGTATGTGCATTCACAATTAACACCCCTGGACATTTGTCCTATTGGTCCATACATATTTGCATGTATGTTGTGCCCTGTTCATACATCCAAACCTGATGGCCTGTTGCCATCAATCAACCCTGCATGTTGTTGGATTGTGTATTGCTGTTCAAATTATGCATGTGTTATGCTTGCTGTTCAATGGCTTGAATTTATGGAGGTTTGGTTAATGGGAATACTAATGCATGCTGTTACAACTAATTGTGAATGGTATTGTATGTTACTAACCCAAACTGTCATAACATAATGCAAAACATAGGACGACAGGGAAGGCGGGTTCCAGCGGACCCACCTCTCCCACCTCAGCTGGCGAGTGCACCTGGCAGTAGTGCCCAGGCCGGACCCTCCTCCGGTGGCCCTGTGCCACCTGCGGGTGGAAGCGCTGCAGGGGATGGGGCTTGTCCCCCCTCTGCAAGTGTGGTCGGAGGAGAACATCCACTCACCCTCCGTAGTGTCCGGACTGTGGTGTGTAGGGAGATCCGGCATGCTGTGCTTGGGCCCCTACGCCAGCTTGAGGCATGGGTGGCAGAACTCATGGGCATGCCTGCTGCCCGGCCTACACAACCCCCATCACAGCCCCATCCTGGGCAGTGAAGGCACAGTGGCAGCTGCCCATGGCTGGGGATCTCAGTTCCACTGTTGCCATCTGTGAGCTCATGGGCTTGAGATATCCAAACATCCGTCCCCGTCAATTATGTAACCCCCCCACATGTGTCATACACCACTCCTGTATGCGTCTTGTTTGTCTTGTCTGTTAACCTTTCCTACCTACCTCCCCCCCCAGCTATACCGACTTCCTGTACCTGACATACCACTCTCACCTGAAAAAAAAAAGGGCACTCTGTACCCACAAAGAAAATATGCCCCATACATAGCTGCCCATTTTGCACACATGTCTGCTGGGCATGTAAACTGGCAATTACAATTGGCTGTACAACAAATATTATTGTTGTCCTCACACCTCTCTCAGGGGTGGAAGGTTTCAAATTTCACACCAAATTACAAACATATGCACAGCTGTTGCTGACGAAGAAATGGGCAGCTATGGGCCTTTCCTACATCCCTCCTGCAAAACCCAAGCTTGTTTTCCTACTGTCCTACCCTCTTTGTGCCCCCTTTTTCACCACTTTCCTATCTCCCCATTTTCTTTTCTTTAAAAGAAAATAGCACGGGTGTGTGCGAGAGTAAGCACTTTTAAGCAGTATTAAGCGGGAGTGCTGAAGCTGCGGCAGTGCGCATGCGTGACCTCCACGCAAACCAGCGCTAACCCGCTTACAACTGCTTAAAAGTGCCTTAGTCACTCTGAATGACAAGGCCTGTAGTTTTCTCAGCAGCAAAATAAAATACCTCCCTCAGTCTCGAACCCAGGACCTTGGAAACACTAGTCTGCATGACTTACCACTAAGCCATGACTGCTGTATAAGAACACTGTGCTGAAAGAAATATATCATAAAATAGTAGGAATTAATGTAAAGGGAATATAGCAAGTCTAGTACACAAAGCATGTCATGTATATTTACTGTCAAATCTAGTGGATTTGTAAAATAGTACTGTGTGCTGGGAAACAGTCATGCTAGTTGGTAGCTACTAGGTAATAATGTCACAGTAGCATTTGGCAAGCCACACACATACTCAGAGCAGGATAAACACTGCCATAGTTGAATAGTTAAGAGATCAGACATAGCAAATGTGACTGAGTTACAGGGATGTCCCTGATGTGAAAACAAATGTCAACTGTGCCCCACTGACACCCTGTCAAATGTACTAACAGTAGGCAGAAAGGTGTAACTACACATGCAATGGTAACTATGACTGACCGAAGATATGCACCACCTGCACGTCACAAATGGTGTACTAATACATATGCTTGAAATAGCCCACAGTCACAACTGCAGAGTATCAGAATATGTCATTGGAGTAACCCACTGCTATGTACCATTCCATGAGGCTGATAAAAGATGCACCAGAGAGTATCTGAGGCCTGCTCTGCAGCATGATCATATACCCCTGTAAGTGTCAAGGCCCACACCATGGCCAGACCACACTGCATGCAGTAACACCCTACCACAACAAACACATAGGGAATTGCTGCCCAAACAGATTTAGCAAGCATTACAAGCTGTGAATGTAAATGGAAAATAGGAAAGCCATAGCAACACATTACAGGAAAGACACCTAGCAGGCATACAAGGAGTGAATGTAAAGGTCAAATATTGAAGCCATAGCAACAGATTGCAAGAGCCACTGCTATATACCAGTTACACCACAATCCCCACAGGAAAGCACAAACACCCATATACACAGTATTACTAGTCATAGGTGTCAGTTTACATACACACGGAGAAGAGGACACTGGAGGAAGGAATACTCAGCTTACAGAGCAACATACATTGCAGTGTCTACAACACAGCCTGAAATATGAGAGACATACCAACCCTTACACTCACAGAACAGTGTCCACAGCAAACCAGCATGGCCCCCAGCCTGATAATCAGAAAGGGCTACGCCTACCTAACAGACCTTTTTATAGCACAGTCCTGTAATCACAGTGAGAACTGCAATCACTACACAACAGGCTGCATGCAATTAGTAAATGCTGGCTAACAATTGGTGCAGAGGCCATCACATGGACATGTGCAGATACCTACAAAAGCATCCTGTACTCCCAGTCCACACATGCAATACTGTCATTGCACCCACTGGAGGTAGAGAGAGAGAGAGAGAGAGAGAGAAAAATAAAGAAAGAAAGAAAGAAAGAAAGAAAGAAAGAAAGAAAGAAAGAAAGAAAGAAAGAAAGAAAGAGAAAGAAAAAAAACCTGTAACAACAAAACAAAGAGGCTGACAGCAGGCCAAGTAACTGCAAGCCTACACAAACAGCTGCAACAAACACACACACATATATATATATATATATATATATATATATATATATATATATATATATATAAAAATAACATGTGTATACGCATGTATATCGAGATATGTATGTATATATATATATATATATATAGATATATATATATATTTATATATATATATATATAATATGCATATGCGTATACATAGATAGAGAGGGATGTAGAAATACATAGACATATATAGTTTCACAGTGTCATAGTTTAGTACTAGGCTATCTGCAGACAGTGTATAGAATAGATTTAGAAACTTGCGCCTCTGTATAGTAGTGACACAGTGAAGACCCCCCTACATAATAGCATTAGTTTACTGTGCCTCTGTCTAGTAGTGACACAGAGATGACCCCTACTGTAAACCTATGATCTCCCATCCACTTGTCAAGAATGCACATGAAGAGTGTCAGTGAGGGTCTCTGCCTAACATGAACTGGGATCCTATTCCACAGTATGGGAAGCGTCTTAGTGATGGCTCTGTCCCTACAGTATGTCCTATTCATATGTGTGCTGAGGTTTAAATCCATAGCTGTCGTGGTTCTGATGGATTTGGATTGTATGAGGTGGAACATGTCCATCAATACCAGATTGGACATGGCCTACTACATCAGGCACAGATCACCCCTACGTAGGCAGTATGCTATGGAATAGAGCATGAGTTACGTTAGTCTGGCAGCATATGACAGTTGTTGCAGACCCTTGATCCTCCTGGTGATGTACTTATGGGGTCTCCCCTAGCTGTTGTAAGTGCCAGGTGAGGTACATACCAAATGGGGCATAGTACACAGTCATGGGCCTGATAAGGGAGGAGTATAGGGGTACAATGACCTCTTTTGATCTTAATGTGAATCCCTTCATGATAAGGTGGGCAAGGTAGGAAGTCCATCCAACCACTTTGGCAACATGGGTGTCAAATGAGAGGTCAGCATTGAACAGTGTCACCAGGTCTCCGATTACTTTGTCTGTACTCAGTGGGTTATTGTCTATGTGATAATATGTAGGTACCTTGTCCGTCCAAAAGGGTATGAGTATACATTACGTGGCATGCAGTTTAAGGCCATGACTCCGGCACCAGTTGGTGTCCGTGAGGCCTATCAGTAGGATGTATGTGTCAGCTGGTGTATCGCCTATGGTGCCTAGTATGCAGTCATCTTTGAACATTGTCAGCCACTACCCTCCCATGTCTGCTTCCACATCTGGGAATTATATGCCGAACATGAGCGGTCCCAGGACAGAGCCCTGTGGGACACCACATGTGACTGGCTCTGAATCTGACATGGCACCAGTGAGTTTGACTGTAGGGTTTCTATCCGTTAGCTGATTTGCAACCCATCATGTGACATATGGATTTACATTTCAGCTGTTGATCATGTCTATGATGCCAGAGTGCGATATTGTGTCGAAAGCCGTAGGCAAGTCCAGGTAGGCTGTATGGATCGCTGTGCCCTCGTCAATGGCTCTAGTGACTGATTTGAAAAGGTCAACCAGGTTCATAAGGCAGGATCTGCCCCCTACAAAGCCAAACCGGGTGGGATCAAGTGTCTAAGTCCCCAATGTCTCTGTGTATGGGTACCATAATGATCCTTTCCATAGCGTTGCAGACCAGGCTGGTTAAACTTATGGGGCGGTAGTTACCAGGGTCTGTAGAGGTGCCTCCTGTGTGGCGTGGGGCTACTGTTGCTGTATGCCAGTGTCCAGGTATATATGCTGTAGTAAGGCTACGGCTGAATAGCATTTAATGTGCATGTGTAGCTCCTCTTGCAGTTCACGTAGCATGCAACCTGCAATACCATTGGTTCCCATTGATGCTGTGTTTACAGCTCTGCTGAGGGTGGTTCCCAGCTGGACATCTGAGATGACAGGTTACAGTCAGCTGGGATAAGTAATTCCACATGTGTGGGTGAGGGAGGGTAGAAACCTGCACTGAACCTGTCTGCCAGAATGTTGGCATTATCTGTGTGTTCAGTGTAGCGTTTGTCACTGTGAACTAACTGTGAACACAACTGAGGGTTCCCACCCAGGTGTGTAACATAGCAGAAGAAGGCCTTGTGGTTATCTGTAGTGACCATAGCGATGTCCCTCTCATTGTTGGCCTTGCATGTTTGTACGACAAAACGTATCTTTCTACTACTGCTGATCAGAGATGCCATAGCTCTATGGAAGTATGCTCTGCTGTGCAGTAGCTACCTTCTGTTGTTATACAATTTGTTCAATGCTGGGGTCCACCAGACAGGACACCTGCCCTTGGTGGAGAGGGTCATGGTTTCATTTGTGATTGCATGATCCATGCATTCTTGGAGATGTCTGTAGAAAGCATATGTGAAGGTGTCTGCATTGTGGGAAGTGGTTTACACTGGCCCAGTGGGCATTAAGGATACCAACTCAGTTATAAGAGGTGTAAAGTCGGCATGTGAGAGGTTTCCCATTGTAGTCTTTTGTGTTGTGGGGGAGGTGGGATATGTATATCCAGGGGGATTAGTCTGTGGTCAGATGTGACTAGTGAGGGGTATACTTCCAGTGTGTAGCACATTGTCCCCATGTTTGTGATGATCAGGTCTAGTATATTATCTCCTGTTGTGGGAATTCCGGGAACCTTTGGGCTAGGGTGTTTGGGGTAGAATAATGCACCCAGTGTATGTTAGGGTAGTCGCAGTATCCCAATATGATGGTGTGTGGTGGGACATTCATATCCTCCAATGTCTACAGGAAGGCTGACTGTGGTCCCTGAGATTGGGAGGGTGGTCTGTAACATGCTACCAGTTGTATAGCAGGTTTGACTATGGTTATCTGCACCTGGATGGTCTGTGATGCTTCATGCATTGCCACTAACCTGGAGGTGTGTGTGTGTCCTCCATGAATATGGACACATACCCTCCCTTTTTGTTTTGTCCCAAGTCCTGGGGCCAAAAAGCATGATATGGGGTATAGCCTGGTACCGCTGGTGTGCTCTCAAGAGCCTTGAACCAGGTTCTCACTTACTGCACAGACATCGAGATTGGTAGAATATGTACATACAGATATATGTAATACACACATACATATATAGATATCTGTAGAGACATATACATATACAGATAGATCTGACTGACAACAGATATGTCTGTATATGACTGTCTCTCTCTCTCTGTCCCACCCCCTCACGCTCTCACTCTCCCTGTGTCTCTCTCTCACTCTCTCCCACTCTCTCCCCACATCTATATGTATATATCTACATCTATATATGCATATTTTATATACATATATACAAACATATATATATCCATATACAGATATAAATATATCAATATATATATATATATATATATATATATATATATATATATATATATATATATATATAGACTGTGTGAGGCACATGTGTGCAGATGTCTTGCAACAGGTGCCTGGTGTCAAAGGCATGGAGTGAACACCAGTGTGGATACTGGAATACCATACCCCATTCATAAACACTGACACCAGTAACCACCACATATGTACATGCCTGCCCACCACTGTATGTGTCAGGGGGGAACAGGGACAACAAGTGTACAATAGGCTCCACATTGATATACACAGTGGCACACTAGTCCTGTAATACCTGTACACGGAATGTGTCAGCGGACATGGTGTGTCAGCTATGGACATGTAGGTCACTGTACCCCTCCACAACCCACAATGTCCTACACAGTATGTACCTTCCGTGACAGCTACAGATATGGAGAAGGACACAGACATATGCAAGTAACTGTGTCAATACACTCAAACACCACAGAGCGCACACAGACTACCTACATAGAGGTTACCACTGCTGGATATACATAGTTCGGTCACATCCATGACAGTTGTCTAACAACCATGGTAACACCTCCAACATCCACAACACAAATTACCTATGTCTGTCGTCCTTGTCACTGCAGTATAGAACACATGGTGGAGGTACAGGACCCTACCTACAGATATGACATACCCTGTAGTAGACCACACAGAATTAAGACGCAAGGCTCCCCATGAGTAGATGTCAGACATACCCCTGCTGAATGTTATGCAGATAGGTAATATGCCATATGAGTCACCCTGTGTAACTGTTTGCAAGGAGCAGGTACGATCATAACACATGTGTCACAAGGGGCAGGGCAGCATAACAGTATGCTGCTGTAGGCCCAGGGCCAAAAGCACACTACCTACCTAAGACACAATGCACACCCATGAACACATTGCAAACGGAATATGTGAGGTGGAATGAGTGTGCTAGTGACTGGGTGCATGTTGTGTACTGGTGTGATTGCTTACCATGACTGTCTGTCTGTCATGGTAGTGTGTGTCCTTGGTGTGAGGCCAGAGACAGGTGTGTGAGGTATTGCGATCAACACATACTACATTGCCATATGTTGTGCTGTGTTACCCTGTATGTCACTGTGGTGTAGGTAGGGTTATGGCAAGTAAGAGTAGTGTGCATTACCAGTGAAATATGTAACGTGCATTGTGTGCAGTGCATGGGCTGATAATGTTCCCCATACAGTACCTTGATACAAACCCCAGTGTGAGGTTGTGTATTGTACCTGAAACAGTGTGTTGACTGCTGCAGTATACTAGTCTGTCGTATGGAGTGTGCCAGGTACTGTTGCACAGTTGTCGGATGAGCACTGATATCTGGCCATTTACATGTTTATCCCCCAATAGACAGACAGATGCTATATATGGTGCTTAAGTTATATCACTGCAGTCACAGACATGTGTATTATGTGTGCTATAGTTTGCTGACAGATATTGCTGACATATTTTCCTTCTCCTTTTCAGGGCCATGGTTCACCAGCGGAACCCTGTCTACTCTGCTGCAGAGGAGGAGGAGATACACCAGAGCCTGGTGCGGGATTTCACTGTACTCTTTTCCCGCACCAGCCAGAACCAGCAGGAGAGGGCTGCACTGTGGCAAGATCTGGTCCGTCGGGTAAATGACATAGGCACACATAACCAGACATATGAGCAGGTACGCCATCACTGCAGTGATTTAATTAGAAATGTCCATCAGCGTGCATCAGATATCCACAGGCAGCAGCTTACCACAGGTGGTGGGGTGGCTAGACATCCCCCCTACACCAGCCTGGAGGGACTACTCCTAAGTGTTGTGGCTCCAGCACAGCAGCAACAGCAGCAGCATACATGTGTAATGATGGAGGCTGGAGCCACACAGCAGCAGGACACAGAGCATGCAGGTAACATGCCATGTGTATAGTTGACCATTCTGTACACTGTTAGGTTATGCATGTGTGAGGTGTGTCCTCGTTTTGTAGCTGTAATCTTGGTAATTATTGTGCATTAGTGATATCCTCAATATCTGCAGTACACCTGTGGAAGCTAACTGTTGCACTACTGAACTGTATCATGCCCACAGTATCAATGGCACAGTTGTGCCCACTGACGATAAATGTCTCTTTTCTGCAGGTCCCTCTGGTGTAACAGCAAGGCAGCCTATCCATGCTGGTGAGTGTGTAATACCATTACCTTCAATACTCTGTATACTAATAGTAATAATAGGCTGAAGCAGTAGTGCTATGTGTTTGATTGCAGGTGTGTTTGTGTCTGTGGGTTGATATCTCATATACTGAGGTGTGTGCATGTGTGCATGTGTGCATGTGCCCATGTGTGCATGTGTGCATGTGCCCATGTGTGCATGTGTGCATGTGCCCATGTGTGCATGTGTGCATGTGTGCATGTGCCCATGTGTGCATGTGCCCATGTGTGCATGTGTGCATGTGCCCATGTGTGCATGTGTGCATGTGTGCATCAGTGGTGACATTGTGTACACATTGTAAACTGTGTTTCCTATCTTACTCCCACAGGTTCTGGTGCTGCTCTGGTGTCATGCAGCAGAGAACCTGAATCAGCTGCTGTGGATAGTGATAATGATGATGCCTGTGTAATGGCACAGGTAGATGTGCCAGGGTCCATCATTGGTCAGCCAATTGACACTACACAGCTGTCGACCCCATCAATGCGCACAGTCATCCTGCCGATACATCCTTTGTCACCAATGTCCCTAGGTGATGGACAGGATACAGTGGGCATTGACCAGGCTAATGTGGTACTGGTGGCACATGCATCCCCACACAGCAGCCATGGCCAGGGTCCTGACACAGTACCACACAGGCAGACGTCCATGGGTTCTCGTGGGAGCATCCGTGGGCGTACCGCCCCTGTCAGACGTGCCCACAGAGGTCTTTCAACCTCAGCTATGTTTCGGGCTGTAATGCAGGCACACTTACGTATGGAACGGTACACCAGACAGGATCTGAGGGAGCTGAGAGCATGTCGCACAGCCATGAGTGACGGTATGCGTGATGTTGCGGCTGCTATCCGCAACTTCACCGAGGTCATTGACAGACGTTGGGGGGACACATTAGATCTGTTCCACAACTACATGTCCATGAGCCAGGGCAATGGTGGAAGGTTGAGGCATCGACATGGCCATATGCCAGCAACAGCAGCAGCTGGCAGCCGTCGTGGACGACAACAGACCCGCAGCTGCTCACATAGTGCCAGCAGCAGCCCCAGCAATGCTGGGTCTGTGCTGTCATTAGACTGCCCCAGGAGACCATGTGCATGTGGCGCTGGACAGTCCCAACAGGGACCTGTCTCCAGTCACCAACCACCTGCTTCTGATGACAGTACCCAGTCTGGCTTAGTACCTGATGTGGTCCGTAGCACACCTGCCAGGCACAGGTACTGTGTCCGTTGCCACAGACAGTGATCTGTATGACCTGGCAGGTACAGACTGTGGCTGTCCACAAACACCTGTATATGGCAGCCATGAGGTGGGACTGTGTGCATTCATACACACATGCAAAGTGATAACACCTAGGGCTACCGCATACACACACACACTGCATCAACATTGCCCCATCTTGTACTGCTGACCCTCACCAACACACACACACACAGACATGTCAATTGGTTGTATCAGTGGCAGACTCATGCATACCAGGTACACACCCTGTGCATATGATGAAACTGTGCCACCTCCTGCAATCTGTAAAATCGGTGCAGGAACAGGTTAACATGGTGCTGATGCACAGGGTGACTACATAGATGTATTGTAATAGTATGATGTTGACAACAGTACAGTGTAACAATAGCATTGTGGGTATATACCAGCATGCGTGATGCAGTTACAGTATGAATGTCAATGTATTGTTTTGTACACCCATAGTAATTACCATAGTGTTCTGTCTGCACATCTTTGCATACTGGTGGTGATGCTGTGAAGAGATGGCCACCTACATAGGTAGCACAGGGGATACAACACTGTACATATTGATACTCAATGATGGCCATGTCAACTGCGAGTTGCATGCTGTCCACACACGACTCTGCAATGCAGATGTTTCAGGATGTTGATATCTGTGCAGTACTACACAACAGGTTCAAGGCTCACAAGAGCACACTAGCACTACAAGTTCACACCTCATACCATGCATGACAGCACCAAAACACAGAACTAACTATGACAGGAGGGAGAGTGTCCATACATGTCAAGGATACTGTGGTGCCAGGACAGGTAGCATACATCATGCTAGGTCTGGAACTGCTGAGTGTGGGCTCAGTGTCTGTTATTTGACATGTGTATTATTACAGGTATGCACTTGGGTATCAGGCCAGTTATTCAACATTATGAAGGTACGTGGTCTATACACTTGTGTGGGGTGCGGCTGGACCCAGCCCGTCTGACCTGTGAATGTCTGGGTACTGGCTTATAATGCCTGCATATATGCACTGTTACCTACTGGAAGTCGTACACCTTGTTTGTTGTAGCATAGTCTACATACAGGCCTGCTGACTGTAGCTTTGTTTGTATGCATGTTTACCTGTTATGTTCCTGAAACACTGATTCCACCTGCAGTGCAGATATGCAGTGCCTCTGTGGATCCCTAGTGACATCTGTATAGCTTACTGTACTGATGTCCATGTGTCACTTGACAGAACGTCACTGTTTGTCCTGTTTGCATGTAGCTTGCCTGTAACACATTGCATATGACTTACCTCACATTTGCTCAAGACAGCATTCATATATGCCAGCACTAACAAATCAGGAGCACTACACCCTCACATAGTCACCTTGAGTACCTTGTTTACCATTGGCCCTATGTGTCGTTACTTAGTATGGGAGTCACAATGCTATAGTAGCATGTGCAAAGGTCACCTGTTGATGTACTCTCAGGTCCAGTTGGTGAATCTGTGAGTCATGTGGCAATATTATAGCAGCCTCATGTACACAGACAACCCTCTCCCCTTCCCATACACGTACAACTCATGTGAGAGATGCAACCACATAGCCAAACTGGGGGCTAAGCTCTGTTAACACAGCACTGGCATTCCCTGTCAGGTGGAGTGGGATACTACAGTGAATACAGTACCAGTCTCCCATAGACCTGCCACGACCGCAATCCAAACACAGACACACACAGGTACATTATTGGGCTCTCAGAATAGCATCCTGCCTGAGCAGCTGACACCTGCAAAGCAGACATATAAGCAAACATTAAGCCAGAGCGGATCACATGCAACACATAGCTCACAAAGCCTGTGTGCCAAACAGTCACAGGCCATATGGCTTGACAACACACCTGCTACAGTTGTATGAGGTATCTCTATCGTCACGTACATTGAGGTCCTGCTCACAGGCTGAACAAGGTGATGGTCACGCTGAGCTGCCCTTTGGGCACTATGATCCACCACATAACACAAGCATACCAGTCACTGCAAGGCATGTAGAAGTATGACTCATTCATTGTCTGTGCCAGTGTGTATGACCTCTGACGCACCTCCCTGTACTACATGTTAGGGGACATAGAGGGGCTCTCTGAGCTTGTGGCACAGGCTGGTATGACCCTGGCCTTGAGTAGCATCTCACCCTCACCAAGAATGCTGCCACAATATGTAGACAGGATCATCCATTTCTGCAATTAACGTATCTTTCAGTGACATTCAAAGGGGATCCAATGCCTGTCAGTGTGGGATTACATGCTGGACAAGCCACATTGCTTTGCTTGGGACAGCTTGCACCTGTCACCCATGGGCCATTGTATATTGGCAGAGGCTGTTGCTACACACATAGTGCCTTTGTATGCATGGCTGACATTACATAGCCACCTACACAGGTATCACACGGGATAGGACACTAATAGCAATGCTACTCAACAGCAGCAGTGTAAACCTCAAGATGCATGCAGTGGAAAGTGTCCTTAGCATGGGGTACAGCAATATCCGTGCAGTAACAGACTCCTGGTACAAGGCTCCCAGGTGCACACCATCAGTGCCAGGTCATTCCTGATACCATGCTTGTCATCCTACACATGCACCAAACCAGAACAGGGGGGATGTATCCAAAGGCACCTGAGATACACCCACCCCCAGGTTGGTGGCACTGCACAAAGCATCAGAGCCTCTCCATGTGCAACACACAGTGGGTTAGACTGCCTTCAGGTTCATAGCCTGGCACACACCACACTCCCATATCCAGGAAACCCACTTGGCCTTCTTGACAGCACTGGGAATATGACGGTCTCTACACACACCATTATATGGTTGTACTGTGACTACCCAAACATACAGTCTGAGCATTATTCTAGCTGCAAGACCCTATCTGAAGGGTTTTTATCATTCATTCCCTGCATTGCTATGGAACAACTTGTTACCACTCCCACAAGTGGTGACAACATGCTGCACCTGTTCATCACCAACATGTGGACTATATGCTCCAGAACTATCATGTATCCCTCGCTGGTGGGATGACACCATCTACAACCCACACTGTATAGTCACATACCACATGCAGCCCCTGCACAGAACACCACAGTCATACAGTTGTCTGATGCATATTCCATGTATTCACATGAGGCAGGCTTTGGACATGGGATATCTTGCAGTTCACAGGTACATATGTGTAGGTGGCACATACATACATCATGTGTGCATTGACATTACTGATATAATGTATGTCGTGCAATATTGGGAACAACACCCCACACACCTGGACAAACTGTGTGACAAAACTAAACATGGCATTTGCAGGATACAAACCCCTACCTAACTATGTTAGATCACTTGTGAGAGTCGCAGTAGCAGAGTGTGCTATTTGCATTACTGGGATGATTGCTTTCTCCTGCTGTACTTATAGGGTGCTGACCTCATCAGTGTTTAGACAGTGGGATATGCAACATGTTTTGTGTAGTAATAGTTGCCAAAAGGGACATTTGTCATACACATGGAATTGCACACACTACTCCCCCACACACATACGGGGCATTTGCAGGCTTCAAATCCCTGCCTAACTATGTTATGACACTTGTGAGAGACACATTAGCAGAGCGCACTATTTGCATTACTGGGGGGATTGCTTTCTCCTGCTGTTCTTATAGGGTGCTGACATCATCAGTGTTTAGACAGTGGGATATGCAGCATGTGTTGTGTAGTAATAGTTGCCAAAAGGGACATTTCTCATACACAGGGAATTGCACACACTACTCCCCCACACACATTCGGCACTTGCAGGATTCAAACCCCTACTTAACTATGTTATGACACTTGTGAGAGACGCATTAGCAAAGCACGCTATTTGCATTACTGGGGGGGGGGGGATTGTTTTCTCCTGCTGTACTTATAGGGTGCTGACATCATCAGTGTTTAGACAGTGGAATATGCAGCATGTGTTGTGTAGTAATAGTTGCCAAAAGGGACGTTTCTCATACACATGGAATTGCACACACTACTCCACCACACACATTCACACACACACTGGGCATTTGCAGTATTCAAACTCCTACCTAACTATGTTGTGACACTTGTGAGAGACACATTAGCAGAGTGTGCTATTTGCATTACTGGGGGGATTACTTTCTCCTGCTGTACTTATAGGGTGCTGACATCATCAGTGTTTAGACAGTGGAATATGCAGCATGTGTTGTGTAGTAATAGTTGCCAAAAGGGACATTTCTCATACACATGGAATTGCATACACTACTCCCCCAAACACATTCACACACACGCACTGGGCACGTGCAGGATTCAAACCCCCTACTTAACTATGTTATGACACTTGTTAGAAACCCAGTAGCGGAGCGCGCTATTCACATTACTGGGTACAATATTTGCTCCTGACATATGTATAGTTTGCTGACATCATTATGGATGAAGAGGTATGTACATCTGTGACTATCCATCAGTACAGGGGAGAGCATATCTATGCATTAACTTTGCACAGGCACAGTGGCCTACTGTACTGTGGAGGCAGACACCAAATACACTGTGGATAGCCTTCTGTATTCCCTGGGGACAACAGTCAAGTATTGCACTCTGCGGCCATATGTTTACCTGTCAGATGCAAGTATCTGTTGCTCATATACTGTTTGTGGGTCTTTATTGCCATAGCCTTCCCTATCGCTATAAACAACATGTGTACTGTGGGAGATGTTTGCATATGAGTGGGATCCAGTACTTTACTTATGTCTCTGTTGTAACTTCACTGTGTGCACTGGGCAGATGTCTGTATTGTGGGAGGTTCCTGTGTTAACACATAGACATGCCAGATATGTGTGTGCAACTGCTGAACTGTGACATGGCCTAAGTTGTGTGAGCATGCCCAGTTCACAGTTTGTATGGCTTCTTGACTGCCACGTCTCATTTATCTAAGTGTGCGAGCATGCCCAGTGTGACCTTTCCTTATGTTGGGATCTGTGGACCACCACATTTCTGTTTGTGTGTGGACGCCATCTATATATCACATGTACAGCTGAGTGTTAGACATTAGTTTGTGTTCTTACTGCCCAACTGCTTTGTATCTGAACCTAACAGGCATTATGCTGTGCCTGCAGGGTCGCCATGGGATAGTTTGCATACAGTTGTCATCATCCTTTCCTGCTGACCAAACAGTTGTATTGTCGTATCGTGTACTGGTGCAGAACTTTCACTGTGGTGGACAGTATAATCGGTTTCAGTCCTATCACTGTTTGTAATATTTATAGTGAGCACACCAGACTGGTTGAGGGCCAGTTGTGCAGATATGACCATGTTGCATTTTGTTCAGATATGGACAGCATAGTACATGATTGTCCAACATTGTTAATGTATTCCACAACTTGTGTGGACAGTGACAAACAATGACCATGTGCCCTAGTCCATTTGTAATGCTAGTCAGAGAGTGTTTGTCCTTCAACACACATTTACTTGTGTTTGCCATGACATATGTCAAGGTTAGTGTGCTGTGCCTCTGTCTACCCGCGACATACAGGTGTTATCCAGGGTACACCTACCATCTCCCATCCAGTCATCATGATTCCTCTGGATGACAGTCACTGAGGGACTCCCTGGATATCCTGTAGTGGGAGTTTAGTCGTGGGTGGAGTGAGCTTCTGGGTCGTGGCCCAATCGGTACAGCATGTCCTGTTTATGTCTGTGCTTTACGTTCAGGCCAGTCAGCTGCATAGGTCACCAGCATTCAGTGTTTACATGGTGCCATTGATACCAGGTTGGTCATGGCTCTATACATCAGGCACAGTTCATCTCCAGCCAGGCAGTATGGCACTGTGTGGAGCTGCAGTTTCTTTACTCAGGTGACACATGGCATCTGTTACAGCTCTGTGATCCTCCTGGTGGGGTATTTGTGTGATCTTTCCAGTTGCTGCAGGTGTCTGCTACGGTACATCCCTGAAGGGCCATTGTACACAATTGTGAGGCTGCTGATGGATGACTGGAGAGGCACATTGACCTACCCTAACCAAGCTGTGCTTACCTTCATGATTACGTGGGTATATGGTATGTTTCTGTAACCACTACAGACACATGGTTGTCACATGCAGGATATCTATCACCTTGTGTCCCCAGGTCTCTTATTGCTCCTGATGTACTTACTGGGTTAACACCTATGTGGTAATTTCTGGCCATCTACTGTGTTTCCACAGGGGTTGACTATACACTATTCTGCATTTAGCTTGTTGACATGGCTGTGGCACCACTTGTGAGTTTCTATGTGTGCCTTTTGTAGGTTGCTTGTGTCAGCTGGAGGGTCCGATATGGTGGCCTGTTTGTAGTCCTCTGCAAACCTGTTCAGACAGAGTCCGTCCATGTTGGCCTGTACCTATGTGACATATATAGCATACGAGAGAGGTCCCAAGACCATGCCTTGTGGAATGCCAGTTGTACCTGGTTTGCAGTCTGCCATGGCTACAGCATGTCTGCCAGGTCAGTTCTGCCCTTGAGCTGGTTTGCAACCCATCTACTTGCATAGGGGTTCATAGTTAGGCTGGTGAGCTTATCTGTACCGCTAACTAGGGTATTGTGTGGAAGGGTTTAGCAAGGTCCAGATAGGCTGTGTGATCAACATTCCCCACATCAATGGGCTTGGTGCACATTTCACATGAGTCAGACATGTGTAAGGGGCAGGATCTGCCCTATGACAGCCACACTCGGTAGGGTCCAATGTCTGTAGGTACCCAATCTCGTTATTCATGGGATCCATGATCATCCTCTCCATTACTTTGCCAACTTAGATAGTCGGGGTTGAGGGGTGATAGTTTGTAGTATCCATTCAGGCACCCCCTTTGTGGTGTGGGACCACTGTTGCTGTACACTGCTCTTTGGGTACATATCCTGTGGTAGGACTGATAGTGCACAGTAATGCTATTTGCTGTACCATTCTTCTTACAATACTTGTTGGACACAACCCAGGACACCATCTGGTACCATTGATGCTGTGTGCTGTGCTTTGTGGATGCTGGCTGTTACCTCAGCATCTGCAATGTCAGGGGGCCAGCACCCTCCTGGGACAGATATTTGGCAGTTAGGTGCTGGTGTGGAGGTTGGAAGGAATCTGTTCGGTAGGCTGTTGGCAATGTGTGTGAGTTTGGTGTATTGTTTGTGATATTAGAGTGCTGTAGAGCATATCTGTGGATTATCACCATGGTTCCTACCATCAGATAGGACAGCTGTGTGATAATCCTTTGTGTCCTGCACAATTTGTATCATCATAGGTTCATAGGTTCATACTAGGCTATCTGCCCTGGCCTTGTTTGAGCACAGACAGACTGTGTGTGGGTCTCAACACCCCTTGCAATGTGCATATTATGCCCACGTAGGGTTTACTTTCCTAGATGTGACACAGGGATGGCCCCCGGTGTACACCTACTATCTCCCATGCACTTCACCGGATTTCTCTTGTTGAGTTTGTGTGTGGAGCTCGGCCTATCATGGACTTGGATTCTGTTCCAGAGTGTCAGTAGCCTCTGGGTTATGGATCTGTCCCTCCAGCACATCCTATTAATCTATGTGTGGAGGTTCAGATATCTCACTGTGGTGTGTCTGCTGGATTTGGGGTTTCTGCAGTGGAGCATGTCCATTCATTCTGGATTGGACATGGCCTTGTACATCAGGCATACATCACCTCTGACTGTGCAGTATGCTTCTGAATTGGGCTGTGGTTTCTTCAGCCAGGCTGCAGATGTCCAATGTTTGGACCCTTTATCCTGTTGGTGGGGTACATTTGGGGTCTTTCTGACTGCTGCATGTGTAAGGTAAGGTACATCCTAACTGGGGCATTGTTGTCACGTATGGGCCTGATAAGGGAAGAGTATGGGGGCACAGTGACCTCTGTAGCTCTACATGTGCATCCTTTCATATTAAGGTGGGCAATATAGCAGGACTTCCTGGCCACCTTGGCAATGTGAGTGTCACATGACAGGTTACCGTCCACTTGTGTCCCTAGGTCCATGATTACTTCTTCCATACATAATGGATTGCCACATATGTCATACTTTGTGTGTGCCTTGTTTGGTATTTGTTGAGACATTCATACTCTGAAGTGTCTTCAGGAAGGCTGGCTGGGGTACCTGGGTTTGTGTGTGTGGTCTGTAGCAGGCTTCAAACAGGTACACAGTTTGAGACAGTGTTACTTGCCCGTGAATACTCCATGCTGCTTCTTGCTGTGGTACCAACCTTGGGGTGTGGTTATTCTTGATAATAACTGGTAGCCACGCTCCTATTGTCATGTGTTCCATGTTTTGGAGCTGTAGAGCATGGTATGAGGCATAACCTGGTAGTATTAGGGTGCTCTTCTGGGCCTTGCCCAGGTTTCTGTTACAGAACACATATTACCATTCTCCATGCTATGGTGTGTTTGGTCAGCATGCACCTTGCAGGTTAGATTCTGGCCTTGGGTAGCATTACGTCCAGGTTATTATCCCTTGTGATACCTATGGTGGTGGGTTTGTGTTTCCAGACTTACCTATTCCAGGCACAGTGGGGGTGACAACAGCCTTTGCCAGTATCTACACAGCCAGGTGTGCTGGGTGCATGCCATCCCTAGCAGGTGGGGCATCATGTCTTGCTCAGCATGTCAGCCCAGGCTGTCAGCCATGTGTTCCCCCTTGCTAACAGCAATACCTCAGCCAATTATTGTACTTGATCTTGTTGTCTTCATAGTTTGGCATCATGCTTGGTGAGGGTGAGATGTTAGGTTGGGTCTTCATGTTTGCATATACTAGCTGGTGTTACATTGCTTAACACATGGCAATCATGTCTCAGGTGGTGCTGCAGGGCTGCCTCTGTCGGATGCACATACTACACTCCCTGTACATGTTTGAGAGCAGGTTGTGTCATGTTAGGCATCCCTGTTACTATATGAGTGAGTCAGAGAGGGGTATCATTCCCAGGGTTCCTACTGAGCCAGTGTATGTGCTATGCATTGCCTCTTTGCCAAGGACAGGGCATACTGGGCACGCCTCCTTCTGCCTACTGGGGCAGGCTCAGGTTGTTCCTCCTCCGAGTCACGCTCTGCCTGTGATGGCCTTGGCAATGGTGGGGGGCTGTTTGTCCCGGCCCTATGCTGGTCCTGCTGCAGCTGTTTTCGCAGGATCATATTATGTAGCATAGCACATACCATGACAATTTGGGTACATGTAGTTGGTGAGTACTACAAGGCTCCACCAGATGTGTCCAGGCACCGGAACCATGACTTGAGCAGCCCAAACACACGCTCTATTACATTACGTGTTTGTGCGTGTGCCTCATTATGGCGTTCCTGTTCAGGTGTGTGTGCGTTTCTGATGGGTGTCATCAGCCACGGCTCCAGTGCATAACCTGCATCCCCCACTAGGTGACCATGTGGGATGTCCCCATTGGCAAATGTCTGGTACAGCTGCGTCAAATGCCAGATATGGGAATCATGGTAGCTCCCAGGGCAACCAGCACACACATTCATTATTATGCCCTGGGCATAACACATGACCTGGCAGTTGATGGAGGGGAAGCCCTTGCGGTTAATGTAGGCCCTACCCCGCTCACCGGCTGGTGCTTTGATGCATATGTGAGTGCAGTCTATTGCACCCACTACCTCAGGGTATTCCGCTATTTGCTGGAAGAGACGCATATTGCTGGCCAATACCTCACGGGCATTGGGGAAATATACATGCTCACCGACATGTGCTGATATGGCATCCAGGAACTGGTGCAGTACCCTGGAGGCTGATGCCTGTGATATCCCCATCATATCACCAGTTGGTCTCTGGAAGGTACCTGTTGCTAGTATTCTTAGGCCAACACATACCTTGGTTTCCACTGGGATGGGTTCCCCTCTGTTGGTTCTGTGTGAGGCGTGGCCTGCACAGCTCAACAATTTGCTGCAGGAGGTCTCTGTCCACTCTATAGAGCTCCACTATCTCCAGCTCATGTAACCCCTGGTAGGTGACCCTGGGCCTGTACACTCTTCTCCGTCTCCTCACTGTGGGTTGTCTGGCAGCATTTCCATTATCACCACCCTCAGCAAGTCTCCTATGTCTCCTTATGACAGCTATGGCAGCCCCTAGCATGTTTGGTCTGAGTGCAGCTTTTTCAGTTTTCACTTCTACTAGCTTACTCCTGTCTTGCAGTGTCTCTTGAGAGAAACATACTGCAATGCTGTTTGCAGTGTTTTAAGTGCTGGGCTGGGCTTGTATTCTGCATGTGTAATTGCCTGCTTCTAATTATTTTCACCTGCTACCTCTATAAGTATTCCCTGCTAGTTTCCTATTATTTCTTTTGCTTCCTTTTTCCTCTTTGTTTCCTCAGGGGGGAGCAGCGCGCATACCAGCGAAAACACGCTCACAGTGGCTACCACGCACGCACACATGCTTACATGGACTAGAATCTGCTTATTTGGGTTAAAACATGCGCACACCAGTGCAAACAGGTTTACAGATCTTTAAACAGGCTCCTACATGCTTACTCTGCCTTACACGCGCTCACTCTGTCTTACTGGCGGCTCCCAGTGTGCACACGCACGCATGCAAGCACAGCAAGAAACTTTGGTGTTGGCCACAGTGTACACCTTCCATTTCTTGACTTTCCCATGCTTATCTGTTGACACTCCTCTTTTTATGCTGTGTGATTGACATCTTTCACATACTACTTTGCTCCAATGAGCTTGGTTTCTTCCTGACATTCCCCCCTGTGATGTCACCTATCTCCTACTCTGTTATTCCCCCTTATCTAACTCTTACACTACAAGGAATGTGCTCATTTGCTATGTGACAGTGTGATTCACTATCCTACCACTCATTTACATAGGATTGCCTACTAATGCTTAGTTACATGTCTTACACTCAGCTTCCCCCCTTAGCAACCACTAGACTGTGGCCATGTTGTTTTGGTCTGCTAGTCCCTGCATTGCAAATCCATGCATTACATAAAACCCACATTTGTGGGTTTCAAACCTTTATTTTTCTGTTTTATATAGCGCAGCCCATTTGCGCGGGGCTGCGCTGCGTTTAAACATCGCCGATCTCTGAAAAAAATAAATTATTTTATTTCATGTTTGCATTGGGTTAACATGCCAATGGCCACATATTTGGCCATTGGCATGCTGACTGCAACATTTGCACACTTTATTTGGAGCTGTCATGGCTCCGTTGTGTTATTTGCAGTAACGTACTCAGTTGTCAACTGAGTACATTTCTGCACCTAACACGACTCTTACACGTGCTGGTTTCAGCTTTGTGGATCGCTAATCTACCTCATTTGCATGCCTTTCGGCTGCAAGTGGGGTGATTAGCATATCTACGCCCTGCCCGCGTAAGAGTCGTTTTAGCTATCTCTTACATGGGATTTTGGGCTGTTCCTATATCAGATATAGGGAATTTATATGTTTACAGTAGGTATGCTAACCTGGTACATAAAATGTTAACTAATTAATATGCAGTATTGTTTTTACTGAGTGCTAACACTATGCTTCATAATAGATGAATCCTTAACAGAATCAGATGCTAATATATGTTATACTTTGCATTTGTGCATTTCAGTTTAAGGTTTTAGGTTTTGGGATAGTAGGTGTTCTAAGAAAAATCAGTGCAGAGCATTATTCTTACTTTTCCACATCCCACACTTCTGTTATACGGGCATCTTTAGTTTGAGCACAATCGGCAATTCACTATGTTTGGTGTTTTCCCTTTTCTCCAGAGTTGTGCAACCATGGAGTTAGCATGTGTAACTAAGACGGGGGGGGGGACTCCTCAAAATGGAGGGTGCAGAGGGTTTTCCCCCTGCAAAATACAGTTTTGTAGGAGCATTTGCTTTCTCCTATGAAATATGATTCAGTGAAATATGTTTTTGACAAAAATGTGTTTTTAATGCATTTTTTAGTATTTGTGATTACATAAAAAAATTTGACTAAATGAAATAGACTATACGTGTGTATGTGTATTTATATGGGTTCCCTATTTAATTTTGAAATACTGAAATCAAGAATTTCAGTATTTCGAAATTATAATAGCAAAGTCTTGAAATCCCGGAACACCAGAAGTGTAAAATTCAAAATCCCGAAGTATGGAGATTTTGAATTAACGCTTTTGTTGTCGTGGTGTGTGAATGGTAAGATGTGAGTTTGAGTATGTATGTATGTGTATGTGTGTTGGTTAGGAGCTTTAGTGTATATCAGTGTGTGTTTTGACTGTGATGTGTGTGTGTGAGGATGTGTACAATGTGTGGGAGTGAGTTACCTGTGTGTGTCTGATTTTGCAATCTCGGAGTTAGTTCGGGGGTAGGGGGTGTAGGGAGGCTTGCCCCCCTACTTATCTGTAGTGTAGGATATTATGTTTGAGTTGGGGGTAAGTTATGTGCATGTATTTGTGTGTGCTGTATCTGTAGTATACTGTCACGATTTTGAATTTCACGGTTTTAGGGTTTCAGTGTTTGTGTGTTCAGCTATGTAATTTCGAAATACTGAAATTCGGGATTTCAGTATTTTGAAATTACATAGTGAATCCATGTAAATACATACACACACACACACACACACACACACACACACACACACACACACACGCACACATACACACACACACACACACACACACACACACACACACACACACACACACACACACATACATGTATTTATATATACATATAAATGGACAGAAGACGTTAAAGAAAGAATAAGAAGTTTAAAAGTACAGCATATGAAATGGGGTGAAGTGACAGCCAAAGAGATTGAAATAAAGTTAAGAAAAGCCTCTAATTCAAAATCCTCAGGCCCAGATGCAGTACCTAACTTGTGGCTAAAAGTATTAACATCTCTGCATGAAGATTTAGCCATGAGTAAGAACTATTTATATATATACCTCACACAGACACCAACCTACCTAACAGAAAAAGCAATGCTTCTACTTAAGAGTGAACCTGAAAGCTACCCTAAGAATTATAGACCAATAACTTACCTTCCGAAGACATACAAACTATACACAAGAATTGATGCAGACAGAGTTTATAGTCATTTAGAAGAAAACTCAATTATGACAATAGAACAAAAGGGCAATAAAAGAAAGTCATCTGGAACAAAGGATAATTTGTTGTTAAATAAAGTCATAGTGGAGAACTGTAAACAGGGGAAGAATCATAGTATGGCATGGATTGACTACAAAAAAGCATTTGATAGTATCCCATATTCACAGATAAAAGAGTCCTTAAAAATGTATAAGATATAGCCTATACTGATCGACTACATTACAGTGACCATGAAACAGTGGCAGACTACTTTGCAATTAAGCCATGATAAAGGACAAATTATTATCCCAGGGATAAAAATTCAAAGGGGGATATTCCAGGGTGACTCTGTCACGCTGCTATTTTGCCTTGCCTTAACCCATTAAGCTGTCCACTTAACAGCTTAGGCCATGGCTATGATTTGGCTCCTAGAAAACAACAAAGTGTAAAGACTTTTAACAGCAACAATTCCAGAAGATGGAGTAGCCAAGGAAAACACCAGACAATAAAATCCACCACACTGGCAGAACAGGAACCAACTAATGGAAAACACCAAACATTTAGCGAAAACCAACTTTAATGTCACTTTCACCTCAAAGAGACTTCATCAGAAAAACCTTCAACACAAATATAACACATTATATACAAATCCTGATAATTGATTAATTAAGCAATCAAGAAATAACCTGATAAATGTTCAATAAACCAATATAATATAAAAGACCCTAAAACACTCAAGGAAAGTAAAAACTGTTACAGATAGGCCTAAAATAAAAACATAAAATATGAAAAAAATCATTTAAAAACTTTAACCTCCTGTTTTTGTAAAAAACACTTGATATTGATGGAGTCATACATACCAGGCTGTTTATCAGCCCCTAATCTTAGCTGCCATATAGTTTCTCTTTGTTCAGCCTGTTCTTTAAAAGACCTCACCCCTAATACTTTCAGGTACTTGTTTTAAGGTAGAAAACACAAATGTTTTATACCCTAAACACTTAAGGGTATGTTTAAACAAAGGGTTGTTACTGTTTTTATTTTAATACAATAATAGTATTCTTTGATTCTTTTGCTTAGACATCTCATAGTCATACCTACATAAAACTCATTACAGAATGAACAAACGGCAATACTATCCAGCATGTATTACAATTGTAAACACCATCAATAGGAATGGTCTTATTCAGGTGTGACAATTCAACAAAGGGCCCTTCCAAAATGTACATTCCCTTATCCCTTCTACTAATGATAGTACTAGTTTTAGTGAAAGAATCAGTCTGCAAGCATTTTTTTCAAACAAAAAGTATTCTTGTAAATAAATTTAGGCCTATTGCCAATAATGTTAATTAACTCAGAATTCCATTTAAGGATATTCCAGTTCTTGTGCATTATAGAAGCAATACTGTTTCTATCTATAGACATATCTAAAACACAGAATGTATCATCATTTGTGTTATCATTCTGTATTTTATTAAAAATACTAGGGTTCTTGGGTGTAAAACCATACATCAAGATAGGTTGAAAATCAGAATATCTGTGTCCCTTAACCTCAGCAGCTAATTTATTCAATAATTCAGAATAATAGCCTCTCTATAAAAACATCCCCAAAATAAAGTTGACTTCCTGTTCAGAAACACTATCCTCAGAGGTCATTCGAGAAGCACGTATAAATTGATCTGTGGGGATATTATTTTTCATAAACATATGATGGTTACTAGAGTAATGTAAGTAACTATTAAAAAAAGTATCCTTCCTATAAATTCTACTAGTAAATTTACAATCATGTATGTCCCAGGCGATAGTAACATCCAAAAAGTTGATTGTAAGTCCAACATCACCTAAACTAAACTTCAAAAATGCAGATGGTTCATTGATATTATCACAAAATGCTAAAACTTGATCCCTACCACCTTCTATAATAAAAAATAAATCATCAACAAGCCTGGCATAAAAGACAACCTTATAGGAAGACAAAACACCTTTTAAAATACTTTGTTCCCACCAATCAAGCACAATATTAGCATAAGCAGGGGCAGCAGCAGACCCCAATATCACGTGTTTTTTTTAAAAACAGGAGGTTAAAAGTTTTAAAATTAATTTTTTCATACTTTATGTTTTTATTTTAGGCCTATCTGTAACATTTTTTGCTTTGCATGAGTGTTTTAGGGTCTTTTTAAATTGGTGTATTGAACATTTATCAGGTTATTTCTTGATTGTTTAATTAATCAATTATCAGGATTTGTATATTATTTGTTGTATTTGTGTTGAAGGTTATTCTGATGAAGTCTCTTTGAGAGGAAAGTGACACTAAAGTTGGTTTTCGCTAAAAGTTTGATGTTTTCCTCCAGTTGGTTCCTGTTCTGCCATTGAGGTAGATTTTATTGTCAAAGTGTAAATACTTCTCATCTTCTCTTTGTTGATTATTTAAAACTGTATAGCTCATCAGATAAGAACTGAAGGCACAACTGCAATTTGTCAAAACTTTTTCAGATGATATAAGAATGTAATTTGGTCTTAATAAATGTGAAAAAGCAACCTTTAAAGTAGGAAAGCTGCAATACCAGGAAAACATCAGTTTGGGACACAAATGTGATATAAAAGAACTTGAGCAAGAAGGAGTGTATAAATATTTGGGAATTGATGAAGGATCAACAATAAAACTCAAACAAATGCGAATAAAACTTAGTAAGGAATATTTCAGAAGACTTAAATTAATCCTGAAAACAGCACTGACATCTAGGAACAAAATCCAAGCTGTAAACCAGTTTGCTCTTCCTGTCCTAACTTACAGTTTTCGAGTGATTGATTGGCCCCAAAACGTGTTGGATAGATTAGATAGGAAAACAAGAAGAATGCTTCATGCTCATCAAATGATTTATAAAAATCAGCACATACCAAGATTATATATTCCCCATTTGGAAGGAGGGATGAGCCTCCTTGAAATTTATTACATGTATAGATCTGTAATTGTGGGACTCCACACATATCTACTGATCTCACAAGATCCAAAAGTAGTGCAAGTTTTGAAACATGAGAATAAATCTAAGATGACTGCTCTGCTTAATCTAGCAGAAGCATATTGGCGTCAAGCAGGAATGGAAATCAAACCAGAAATAGATAAAAACCAGGCAGCAACTGAATGTGCCAAAAAATGAAAGAATATAAGGTGAAGAACCAGATGAGAAGGTGAGAAATGTGAAAAATGCATAAATATAGTTGCAAGTATAGAAAACTTCTGGAAGAACCTCATGTTGATCAGGAACAAATGCAGGAATGGTTAAGGAGAGGTGAATTCAAACCAAGAGATGAAAGGTTAATATTCTTGGCAAAAGATAGTGGGCTACATACACATTGGTTTACAAAGTCCATTGAACATGTGGGAGAAACAGACAAATGTAGGTTTTGCAAAACAGAATTGGAAACAGTTGCACACATTGTTGCTGGTTGCAACATACTAATGGCAGAAGAACTGTATACTGAAAGGCATAATAATGTGGTGAGACTGCTGCACTGGGGATTGTGCAAACATTATGGTATTGAAGAGGTTGAAAAACATTGGAAACATAAGCCACAAAGCATCATAAAAATTATGAAGTCTACATCACATGGGATCATCCATTACCAACAGTTCAAAAGATAGATGCCAGAAAAACAGTTGCAGTGGTCCAAGAAAAGAAGACAAAAGTAGCACTGATCATTGAAATCACCACACCCAGTGGCTATAATGTCCTGCACACAGAGGGACACAAAGTCTCTCTTAACATAGAAAAACTAAACACTAACCTACCAGACATCCCAAATGCTGAAATACTCATTACAAGACTATCTTTTAACTCACACAAATCCATAGTTATCATAGCCATCTACCTGCCCCCTGGAAAGAACCTTCACAACATTGAACATCTACTCTCCTGGACCTCCAGCACTTTCAGTCAAGAAACCATAATTCTAGGTGATTTTAACCTTGACTGTCTCTCCCGCTCATCCACCAACCCCACAACTTTCATTAATCTATACAACTTTACCCAAACTATGCTCTGCCCCACTCGTTCTGACAAACACTCCTAAAAAGAATCCATACTAGACTGGATATTAACTAACAAGCCCAACCTAAGTTATCAAGCAGGCTGCCTTCCAATCAGTCTCAGTGATCATACACCCACCTACCTAATAAGGAAGAGAATACAAACTCAATCTATCTCTCCCTTCATACGCACACGCTGTAAGAAAAACTTATCCTCAGATGCCTTCAACCTACTGCTACAAGAATGCAACTGGTCACCACTATATAAACTAAACCTGGACCTTGCAGTTGAGTTCTTTAATAACAAATTCCTAGACATTCTAAACAGGGTTGCCTCCATGACAAAAATACGTGTCAAATCCAAACAACTACCATGGCTTTCCCAATATACAAAATTACATATTAAACAAAGAGATAAAGCTAAGGCCTTATACCTATCCACCAGAAACAAAAAGGATCTCACCACTTATCAGCAACTCAGAAACCAAACAAATAAATGTATAACAAATGGCAAAAACAATAATTCCATACCTTACAAGTAAAGTTCCTTTACAACCCTTGGAAATTCTGGCAATCTATAAACCTCCTGCTCAACCCAGGTAAAAGCTCAACCCCCACCCCATCCACACCAAATGCCTCCTAATCCATAGCATCCCAATTCAACTTCCACTTTATTAATTCAATCACCTCCCTCCTAAATAACCTGCACAACCAACCCCTCACCATCCCCCCTCCACTACTAACACCACAAACTCTTACTCCTTTCCACCTGTCCAAACCTCCTACATAAAAAGCTCCTCAGCAAGCTAAAACCATCCTGCCTAGAAGACCAATTCCCCAATGATATCATAAGTATCACTTCTCAGTCTATCACCTATCCTATAGCCATCCTTATCAATCACTCCATCTCTGAACAGTATGTACCCCACCTCTGGAAAATTGCCCACATCATCCCCCTACACAAGGGTGGCCCCTCCACAGAAATCACAAACTATCGACCCATAGCTATCCTCCCACCCATAGCAAAAATACTAGAGAAATATATCCACCAACAACTCCAAAAACACATCATCTGCACCAATCTATCCCACTCACAGCATGGTTTCAGACCCAAACATAGTACAAACACAACCTTAGTATCTTTCACTGACACCATTCATCACCTCATGAATAATGGCCTTCTCGTCTCTGCAGCTTTCCTAGATATGTCAAAAGCTTTTGACACTTGTCTCCCACCAACTTCTCCTAAACAAACTTGCCACCTACCACATCAGCTCACCAACACTCACATGGTTTCACAGTTACCTATTTGACCAGAAACAAGCTACAAAGTGGGAAAAGAAATCTCACCACTGCTACCAGTAACCACTGGTGTACCACAAAGGTCCATACTTGGCCCTCTCCTCTTTACCCTATTTTCAAATACAATAAGCTCAGCTACCCAACTTGCCACAATCATACAATACGCAGACAACACATCCCTTTTCTGCTCTGCCCCAACTCTCAAAGAACTTCAAAACAAGACTCAAAAATCATTTCAGGAAATAGAAATCTACCTATCAAACCACCAGCTCATTCTAAACCCAAACAAGACCAAACTTATGCTTTATACAAATAAAACAACCAATCAACCCACATCTCCCCTCTTTTTTCACTCCTCAAATAGAGCTAAAATTGAACCCACAAACCATACCAAACTCCTAGGTGTAACTATAGATGATAGGCTGAAATTTAACATTCACATTTCCCAGACAGTCAAAAAATACCATGCCAAACTCGAGCCGGTCTCCGGAGACAAACCCTTCCTGACTAACCAAGCTAGACTAGCCACTGCTAGATCTCAGCTCCTGTCTACCCTTCTCAACTGCTCACACGTATTTACTAACCTGCGCAAAATTGACTTAGACAACCTATCATCCTGCTATCATAAAATTGCAAAATTTGCCAGCAATCATTGACACACATCTCATCACTGTTCTGCCCTCCAACAACTAAATTGGCTTAAACTTCCTAACCTACTGACTCTCAACCAGCTTACCTTCACATACCAGATATTACAAAACCCTAATCAGTGTCCTGCACTTTCCACCCTAGTCCTACCTCAAGTCAATACTAGGTCTCTCAGATCTTCTGACAGACGGTTACTAAAAATAACCCAGTCCCATAAGGGTCTATGTCAATTCTTCGACCGCTTAAAATTTTGAACATTACATGGTCAAAACCAAACATTCGAAATTTCAAGTGTTCGAAGATTGACTTTCAACGGTGCCGCATGGTGCAGATAGGGAGAATTTCCCTTTTTTGCACTGAAGTGCGGTCTCGGAGTTGGTATATTTAAGTAGGGGGTGTGGGGGGTGCAGGGGGGCTTGCCCCTCTGCTCACACTGTTAAGGTGTATTTTTCTTTTTTTTTATTTGATATTCAAACATCCAAATGTTGAACATTTGGTCTCGACTATGTAACGTTCGACATCTTTGGATGTTTGAATATTTAGCATAGACCCATCCCATAACTACCATGGTGACTGTATCTACTCAAATAAAATAGCCAAAGCCTGGAAAGCTCTCCTCCAGCACATTCAAAATTCTCTAAATTACTCCTCGTTTAAAACCAAAACCAGAGCACATCTCAGATCCAGTTGGATCTCCCCATGCTGGTCTCCAGGTTGATACACCCTCCCTCCCAATTTTCCTCTCCTTTTTTCACCCTTCCCAATGCAGCTATTAACTCTCACACTACTCCTGCATATCAACTTTGCTAATTATGTACACTTAACTGCACAATGAATGAGGACACCATGAACTGTTTCTCTTTACTATTCATTTCTATATAGTGTTTAAAATCTCTGTGCATAATCTTATCTCTAATGCTACAATTCCTAAATGTATAATGTTTGTACTCTGAATCTGTCTGTATATACTGGTGTAAGTTTTGACATACTGTTAATTTTGGATATGTACATGTTATTTTATTCTTTTTGTACATATTTTATTCTTTTTATGCTCATTGAGTTTCCCTTGCTTGCTGTAAAGTCTTTGGGCAGGATTCACGATCTATATATCTTTCATCTTAACCTATCCCACTATAATACTATGCATTATAATACAGGCATCTAAGATACTACTCCACCAGGGGTCTCAGAGTTTCAGAGGGGGTACATTAATATAAAAGAGAAAGATGTAACAATAAAAGAGTGATTCTTTTTGGCAGTAAATCCTTATGCCACACAAAACAAATTACTACATATTGCTGCTATGTTTTTCTTTTTCATTCAAAAAAATACACTGGCTTTCACTTAAACTGTGATTCCATCATTTCGATATAACATGTTGTAGTAGTTCACTTTAACACCTGACACTAGCATTACAGTGCTTTGGTATAACACCAGATACCAGCATTACAGATTTTCAGCATTCAAAAAAGGTATTTAACCACACCAGAGAGGAAAGACATACATAAGAAATGTACAGACGTGTTCACAAATCCATACAATAACATTTAAAAGCATTGTTAATATCTGTTATCTTTCTTCCTGACATTTTGCCCCTCATCTGAAGCCTGCATGTTTAAACCTACATTACCTCCCCAACGAGTGCATTAACAAGTAGCTGATGTGTCTTAATGAACCTGCTTTCATGGCTCAGGATGCTTCCACTCTGTTCAGACAAGGAATAGTATTTCAATTCTTTGAGAATATAAACCTACAAAATGTGCATTTCAGCTATAAATGTGATTACAAAAGTAGCTTCTGTAGCACAAACATTATGGGAACAAAAACAAAGACAAAGGAAAAAAAGGTGAACGTCCAATAATTACTTAAAAAAAACAGCAGACATAAAACCTAACAATAAACCAAGAGAAATAAGCAAATTTAAACAATCAAAAAGACTAGAATAGAAAAACAAAATGAAAACAGCAATCAAAATAAAAAATAATGTGCAAATCAATGAAACTACATTAAAATAAAGCAGGTATACATAAAACATTATGGAAATTCATACAGTTTACTGTGAGGTGTATATGATGTATATATTTGAAATAACCTTTCTGAATGAATTGACAGCAAAAGCACTGTGGTAATGTCTATGAATATAGAAAAGACACCTTGTGGCAACATTTCTGAATTCCTCCAGTAGAAACAGACAGTACATGCTTAAAAACAGTTCTAAAATGACACTTCTAGCATTAAATAAAAACAGAAGTATGATGTGCACTTATTTGAAGATTGAGAAAGGACCCTGGTGCTTCCATTTAGAGCTGCAATAAGAAAGGCCTGATTCCTCAGTGTGATACTATCATTTTCTGAGAGACATTAACTACAATGAGTAAAGACCATTATCGACTAATCTGCTTGTCTCTGAATTGCTGTTAATTAGTGCTAGTGCAGATCAGTACTTGTCTATGGTTGTTAACATGGTGGCCAAAGCATTGTGTTAGCACAGATGCTACCCCCTCATAAACTCCTGCACAAAAAATGCACAAATTCAAACACACACAAGCGCACACTCACACACACACACACACACACACACACACACACACACACACACACACACACACACACACACACACACACACACACACACACACAAACACACATATGCCATATACTCCATACCTATCCCTGTGTTGTCAGTACATCCTTGATGTCTCCTATTTCCTGCCCTTTTAAATCAGCAATGAATGCAGTCAGTCATGAATGCCAGACATTAGAACTTCACACTTCATATCATTCAGTAAATCCATGGTAGTGCAAAAGCTGTTATACTAGCAACTTTCTAAGTTTGTCAGAGGAATACTTAAAATCTGTCCTTGATAGTGTGTCTTTGTACCACTATTATGTTTGGCTATACCTGGTATTCTTGTGCTATGAAGTAAAGAGGTACTTGTCACTCTCCCTTGTAACTCATGAACTGTTGCTGGCATTGAATATTGCCTAAAATCCTCAGTATATGTTAAAAAAGCTCCTCGCTGGATTAGCTTATCAGTTAGCAAAGTGGATTAAAATTAATGGTTCCTGTGGCAAAGGTACAGGGTTTAAAGCCCTCTTCCCCCTTTGTACTTTTTTTTGCATTCCATTCCTAGTGTCTAGTGTTAGTGCAGAAGATTAATATCCTCTGTGAGAGATGGGAGGGTACAGGTTCAGAAGCCATTTTTAGCGCAGCTAAAGCATGCTACTTATACTATCCCTGGCCTAGTGGTAGCCTGCTCCACCTTGATTTTTGTTTTAATTAAGTACCTTTAAGGCACACTAAATAGAGTATCCTGCTGTCTAGTGGTTTCCTGCTCCATGTTGTTGTTTTTTTTCTTTGTAATTAAATTCTTTAAAGGTACATTATGTAGAGTATCTCTGGTGTCTAGTACCCCCCACACACTGACCGACATTAGTGTCATTAAGGCATGAGATGAAAACTTAATCCTTGGTGGCTAGTGTTCTAACCTGACACATGTCTTCAGAGTTATCCCTCTGAGTAGTGATTCCCCCATCCTGTGAGTTTAGAGTTATCCCTCATGGCTAGTGCCCTACCCTGAACCATGTCTTCAAAACTATCTCTGGTGGCTAATGCCCCCACCAGACTTATGTCTTTAGAGTTATCCCTGGTGGCAAGTGTTCCACCCGACCCTCTCTGGTGGCTAGTGTTCCCAGTGACCCATGTCTTCAGAATTAGCACTGGTAGCTAGTATACCTATGACCTATGTCTTCATAGTTATCCCTAGTGGCTAGTGTTCCTCCGGCCTAGTGCTGCATGTTTTGCTCATTAGTCTATGGGGGTATGGAAGTATGACAGCCACCCCAACCCCACACACACACGCTAACCCTACCTGACTACTAAACTCCTCATCACATAACAATGCCACAGTGGGTCAACATGGCCTTTTGGCTGTGTTCATTACCTTGAGCAGACAGGAGCAGGTGTGCTAATTTATGCTGCTGAGTGATTCTCTCCCTTATAGTGTCTCCTTGGAGACAGCCCACCATGCATGGTGCTGCACATATTCATTCAAAAGCACTGTGGTAGGGTTGTCTTTAGACACAAAAAAGTTACTGAAATGAGGACACCCTGCTGTAACTTTTCTGAATTTGATCCTTAGACTCTATAACCAACAAAAGAAAAATACATAAAGATGTAAAAAATCCAACACAAATAGCAAAAACAATTCGTTAAGAGAAACATGGTGCACATTTTTTAAGAGCAATAATTCCCTCCAAGGGTGGGTATTACAGGGAATAACGTACCTACAGAGTAGTGCCTCACAACTTTTGGCTGTCTGTTATTTCCTAGTAATCCCAGCCTTGTTTGACATTCTTACTTGCAAAATGCAGCACCAAAATACTTTTACTTATTTGATATTAAAAAAAACAAGGCAATATTTTGTTTATGTTTTTGGCAAGGAGTGTTAAATAATTGTTTATATAACAAACTAAGACAATAGTGTGTTCATGTTTTGTATTAATCAAACATTTTTTATATATTAATGATTTACAGGTCAAATGTGTAAATGAGTAGCATGGCCACATTTATTTATTTTTGTAGGGGGGAGTCCCAGCAGAATTCATACCCAGTGGATCACTGGTAGCTATGTTCCACAGAATTAATGGAACCAGTATAATCACAGCAGTTTTAAATGAATCTGATCCCAACTGAATTCACAGTTTTCAGGCTCTAACACCAGAAGCAAACTGAGGGAGCAGGTTTAAAGGAGATGAGGGTGATCTCAGCTGTATGCAGCGATTTAGGAAATCAACAGGATAAACAGTGTCAGAAATATCATAGCAATTAATAAGTCAAGCACTTAGGATAAACTGAAACAGAGGTGTGAAAAGGAGTAATGAAGTCAGGAGTCCCAGCCAAGCTGGTGCAGGGGACCGCAGAAGGAATAAGTAATTCAGGAGGTCCTAGACCTTAGAAAAATAAACACAATCAGTTGGCTTATAAAAATTATTAGAAGTTCTAGCAAGATTTGGAGAACTAGGGGGGATGCATGTAGAAAAAATGGACCCAAGGGCCACAACAGTATTATACTAATCAGACCTTCTTCATCATAATTAACATAACTAAGTTTTCATATCAGTTTTAATCGGCAGAATGGTCTGAGGGCATGGACTAACTAAGTCAGGTGGTTCCTTTCTGGGCTAAAAGACTTGGCAGACTTATAGCACATTGTCCAAAATAATGATGTGCTTTTTTGGCAGAACTGTGTTTGCCCATATACTAACAATAGAAATGTACTTCTCAGTAAAGTCAGCAATTTGTTTTAATGATTTGAAAGATTATCAAGCCAGAAGTGGCACTAAAAAGGTTATTAGAATCACTATATTCACTGCAGGTTTGCTAAAATTATGAAGGCTGCTTCTTGGGTGTCATCTAATTAACTCTGTGGACTTGCAGTCTTAATGTAGTTTTTCTGTACAGTTACAGATTCTTTTGGTTAGTGATTTTCCTCAAGATGTTTTAGCCTACTGCAAAACAAGTAAACCTAGCTGCTTCTAACACATAGATTTATACAAATCTGTCTGTGGCCTGACTAGTGATTTAGGCCCTGAAAGAGCTGGTTACCGAGGACAGAAGTGAGTTTCTGATGGTAGTTCACCCATCCTATGGGGGTAAGATGCAGACTGACCAAGTCATGGGTGACACCCAGTGAAGGTATGTGTTACTGCATGGAGTATTAAAGGATGACATGGGCATGCCCACAAGCTGCATATTAACTCAGTACATGTGATTTTTATGTATGTAGAAGCATAATGGGAATCCCACAGATGTCAAGCGGCCGTGTGAGGCAGTGGGGATAAAGCAAAGCAATAACTCTAATGGCTGCCTGGAAGACAGCCTCCAGTCACTGACTCTTACCCATATGGAACAGATAAGTTAGTCAAATCTTGGCAGCCATGAATGACTTCAACATTTTTGAGAAGAAAAAATACAGAAAAATGAGATAACTCTTCTAGTTATGGTTTCAATGTCTTGAACATGGGACTTCCAATTACCGTATTTTACTGATGTCGAAAGCCATCTACGTGAGCTCATTGAGCAAAAATTGGCAAGTAGTGCCAGTTGTTAACTATACATTTGAATAATTTGCATAAAATTGTGTTAGACCTCCTTTATCACCACTCCCATGAAAATCTTTCTTAACTTGTCATAATCATAGATTCTAAACTTATTATTAAAAGCTGTTCTATGCTCCTCCAATTAGTTAGGTTTTTTTAAAACAATTTTCCCAGATATTAATGTCTGTACTTATCATGTAACTGTTTGCTGTTTATAGTTTAGTTCATAGTTTTCAGTACTAAGCTAACTGCCCTTGAGAGCCATTTTAAGCCTAGCCAATTATGCGTTGTGAGGCTCAAACCCTGCACCTTGTGTTTGTGAGGCAAGCACCTTTGCCATTAAGCCACCCTCCCAATGTTTTTGTGTATATAGTCTGGGTCTGGCATGAAAAGGATTGCTGATCCAGTTTGTTTACCCATTTACCAAATAGCTAACTAAATAAAAAGTCTCATACTCCATTAATGTAATGCAAAGTTTTAGCACTGTAATTTGGAAGCTGATGTATGAATTTTCTGAACATGCACAAAATGTGATATTTAGATTCCAATCAAAATTCATTAAAACAAGAAAAAATAAGGTATGATAACTAAGAGTAACTATTTAAAAATCTTGGAGAAATGTATTGAGATTACTGACAAGAGGAATTTTAGGTTTGTGGTACTTAAACTTATCATAAGGAGACAGAAAATTAAATGTTTATTTGTCTTTTCAGCTAGGGCTCGCCACAGCAGAACTCCGGTCTGCTAATGATTGACAGTAGATTTTATGGTGCTGAGTTGCCAGCCCGATGCCCAACCACACATGTCTTTCAGAGGCCACTTGACTGCAGGGAGGATATACAGACTCCACAGAAGGCACTCCAGTCAAGAATTGAACAGGAGAACCTCTTGCTGTGAAGCAACAATGCTACCGCTGTACCACCGCGGCTTCTAAGGAGACAGAAAAATAAATAGAGGTAAACAAATAACTAAATGTCAATTGATAGTTAAGCAAATACAAGCATGTATAAATACATGCCCTAGGATTCATTAACACCTACGCTAAGTGTGCACTGTTCTGAGTGAACAGACATCACAAGCATAACTCACATCTTCTTCCTCCTAATTTTAGTTTTCCTACTGACGTTCTTGCAGTCTTAAATATTGAGGGAGATTCATAAAGGTTACCAGAAAGTGTAGGCTACATGTACACTTAGTGTAATTTTTCTGAGTGATTAGAAAGCACAAAAATGTGTTATGGATGTTCTTGAATATAGATCATGTAAGCTTAGTGTAGGCATTAATGAATCTGGCCAACTGTTTTTGGAAAATACAAATGAGTGTCCTCTGTATGCAAGCAGAGAAAATGGCCAATTCAAGAAGAATACATTAGTCAAAGAAATGGCTGAAATGAATTTAGGATGGCAAAAACTGAAGCTAGGCATGGTATGTTGAATATAGACAAATGGACAGAAAGCTGTGTTTCTTCACATGCTTTGTCAGAATGAAAATCATTATGACATTTTTCAAGAAATCACCATGAAGAACATTTACAGAACTGGGATCAAATTCTTTTATTTTATTCCTCAAACAGCAAGGCAGTGCTATTCATTGGGCAGCTGAACCTGAGGTGTAATGAAGTACAGATGGAATCTATGGCACAACTCTGCACATCTGAGAAGGCATTTGGGCCAGTCAGCCACTGGGGACCTGAAATCTTCACTGAAATTGGAACTGTTGCTGGTACTGGTCTGCATTTTATGGCTACAGAGTTAGTTAAATAATGAACAGTTTATTTAATCTGAATTAGCATAAATGAATAGTTTCTGTAATAATTATAATTTAACAGGCACATTCTTCCTAACATGCCAAATCATATGTCACCTAAAAAGCTTATGTAAAACTTTCAACATTGTATTTATTATAACTCAAACTTTCACAAATACTGTTAGGATAACAACACATTATTTCTGGCTTATGTCAAGATGTCGTTACTCGGCAATATTCCAGCAGCAGCATTGTTACTTTCCTTGTCTTTGACCTCACATATATATGACAAAAGTAAAACAAGCTGGATTAGTGGTAATATTTTTGCCTCACAGCTCCAGTGTCTGGGGTGTAATACTGTCTTTGCGGAGTTATTTGTATTCTTCTCAGTAGACACTGTGGTTTCTTCCCACCCTCAGTAACATGCTGGTAGATTAGGTAGAATAAATTATCTATCTGTAAATGTGTGTGTGTGTGTGTGTGTGTGTGTGTGTGTGTGTGTGTGTGTGTGTGTGTGTGTGTGTGTGTGTGTGCGCGCGTGTATGTGTGTGTGTGTGCGTGCGCGGGCGTTTGTGTTTTGTATACATTGTCCCCGGGATTCAAGAAGCTTGGCGCAAGGACGGTTTTAGCCTTGTGTTGAGCATCCTCACTACAGATGGCACAGCAGCGCCATATGAATATGTATGAGGGCATGCCGCAGGACCCTCGATATGCACAGGAAATGTGTGCGAGTGCAGGCAGTGTGTACAAATGCTCTACAGAGGCATAAACATGCCCCAACACTTGCAAAATCTACTATGCCTACTAGTAGAGCCCGCCCCTAATAGTAAGTCAGTAAGTCGGTGTCTGTGTATACCAAAATGTATGCCAAGCATACAAGAGTGTCCACGAACAGTGAAATACAATCAAAGTAGTAAACACACGAGCACGTAATGGAATGTAGAGCCCTGTCCCTAGAACTTTCACAATTAGATTCTTTGTCCCTGTGTCCCTATTATATATTCGAATTGCTGCAATATCGAAGGTGTAAGCAAAGCGCAGCGTAACTACGTAGCTTACACATCATATTCATTCAAATAGAGAAAAACATGCGGAATCAACGTAAGTGTCAATAGTGTAGTGTTTAGAGCATCTGCCTAACAAACAGGCATTTACGGTTTGAGCCCAACAATAGCAGATATCATTTTCCATGTGGAATGAATGTTGCTTTGCCGTAAAACCGACATAAGAGTATCGCATGAGATATTTAACTTAAATATCAATCAATTATAATTATACTTATTATTATTATTATTACGTTCTTTTCTTCTTTTACAGTGCAAGCATATATTTAAAACTACGTTTTCCTATATTTATGCTTTTCATTCAGTATTTTTGTACTTTATGTTAGAGTACAGTTTTGCATTTTGTTTTTTTCTAAAATGAAAGTTTTAAACAGAAGTTTTAAATGAATGATTTTATTTTGCTGACATGAGCTTTTTTAACTTAAGAAAAAAGTTTTTGATGCAGAACACTTTTAATTATTTAACTTAGTATTTAATTAGTTAATTGAATGGTGGCTGAATCCAATTACTGTGCTTTGCTTTGGCGCCTTTTTCATTTTAAAACTGTGTATGAAGTCTTCCAAAGGTGGAAGGCGAAAAGCACTTCATATTAAACTTATTTGGAGTTATTCTAGCCAGGTCGGAGCCTGTGTTGTTGACATCAGCATGACTGCCAAAGGTGGTCATGTGGTTTGTAAAGAGTGTGCATACTCTAAAAGGCATTGTTACTTTTTCAGGCAGACACACACACACATACAGGTGGTTTCTCTTGGAATAGAACCCCTACCTAACTAGTATTATCATACTACAGCAATACACAGTTACAGCACACGCTATGGAGAATACTGGGTTACAGTAGTCCTAGAGGTGAATTCCTAGGTGGGTGACATCAGCAGGATTGCCAAAGGTGGTCATGTGAATTGTAAAGAGTGTGCATACTCTAAAAAGCATTGTTCTTGTCTCAGGCAGACAGAGGCACACACACACACAGTTGGTCTCTCTTGGAATAGAACCCCTACCTAACTATGTTATCACATTACAGCAATTATGCAGTTACAGCACACACAAGGGAGAATATTGTATTATAGCAGTCGTAGAGGTGTATTTCTAGGTGGGTGACATCAGCAGGATTGCCAAAGGTGGTCATGTGAATTGTAAAGAGTGTGTATACTCTAAAAAGAATTGTTCTTGTCTGAGACAGACATACACAGTTGGCCTCTCTTGGAATGGAACCCCCACCTAACTAATTTTTCACACTACAGCAATACGCAGTTACAACACATGCTATGGAGAATGCCTAGAGGTGTATTTCTAGGTGGGTGACATCAGAAGGATTGACAAAGGTGGTCTTGTGGGTTGTAAAGCATGTGCATACTCTAAAAGCATCATTTGTTTCACAGGCAGACACACACACTTGACCTGTCTGGGATTAGAACACCTACCACACTAGTTTAGCACACTACAGCATTATGCAGTTACAGCATGCATCATGAGGATTACTGGATTACAGGAGTCCCAGAAGTGTATTCGTAGGTGGGTGACATCAGCAGGATTGCCAAAGAAGGGCATTCCAAGTATACTGCGGGTTGTACATGTCTGTTACCTGCGTGAACCTGCTGCTTACTGTCACAAAAACACATTTATACCTGCTTAAAAGTGTTTTATGCAGTCCTGATTGACAGCATCAACATGGCTTGCAGGTCTTGAACCCTGGACCATGCACACTGAGGTCACTGGATGCACCACTAAGCCATCTGGGGCTGTACACATGGTACATGGAGTCTATAATGCACATCCTACTACAGGTATTCCACAGTACTGAAAACAAATGGGACAGTCCCTTTGTGTACATATGTATAGTACTCTTGAATGTACTGTACTCTGTGAAGCAACAAAGACAAGTCTACATCTGTACAACTGTCATAACTATATATATATATATATATATATATATATATATATATATATATATATATATATATACACGCAATTACGGGATGTGTATACACACAAGCACACACACATATATATATATATATATATATATATATATATATATATATATATATATATATATATATATATATATATATATATATATATATATACACATACACGTCTGAACACCCTTTGTGACACAGAAGGGTTCCAAAGGAACTGACGTATACACATAACAGAGGCATCCCTTGTGTTATACCATTTAAATCATAAGCAGTTCACCAGAGAAGGGATGGTTGTTGTGTATGTGGAGTTTGGGGTGGGGAATGATAGCTAATGTAATCTACCCTGGGGATTGTGGAGTTAGGGTGGGAGAATGATGTATATGGACCTACACCCCAGCGACTGCTTCTGTGTCACTGCTCGACAGTGGCACAGGAAAATAACATACCCAACTGTAGTCGTGCTTGACTGTGTATTCTTTACCATTCCTAACTATGTAATACTTTGTAGACACTGGTCACCACAGATGGCTACCATGGTGTGCTAAAAGACATTACACATGTGTATGCCTGGCTACAGGGTAGTCACACACACAAACATGCACACACTTGCCAGTATTGTGCGTACACATCTTACCTATGTAAAGGTGTCTAGTACAGTGGTATGCAGTTGGGGTATGTGCCACAGAACACATACAATTACACATACTGATTCCATGTCTGAGCTGGGTGACATCACAGGACCGATTACTTGCAGTGGGGAGGGGGGAAGAGAGAGGTTTAGCAGTTGACAAGGATAAAGGTCAGTGCAAAAGGAGGTATCTCTTTGGAATGCAGCAAAACCCACTGTCATGACAGGATGCAGGCACAAATACACACACACAACCACACTCAGCCATTTGCTGATACACACACTCAGGCATTTGCTGTCACACACACACACAAACACACAGTTTCTAGTGGTGGGATCAGAACTCCTGCCTATCTAAAGATCACTATTACAGTACTACACAGTTACAAGATGCACCACAGAGATTACACATTCTAAGGCAGTCAGAGTGCCCTTCTGCAATTGAGGACAACAGGGAGACTGACAGTCATGAAGTACATTGCTGTAGACCTGTGTGTTTAAAGTAGGTGTCCATTACAACCTGTATGTACAAACAAGACACATCATCTGCAGGTAGGCCTGAGAGGTATAGTTGTAGCACAACAGGAACCTGAACTGGAGTATGGCCATCTGGGGAATGGACAACTACTATCACTATACAGGGTTACAGTGGGCATGCTCATACACTTAGTAGCACAGGGCAGTTTGGGATGCACTATGACTACAACTACACAAGGTTATACTGGGCATGCTCATACACTTAGTAACAAAGGGCTTGTTGGATGCACTGACTCAAATTACACAAGGTGGCAGTGGGTACACTCATACACTTAGTAGCACAGGGCTGTTTGGGATGCACTCCGATTCTAACCACTGAAGGCCACAGTGTGCATGCTCAAACACTTACATGTACAGAACACGCTGTAATGGACTCCTATTGTAAACACATAGGTTTACAGCTAGGCACATCTTACCTTTCAGTATATGTGCACATCATACTGGTTTACTACCTGATATCTGTATGTGGCTTGTAAATGATATATCTGTGTCTGTGCTGTGTGATACACATGCATACATGTACATTAACTACTGACATATATATGTTACGTATACACATTCATGCATGTGTGGACTTGACAGACAATAGGTTACCTGGGTCACACAGGCGGATGCTACCTACAGCATTTGTCACACACCTTGCTGCCCTGAAAGGCATACATGGATAGCAGGTTTTGGACAGTGGCATTATATGTGGAACAGTGGCATGTGCAAGCATAATGTGTGAGCCACCTTGTGTAATGGTACTGAGGTGCAGGTGTTAAGAAGACCTCTCCCAGCTGTGTTAGAAGTTGTCATTATTAGCAGGACTGCTACCCTAAGTATATCTCACATTGGTCATATACACAAGTTCTGCTGCTGTCCGTCACCTTACATGGGGCATTTGCTACCTAGCACATTAATGCCATGCGCAGTGATGTCATGATATGGGTGGCAACTGCTAGACCAAAACAATGAGCCAATGTCCTGCTGTTATTATGAGGTTGTCCAGTGTCTGTCATTCTGGGCTGTCATGACCGGATTACAAGCCTTCAGCACACAGCACATGCATCCATGTTACATGTGTGTGTGGATAATACCTAGGTCGCATTTACCCATATAACTGCATTCCAAGGCAAATGTCCTACACACAGAAGTAACACCCTGACACCTACATGACAATTGCCCACGATGCTTATGCTAACCCGTGCTAGATGTGTGGCTTTAGTAATCCATTTGCTCAATGTAGAACCTACAATGGGGAATACTGACATCTGTGCAGTGAGGAACATCTGGCTGAAGGCTCTGTAGTGCACAATTGGACTACCACCATATAACTCAGATCCAGACATGTGGGCCTTAACAGTGGTATGGACCATTCCAGGTGGTGGTGTACACATATTCATAAAGGCTACTCACAGGTAAAGACTACTACTCTGACATAACACATCACAGATGAGTCAGGTACTTGTGACAGTGGCAAATGCTGCATTCTAGGTTGTATCCTCATATACATCCACCACCTTGTTCGCAGACTACCAACACACATCCATATGTGGTATGACATAGTATGGAAGACCACCAGATATCCCTCGCTTGGCGGACTGTACCTAGGCCTCCATCAGCTGTGCAAAGTACCCATGTACAGACACAGCTGCATAATGTGTCATGCAATGCAATAATACCACTGTTTGTAATCAGCTCAGTTGTACACATACTAGGGCCCCTTGGATGTTGTCAGCATTAACATGGTCGACCAGTAAACAACACCCTCATGGTTGAATATGACCTAACCGTACCTGCCCTGGGTCTGTACATCCCACACTGATACAACATAAATTACATTACCATAGCTTTAGTTTACCTTTCTACATACAGGTGGGTACAGTCATTACACACATGCACATGGCAGATAGCATGCTAACAGTACATAAGGTTCGATATCTATGTTGACAGAGGTAATATCCCCTCTCTACTGGTTACCCATGACACCTATCATATCATACAATGTCCCATGTGGCATGTATGTCTTTAGACATGTCCACCTAATGCAATGCCTACAAACATACCCAAATAACAGGACCATAGGACCTACACAAGTCCTGTATTGACAGACCCAGGGAAATCCAGCTCTGCTCTGTATGTTCCTGAGTAGTCACAGGTGATATGTTCATGACATGTACAGCCATGTGTGGCCACAGCTCCTACATATACCCCATGTCAACAATTGCAAGCCATGCATGCTGTGTGTTGTCTGGGCATTAGCCTTAGTACCACAATAGCTGGGGTGAGATGTTTACAAGCCACCGACGTCGCACATGCTTGAATGAGTGTACTGCCTAGCTCTAACAGAGCACATTGCTGGCACTCTTCCAGTACACATGAGGTGTGTGTGGCAAATATGATGTGCTCACTGTTGACCATTACAGTGCCCTGGCTTCACCATGGCACTGTCAAGTAACAGTTTGTAGGAGCATGACATGGAATAATGCTGTGTGTGTCACGCTGATATGTGCTGTTGTAATATATGTACACTAGGCTACTCATGAAAGTGGTAGTGTCCTACCAGTACATGAATACAACATCCATTATGGTGTAATGCTCAGCTATGTTTCACACATGGCGTGGGGAAGGTGTGGAATGTATCCTTTTGACCTGCTAGTGCATGTACTGATGTAGACTGCATATGTGTACATGTATTGCTGTTTGTGTAGATTCCATGTGTGTGTGCAGTGTCTGATGTCTGAAGGTGACTATTGTCTTAGTACATCATGCTGTTGCAATACAGCCTCAACATTGCCAACTGTATATGGTGATATGCTCTAAGTACAGTAAGCCGTACATGAGGTATGGACAGATGTTTGGACATGACTACTAAGTGGTGGGGCTTCTTTGCAGATGAATGATTACTGCCAGGGGTTGCATGGGCACTTCCAGGCAGAGGTCCAGATTGCGTACTGTCTGATGACACATGTCCACTGGAATCATGTCCCTGTTGGGACCATCCAGGACCATGTGCACATGGCCTGCTGTGTCCTGGTGTGGACTGCACAGCACCAGCTGTACTGCTGCTGCTACCACCACTATGGGAGCGGGCATGTGCAGTAGCATGTTCACCTAGACTTTCAACAGGTGATGTTGCTGGCCTACGTCCACGTGCCCGATGCCTTACTCTCACCAGATGTTCCAGCACAGACATTCCACGCTCGAGGATTGACATGCCATGGTCAAGGACTCCCACCATGTCACCAATTGTCTATCCAAAACATCTGCAAGATGATGGTGAGCATTTGCAAGTGCCTGGATGTTGTCAGTTAATTAATGGACAGCAGCCCTCTGAAGCCTCAGACCTTCTCTGTTGTGCCATTCAGCACATGTCTGTGCCTCTGTTACAGCCCAAAACATGCATCTGGTGACTCCAGCTGATGTGCTTGGACTCGCAAGGGCATGTTGGCCAGTGGTCCTCCTATGAGCAGCACTGGGCACATGCCTGTGTGGGACATCACCAGTCTGTTGACTGGGATCTTGTATACAGGCACACCTTCCATAGTCATCACACTTTCCTATTCCATGCTACCACCCACCAACTGTCCTTCCTCTATGGCTGGCGATGATGGGGTATATGCAGGCAGGGGAACTGTATGCGAGGATGAGGGGGAGACAGGTGGAATGGCAACCAGAGGCACAGATTCAGCCCCTGACAACCCTGCCTGTGCCTCAATCAGACTATCATCATCACTGCTAGAGTCTGTGGGGACACTAACATTAGGTGGACCGCATGAGGGCAATGCACCTACATCAACACCTGTGAGGGGAAGACAAGAACTGTGCATTACAAGTTATACCAGACACACACAGACAGACACAGACAGACAGACACACACACACACACACACACACACACACACACACACACACACACACACACACACACACACACAAACAGACAGACACAGATGCGCACACACACACACACACACACACACACACACACACACACACACACACACACACACACACACAGGCAGACACAGATGCACACACACAGACACAGACACATGCAGAAAGACACACAGACAGACAGACAGACACACAGACAGACAGATACACACACAGACAGACAGATACACACACAGACAGACAGACACACAAACACACACACACACACACACACAGACACACACACACAGACACACATAGACACACATGCTAGATGCAGGTGATATGGCAGAGGGCATTCAGCTTAGACAATTATAGTTTCAGCTTAGGCAATTATAGTGATAGTTATCATACATCCCTGAGTTGCACACAACAGCATGCATGTGTTATAGCAGATGGCATGCACCTTACATAATTATAGTGGTGGTTAGCATACATACCTGTATTGCACCATTTGTGTTAGTAGCCTATGCCCCATACCTGCAACACAATGCATGCACTTTGTACCATTGCACTGCACTGCCATGGTGTGTGCAACATACACCACATGTTAACAGACCATCGCTGACCTTTGTACATCTGCCACTGATGCTTTGTGTTGGCCACTACCCCTATGTGTGAGGACATGAGCTGTAGGGTATGTCGACTGCATACTATGTTTGCCTGTGCCCTAGCTTGCATATCTCCCCCAAAGCAGTGCATGTCTGTTCAACATTATTCCTCCTACCCCTGAGCTGAGTGTAGACATTGTGCATGTGGCTGTACACACATGTTTGTCATGGCTGTCCCTACGTTGCAATGGTACCACAGACCAGCATAGGTTTACAGTACACAGGCCTGCGGTGTGGCATATGACCTTGCCAATCACATGTAGTATGACATGTCTTCTGCTGACATGTTGAATGGCATGCATACATGTGTAACACAATGGTGTCCTTTCCAATCTACAGTATGGTAATGGTGTCCCAATGCAGGGACATGTTATACTAACATGGGCCTTCAGCTGATGCAATGTTGTCTGTCCACCCTACAAATATGCAGGGACATACTACACATTGAGCTGATGTGCATAGCCATTGTAGGGCATCATGTGACTTCACAATTGCTATATAGTGTGAGCTACTGACACAGTTCATAGCCATGACTATGTTCACATACAATACATATCTAATGCGGAATGTGACCCAAGTCACTGAGGTGTATACACAATAAACCCTAATGTGGAATGTGTGACACAGGTCACAGAAGGGTACATCACTTCTACTGTGTGTGCTGCTTCATGTCTCTGGCCATCCTCCATGGCCATGTGTACACATGTTCAGTCCAATGGTTGTGATTGCCATCTTATTTCACATGTCAGTGTTATCCCATATGACATATACCCATAGATGTCATATGCCTCACTGAGGACAGGGTTATGCAGACGGGTCTATATCAGAACACCGAACTTTCAAAATTTTGAGTCTTCTAATATCAACCCGTTTTCAGCGAACGCTGAAAATATCAAAGAAAAAGAAAACCAAATTTTTTCCTAGGGAAAGAATTTGGTTGTCCATTTCTGTTGCTTCGGTATTTTCAGCGCTGTGGTGGAAAGTTACGGGTCGGGTTCAGGTAAGTGTGCGATTGTGTGGACGTGAGGGTTAGGGCGGGTTAGGTGAGTTAGGGTTAGGGTGCAGGTCAGGTAAGTGTGCGATTGTGTGGATGTGAGGGTTAGGGCTGGTAGGTGAGTTAGGGTTAGGGCGCGGGTGAGGTGACTGTGTGATAGTGACGGACCTTAGGGTTAGGGTTTGGGTTAAGGTAAGTGGATAGTTAGTGGTGTATGTATAGTTTAGTGTAGGGTTAGGTGTAAGAGTTTAGGTGTATGTGTATGGATTGCTGTTTGTTTGATGTGCTTGTGTTGTGTGTATGTGTTTTGGAACAGTGAATTTTTTCCCTAGGAAAAAATTTGCTGTTCTGTATGTTCAATGTTTTAAATTTTCGATTAATGGGGTTCGATATTAGAACACTCGAAATTTTGAAAGTTCGATGTTCTAATATAGAACCATGCAGACAAAGGGTGGTATGTATGGGATGTGAGACATATTTTGCAGGATAGTTGAGCAGTGTTGCAGTCAGCCCACTACATGTCATGAACATGTCTGATAGCATATGACATTGTGTGACATTCATAGCAAGGGTATACTCCACAAGGGTGTATCCTGTGGGCCGGGCATACTCCAGCTCCAACACATTTAGTGTGTGTGTATGCTCTATGTACAGTACTGTTCATATTCCCAACATGTGTAATGCTGATATGTAGTACCTGTCCCTACAGTGGAACATACCTCCACCATTGTATTCACTGTTGTCCACACATCTGGCAATGACAGTTTGGAAGGTTTACTGTAGGTGTTTCATATAGTCTTCAATTGTTTCACACAGGTAAAAAGTGTGATGCATTGCAGGTCTGACCAGGGTCCATTAACAGGACCACCATACATTATGTGTACATGTGTTATGGCAGATAGCATGCAATTAATATGCTCCGTGCATTACCAAGCCTGGTAAATACTAGCAATCTCACCTGACACAGGCTGCTGCCGCTGCAAAATGCCAGAGGTGCCTAAACAGGAGTTTCACAGCAGTAAGATCATTATCCACACCTGTGTGATAGCTACATAAGCCAGTACAATACACTATACTATGGAGTATGCACATCTGTGCATACATAGAGTAGCAGACTATAGCATGTGGCATATGTGCATACATGCCTTGCATATGATGTTACATTACATATTTACAGTAACACATGTAACTATGTGATATATAGTTGTGTTTTATGTGCAGTAGTGACTTACCAGGCAACTCCAGGCTCGGTGGTTGAGAGACACCCACCTCCACAATACCAGCTAAAGCTTGTGGATGGAGGTCTGCAGGTGTCCCTAGGTTGGCCAGTAGCTCATCGGTACATGTGAGTGGGGGCTGCGTGAGTGGCCCCCCACCTGTTGCACCTTGTTCCCTGGTGATTGCATTAGCATGCTGTTTTGCCCATCTTATCAGGTCAGTGCAGTGCTGGCGCACCTGCTGATAGGTGTGATTTTGACCGCCAACATCATTTTCCCTCCTACAGAGTTCCTCCCACAGGGTATCCCGCTTCTGTGCATCCTGTGGCACATGGCTGAAGAGCGCTGTGTAGTTGTTGAGGAGGTATGGGATGAGGACCTCATCCTCCACATGGCTGTACTGCGGCAGTCTGCTACGTGGCATACCTGGAAGACATAATGATGGAGGCAGGTCACAGTAACTCACAGAAAAGTACAGCAGTACAGCTGAACATACATGTGTATCACATTTATTAAGATTACAAATATGTCTTTGTAAATCTACATGACACTAACACCACTGACATGTATAAGTCACACACATTTGACACATACTGATGATGTGATGTTATCACCATATATGTGTGTGTCATGTGATGACATTGGTCATACACCATGTGGCTGTTGTCTTGATGTGGGCTTGTCTGTTTGCCTGTAGTGGTTTCTTTACCTATCAACACATGCCTGGATGTGTTCACATTAATGCAATCAACCTTAATGTTGTGTATATGTCACATATATAGACATACATAGCCATTAGGGACATGACCTGTGACCCTGCAGACTTGCAAGCATGTATGTGTTTTGTCATATACGTCTACATGGCGCTGTACAGCTGTGTAGCATCCTGTCATGTATTGCCTGTGTTGCACATGTGTAACACATGGGACAATAGCTAGCCTGATGGTATTTGCAGGGTTGGATATCAACTATAGCATGTATGGTCATAGTGATCTAGTAGGGTATATGCCCTGTGCCATTTATGAGCCTAGGCAGACAGGTTACCTAGCTGTAGGCAACAGATAGGTAAGTTTCAGTGGCCAGTTCAAGCAGTGCCACAGAACTGATACACGTGGTTACAGATATATTTGTCATGCGGTCATCACACCATGTCACAGAGAGGGGCGATATGCAGCTTCGCCTTTATTCAGGGTAGGCTGCATGCTACATAGTGCAGCTAGGGATTGTGAAGGACAGTGTAGGCCATCTACACATGGGCAATAACCCTTAAAGGAAATATGTGATCTATTATGGGTCACATGGGTGTTGAGTATGGCTGAGCAATTATCTCTATATTCCTGAATGGCACCCTGTCATGATTAGGGGTGCCACATATGACTACCTGTCTTTTGTGGTGATGTAACTATCAAAGGAAAGTACTGTCCAGCTGCATCCCATACACACAGTTGCCATTATGTTGATCGCTGCCTAGGTGGTAGTTAATGGGTAGAGGGTTTGTAACATAGGAGATGACAATGCAATACTTAGCTGTCAGATTGTGGCCATACTTCACACGCCAGACATCTGACACACTAAGGCCCTTCTGTATGTTAAACGCAGCACACAATGAGTCAACTATTGCTCCTAGTTCATAGTCATTTGCAAACATCAATAGGCTGATGCCTTCTGTGTTAGTCTATGTGGTATAGATAACAAAGAGGGGAAGTACCAGGAATGACCCCTGTATTACTGTGGCTGTCACTGGTTTGATGTGCGTGTATTCATCAGACACCTTCTGTAGTGTGGGTTCTGCCAGCAGTCCAGTTGCCAAACACTCCTGTGACATAGGAATATACACCTAGTTTAATGAGTGTAGCTGGAACACAGTATGGGTGATGGTGTCCTATGACCTGGCAAGGTCATGATATGCAGTGTGAATCAACCCTACTGTCATCTACATCTGTACCGAGTACATCAATTACGTTGACCACAGTTAATGGCTGTACAGACCAAAATCAGCAGGGTAGTTGTGTACTATGTCCCATTATCAATGGTGTCTCCCCCTTTGTGAGGTGTAATAACTGTTGCTGTGCACCATTCTGTGCGTACACAGCCTGACATGGAGCTATGATTAAACATGATGTGCATGTGGATAGCTGATTGTTCTTACATTTGTGTAGGATACACCCTGGGATGTTGACAGGTCCCATGAAAGCTGTATGTATGGCTTTAGAGAGTGCAGCTTGTACCTACATAGTAGTTAGTACAGGGGCCCTGTAGTGTACTTGGATATATTACTAAGTGTACCTGTTGAGGTGGGGGGGAGGTGGGAATGGGTTTAGGTTCACTGAGACCCTATCTGGATGAACGGGTGCTATTTCTGTAGGTGCAGTACCTCCCATGCCATAGTGCTGTGCAGCATGGCAGGTCTTGTCATTGCCATTACTATTAATGACACAGCTATAGAATGCTCTGTGCTTGGCCTCATAATATGTGGCTGATTAGTTTCACAGTAGCTTTGTGTGGTTTTATATGGTGTATCTGCATCTTATTGAGACTGACTAGGGATCACCTACACTCGTGTGTGTTCACTCTTGCAACAGTTACTACCTTCTGCGGTACAGTTTAAAGCATGGTACCACCAATTTGCCTACTTGTTTGTGTTGGGTTGACTTGGTTCTGTTTCAATGGCACAATCACTGCACATATGTGACTGCTTAAGGTTCATTTGTGTATGATTCAGCATTTGCACATGCATTGTCCATCTGCATGGGTGCTATGGCACTCATCACTTTGCTCTTAGGAAACATAACATTGGCATTGGAGACTAACTATGTGTAGCATACTTTTAGCCCTGTTTGTGTGAGTACTGTTATCCAGGTCAGTGGGGTCGATGGAATCCAACATGCATTGAGCGCAGGTGTTGGTACATGAGGAGTCTTCCCAGTTCATAATGGAATAGTTGAGAGTAGCCATTATTATGGTTCTGTCTCAGACCTAATCATCCCCATTACAACACATTATGACAGTTGGGAAGTCCGCGGCCTGGTGGGTGATCTGTCTCAAGGTGCATTTTGAATTCCACTTTAGCACAAAGGTAGTTGCTCAGCATAATGCATCTGATGTTATGCAAGTGCAATTAGCGTGGGGGGTGTACATATCCTTCAGGAATATGGACACACCTGTGGCCCGTGCATTCCAATAAAGGATAATGAGCAAGAGGTGAGGTATGTGTTATAACATGGTCATGCAGGTGTGCTCTCCAGAGCATTGAAACATGTCTCAGCCACTGCACAGATATGTTCTTAATGTTAGGGATTGACATATGTGTGTCCATATAATGTTTCTGACACGTATCATTGTGTAGCGAGACCCGCAGTTTATTGCTTGGCTGTCCCGGTAACAGCAGTGGACCTTCACTTAAACCATGCGTGATGAAGGCAATATAAGGGAAGCATGAGCCCTAGGCAGTATCCAGATTCCCAGGGGTGACAGGTGCAGGCCCTGTCTGGCAAAGCATCATGGTCTGTCAACCATGTTATCCCAGGACGACAGATACTGGATACCCTGTGACATGCACCACTACACTAGACAATTGTGGAATACAATCCTTTTGTCCCTGTACTGCAGTATCATTCTGGCCAATAGCAGAATGCTACCCAGGCCTTGGGACATACCCGCATGGGCTATAAGACCTGACAGTTCCTACATGTGTTTCTATGCAGTCCAGGCTACTGCATCACAGGTCCTGCACAACAACATGGAATACGCCAGAGCCATGTGTATAGTTCAAAAGGTGGTCTGAGTGTATGAGTATGTGGTTAATCATGGCAGACAGGCAGCTGACAGTATGTAGGCCCTCATATAGGTCGGTGTGTAACATAGTGCTAGAGTTTGCATTCTCCAATGAGTACTGTTGGGCATGTTTCCAGTCATGTGTTCAGAGGTGTGACACAATTATGCAAACTATGTCATACAGTTTGTGTATTTTGGTGTCTGTCTCCTCCTGCTTGGGGGGGGTCACTTGTTTGGCCAGATACTTAGACGCGTCTGTGAATGTGTGTGATTTCCGGTAGTGTGTGTGGGTGCCCTTACTGTGTTGTGGTAAGGGTATGTGTTGGTTGTGGTGATGAGCTGCATGTGTTAACCTACCCCTCATGACTGTCCAGTCCAGTCATGGCTGTAGAATGGGCTGCCTTCCAGCTTACCCCTGTAGCTGCATCCCAGACAATGTGTGGGGCATGGAGTTAGGTGGGTCTGGCAGTGTACATGGCATAGAGAGTACATTCCCCCAGGATGGCCACATACACAAAGCTGACATTAGAAGACACCAGTAGATGACTAGTGGACATGCCTGTATGAGCAGTCAGTACTACAAGTACCAAGTACTGTATTTAGTTTACGTATTGCCTATGAAGATGTTTTAGACAGTGATGCTCACATGTAAATATATTTGTGTTATGGATGTGACAACACTGGCTATTATGGAAACTTTGTAGCTACCTTTAGCAGCAATCCTTCTCTGAGGAGCACATCACATCCTGTTAGTTGATTGCAGATGATGCAAGTGTCTACAGAATACTGTTTGCATAACTTAACAGAACTGCTTTGTAGAATAGAATACAGATCTGCCTAGAATACTGTACATTACACAGTTATTGGCACAATATCCCACAGTGCACACCATATTTGCACGGTAAGCCCACCTTTAACATGTTCATTTTACTTATACACCCATACATATGTCGACTGTTACAATATATCGACATATACTCTCCCCTGTTATAGCACATACTCATTGGACCAATCCTGACACTGACAGTGGCTGGAAGAGAATTGATGGGTTCCAAGCCCATATCATCCCTTGTGGTGTATGTGGAGTGTGCCGTGTGACCTACAGCAGTACACACATAGAATACTGCAAGCATTACTACTGCTCAACAATACATCGCTACAAGATAGCTATTTCCACTATATGCATTGATTACACTGTAATTCTTACAGTACAGGTACTACACACACAGACAAACTACATGTTATACATACCGTTTTAGTAATCGGAGGTGTTAACTAGTGTAATACTCATTTTTGGTTCATCTTTCAGTGTTTTGTACTGTCCTACAGGTAGATACAGATGGTTTGAATGTGTGACAAGGCAACCTTTTATAATTACAGATCAGTAACATGTGCTATGCCTATGACCAATTGGTGTTCCGAAGTAGCTAATTACATGCACATCAGCTGTGCTGCTACTGCCTTAGCCAATACCATGGCTACAGTGGAGTATAATTGAGTACTCCACTTGGGCGTTGTCCCTCTGCCTTACCTGTGAGGAAGAGGGTCTATATTAGATCAGCGAACGCTTAAAAAAGCGAACGCTGATTGATTGAACTTATTTAAGTGAATTTTTAAAATATCGAAGCAACAGAAACCCAAATTTTTTCCTAGGGAAAGAATTCGGTTGTCCGTTTCTGTTGCTTTGGTATTTTCAGTGCTGTGGTGGAAAGTTACGGGTCGGATTCAGGTAAGTGTGCGATTGTGTGGATGTGAGTGTTAGGGTGGGTTAGATGAGTTAGGGTTAGGGCGTGGGTTAGGTATGTGTGCGATTGTGTGGACATGAGGGTTAGGGTGGGTTAGGTGAGTTAGGGTTAGGGAGCGGGTGAGGTGAGTGTACGATAGTGAAGGACCTTAGGGTTAGGGTTTGGGTTAAGGTAAGTGGATAGTTAACGGTGTGTGTATAGTTTAGTGTAGGGTTAGGTGTCAGATTTTAGGTGTATGTGTGTGGATTGCTGTTTGTTTGGTGTGCTTGTGTTGTGTGTATGTGTTTTGGATCAGCGATTTTTTTTCCCTAGGAAAAAAATCACTGATCTGACAGTTCGAGATTGTAAGCTTTCGCTTACATAAGTTCAATCAATCAGCGTTCGCTTTTTTAAGCATTCGCTGATCTAATATAGACCCGAGGAAGACAGCGTGGAAGTTTTGTTAGGAATCTATTGCAACAGCTGTATGGAGACAAACAGTAATATATTGCGTGCAATGCCTAGAGGAGTTGGTCTAAATGTGAGTACTGTTGTTATATTTTTGAACATTGCTACTTGTGCAGGGTTTGTCTGTACCTAATACTTTTGCATATGTTTCAGTCTGGCCAGGTTGTTTGACTAGCTCAAGGCTGCATAGCTATGCATATAATGTTAGGGGGTTTCCAGTGTGCTTACCAGACATATTTAGTTTGGTGTTACTGTGTATCATACTGTGCTAATAATCAGTACTCGGTTAAACTTCCTGGTGTACGAACCTTTCAACCCTCTGAAACGGGATTAGTTTGTACAAACCCTGTTACATTAGCAGATGTTCAATTGTATAACGGTAACTATTTCACATAGGGCCATGTTAGTGTGTCTGTGTCCAGGTATGTTAAGGTTTCAGCAGATGTTGTACAGTAGTTGCATAATTGGTTATGGTATGACAGTATGTATTGATGTAATTATTTTGGTTGTGGGGTAGATGTTGGTGGGTGTACATAGCACATGCAGGTGTGTAGGAACCCCTTTTATACAATGTCTATATGTGTGTGGGTGTTCTTTCCCTATGTAAACACCTATCCCTTAGTGGACTAGTACTATGGTAATTGCAGGCTGATTCATTAAGGCACTATAAAATGCTTCCTGTATAGCATGCAGGTACTGTTAGTCCTTGAATCCTTTTGGCAATACATCGGAATGTAATAAAGATTTGCAAAATGAAAGCTGTGTAATTCTGTCATGGATATTTGCAGTCATTGCAGTTGTGTTGGTGACTGTGTCCATAGGACATATTTGTAATAGTGTATTGGCATATACTCTTCATATGTTATGTTCATATTGTTTGGGGGGGGTGTGATTGCTATGGTCCATGTTATACTCAGATATGACCACTTTGGATGCTGTCTACAGACATGTATGTATGTGTGTGTGTGTGTGTGTGTGTGTGTGTGTGTGTGTATATATATATATATATATATATATATATATATATATATATATATATATATATATATATATATATATATATATGTGTGTGTGTGTGTGTGTGTGTGTGTGTGTATATATATATATATCTATATATATATATATATATATATATATATATATGTGTGTGTGTGTTTGTGTATATGTATTTAGATATATACATTATTGCATACATTTATCTGTACCTCCATAGATGTGTAGATGTTTTTAACCTATCTATATATCTACATGTATATGTAGACCTGTATATATTGACATGTCTCTGTGTCTCTCTTTTCTCTCTCTGTGTATATATATATATATATATATATATATATATATATATATATATATATATATATATATGCATATATATATATATATATATATATATATATATATATATATATATATATATATATATATATATATATATATATATATCTATATATATATATATATATATATATATATATATATATATATATATATATATATATATATATATATGAGCATACACCTTTAATTGGGTACATGGCAGGTTGTCCTATTTCAACACATTTCTCCCTTTTGTGTTTTAACCTGTCTGCATACACAACTGGGAAAGATACATCCTAGGTAGCTTAGTGTTAGGTTACTCTGAGGATGGAGTACATGGTGGCTGGTTCTACTCTTGGAAGGTGTTATTATTTTACCTCTCAGAGTAGGAACTGGTAGGGAAAGTGTGAATAACGCACTTTTACACGGTTGTGAGCAGGTTTGCCCGTGGTCTGTGTGACGTTAAGCAAAGGTCAAACGTGTGAAGCGCTTCTCCATTTACTGTGTTTCAGCGCCGCTTACCATCACGCAAACACGTGGAAACCCACTTACAACTGCTTAAGAGTGCTTTAATCCACCTGCAGCCAAAAGCCCTTATTTTGGCCCTCAAAATAACGTAACTGCCATTGTAGGTCTTGAACCCAGGACCATGAACACCACAGCCATTGACGTTACCACTAAGGCATCTGGAATATGTACCATGCTATCGTGTTTAGAATATACATTGTACTACAGACATTCCTCACTACTGAAAACAAATGTGACAGTTGGTGTACATATGTCTGATACATGTTAATGTTCATATGTTTGTGAAAGTAGGTGTTGCAATGTGACATGACAGGGTCTATTATGAATGAGTAAGGTTATTGCTTTGTGTTCTTTTTATATTGCCCCCATACTCCATGTATGCCCCTCCAGTTCAATTATTGGACATCCGACCCAGGCCCTCCTTGATGCATGATTGCATTACCCATCATTCCTCCCTCACCCCAATCTTCACATACACAACAACAACCCCTTCTATGGTGAATTAGGTTAATATTACTTGTTATAATACCACAGCTGCATGTGTTTTGTGTACACTCCAATTCCTTTGGAGTGCTTCTGTGTCACAAAGTGTGTTCATAGATGTTTATATATATATATGGCTATTGATGTAATGTATTTCATATATATATATATATATATATATATATATATATATATATATATATATTTCGTATTAGTTTGTAACAGTAATACATCTGTAGACTGGAATGTGTTAGTTCACAAACTACAGAACATTACAATGCACTGTACATATGTAGACAAAGTCACTGTCCCATTTGTGATCATTATAGTGAAATGCATATGATATGCGGTATAGTCTCAAGACCATGAAACAACACACTGTTGCTATGCTTCTAATTGCCCTTGGGCAGATAGGAAGTAGGATGGCTTAGTGGTATGTCTCATGACTGTAGTGTGCATGGTCCAGGGTTCGATACTTTGCGAATGCTTTTTACTGCAGAATAAGGCTCATTTAAGCAGTTGTAAGCATGTTTAAAAGTGTGTGTGTGACATTATAGCAGAGGTTAAACACAGCTAAACAAACTTTGTAATGTATAACCTGTGCGCGCAAACATGGCCACATCTGCTAACTACTCCAGATATATACATGTCAGTGACATAACATCTCACTATGTGCTGACATAACATTACATTCTCTGTTTACTGTACTCTCCTGCACACATGGGTTTATATGGGTGATTCAAATGTTTATTATACAAATGATTACTACCTATATATGTAAGCTGTGGATAAGATACACTTTTGCACATAATAAACATCCCTGCCTTTACCGGGATTGTAACCTCGAATGCACAGATACTATGCGGATGTTGTAACCATTACACTGTTGACATTAACTTTGCTTCTGCCTATTTCCTATTTAGATAATTTCTATGTGTAAGCTAGGCTAAGCAAAGGGCGGGAGCCTCCAAACTCACTGAGCTTCACGTACTCTTGAAATAACATATAACAAATGTACTGTGAGACAATACATTACATTCCTAACTACATTAGGCATACACCTCATTGACACACTTTAAGGGAAACCTTGTTGTGTGAATGGGTAACAGACTATACACCCCTGGGATCATGTGTCACGGAGCCATAAAGCCAGGGGTGGGGGAGCCTGTCCAGTTTGATAGTTGCAAGACCTCTTGGTGGAATTGAATGGTGTTGAATTGCCACATTAACATGCCCACTTTAGATCACTAAGTGCCCCTATCACCCTCCACAACCCCAGTCTTCAACAGCTTCCAGCAACTCTGCCTGGAATTTCTTCATTGGCTATGCTTAACAGAGGCTCAGTTACTTCATCAATGGTGCGGGGAAGGCCAACCCACTGTTGCTATGCTTCTAATTGCCCTTGGGCAGATAGGTAGTAGGTTATCTGTGAACCTCTAATGTGCAGGCCATCACAGCCATAATATGTGAATAAACAGACCTTCAGATCACAATATACAGTGTAAACTCACCATGTAGTCAGGAAACAGTTGAGTACAGCAAGAACATACAGAACACTGATACTTAGCCACTCCAGAAGCCTATCTTGGAAGCTAGAAGACTTGTATAAGTTTAAGGCTTTCTATTGCTTACCAGTAGGTGACCTACAGGAAACATGAAAAACAAGCACAGATGGGGAACATGCATGCAATGATACCATACTGGCCTATGTGTCAACCTTATGCTTTGGAATACTGGCCAAGGCTATTGGCACCCCCATGGTGCCTTATTTAGGAGAGTCTCAAAGGTGAATACCAGCTCCATAAACAGCACAATAGCAGATCCAATGAGGATTACGCTACTCAACACCAGGGGCTGTGATCACAACATGCATGCACTCACAGCACTCCTCAGGATGGACAACATCAACATCTGTGCATTAACTGAAATCTGTCTTAAGGCTCCTGAGAGCACACCAGCACTACCAGACTACAACCCATACCACATATTTCAGCCACAGAACATGGACTGACACAGACATGGAGGGGCTGTATCCATATACATCAGGGATACCTACACCTCCAAGTAAGTGGGGAGGCATGATACCTCTGTGATCATCCATGTGCAGCTAACATCAGCCACAACTGCAATGTGGAATGTGGCCTGCTAAGGTTCACCCTCCATGACCCAGAACCTCCACTCCATCTACCTGGAGACAGTGGAGAACATGGCAGTCCTAACGCACACCCTGGCATTGGTCGATGTCAACTACCATACCATTAACTGGGATACGTACTCCGGTACTCACTTCCAGGACCAGCACTTCCTGGAATGTATCACCTCATATGCCCTGTATCAGGTGGCAACCTCCCTAACATGGGGTGGGAACTACTAGATGTGGTCATCACCAACATGGGCAACAGGTGCACCACAGCAGAGGTTAACTGGTCACTGGTTAGATCTGACCATGAACTATTCACTATTTCCACACCCTAGCATCTCCCCCTCCCATGGATACCACAGTGTCTACCTTTCCTACACCTAAATATACACTACAAGTGACAGGGGTGGGGGGTTTCACAGCCGCCACGCTAAGGGGAAACACTGCTCAAGATACAGAAAGATTTACAAATGCAGTCTATAAGCACCTACACGGATGTATGGATCGTGCCATCACTGGTAAACCAAGACTCACTTCTCCTAGACAAGGACACTGGTCTGGTGGACCTCTGCAATAAACAGGCTATACTACAGAAGTAGGACAGTGTTCCAGACACACAGCAAGTCCCACGAAGGGCAGACATCCGTGACCACTATTAGTATGATATGTAGGTCCCTCATGACATCATCCAAGGCTAACATCAACAGGAGAATAAGCAAGGATTCAAAAGATAACCACAAAGCCTTATTTGGCTTTGTCAAGGATCTACGTGGTGACACACAGATTTGCACTGTGCCGGTGAAATATAGTACAAAATATGCTGACCCTACTGATATCGCCAACATCCTTGCAGATACATTCAGTACATACTTCATCCCCTAAAGAACCTACAACACTACCCAAAAGGTACAGTATCCCAACCATCAGAGACACACAGGTGGAAATGGCCCTCTCTAACAGCAGAACACAGCATCAATGGAGGCAGATGTTGATCCAGACTGCATTTTGCTAACTGTACAAGACAACCTGCTCCCCACCTAATTAGGCATTCCTACCTCAGCCTCTCCACAGGCTACATGCCCATACAATGGCGCGTGGCAATGGTTATTCCACTCCATCAAGGTGAAATCACAACTGACCATGGTAATTACCACCCCATAAGCCTGACTAGCCTGGTCTGGAATGGTATGGTTTGCATACTCATGGCACTCATTTAACAATGACATTGGTATCCTTTGAACACGTGACTCAACCCAGGTCAGCTTGGTTGAGTGCAGTTCATGCCTACTGAACCTGTGTGACATCATACATACAGTCACCAAGACGTTAGATGATGGGGGAGGTGGTTCACACATACTACCTGGACCTCACCAAGGCTTTTGACACCATGCCCCACTCAGGTATTATTGATAACACACCAGCCTGTACATTCACCCATACATCACAGGTTGGGTTGCCAATGGGCGTACACACAGAACCCACATGGTACGACTAATGGTCTCTAGGTCCAACTCTTAAACAGTCACGGCTGGTGCTCCACAGGACTCAGTCCTGGGAGCCCTACTGTTTGGCATATACATCTCAGATGTACAGGCAAACACAGGTGGACTACAGCAGACCATGTTTGGCAATGACTGCAAACTGGGAGCCATGATTGATAGTCCAGCTGACACAGCCATCCCTCAAGGGGCCTCACAGAGAATGTCACAGGGTGCCAATGACATGGCCTCCAGCTAAGTGCCATTAACTGCATGGTCATTCCATTGTGGAATTAGAACCCACATATTGACACATGAGTGGCAGCCACTTTAATACAGATGATATAATGGGGTATCTGGGGATTAAGGTAGATAGTAATCTCCCCTTCGACAATCATATCTCCACAGTAATTAGAACATCCTTCTGTGTAGGCCATCTGATTACTAAAGGATTCCCATCTAGACATACTGGGGTTATAGTGCCCCTTTACTCATCACTCATCAGTCCCATCATAGGGTATAATAACCCATGTGTGATGTACCTCAGAAGACATGTCCAAAAGCTGGAGGGGTCCACGAATGTACCTCACCAAGGGGAATACTGGCCTCCAACATATGGCCTGTGCAGCCTGACTGAATAAACTCCTGCTTTACTCAGTGGTATCTTGTTTACCCAGAGATGATCTCCACTGGCCAACACAGCCATGTCGAACTCAGGCTTGATGGATATGCTCCACCTATGGGAATCCATGTCACAGTGAGCCACACACTGTAGTGAGATGACCTTGCCACAACAACAACTGGAAGATGCTGGAGGGACAGCTTCCTGTCACAAACACTCCCCATACTTTGGAACAACATCCCTAACTACATTATACAGAGCCCCTCACTAACACTCTGTAAGGGAAACCTTGAAGGGTGGATGGGGAACAGTAGATGCACCCCAGGGATCCCGCCATTGGTTCTGCTCCACAGAGTGATGGTTAATGAATCAATGGGGTGGCAAAAGCTGACACATTTTGGCTGGCCTTATGAATGGCCTCTGGCAGTTGGCCAAGTACCTAGCTATAAATCTATACATACAGTATCTGCATATGCTGATAGCTTAATTTACTGTTCAGGTGTTGACTTACCTTGTGCCAATGGCTGTTGTGTGTGCAGTAGTTGAGGGCTGCCTATGTTGGATGCACACAGTAGACTGCCTATACATGACAATTTACAGGTAATTTTGTGTGTGTGCCATCCATTTTTACTCTGTGTGCAGGTGGAGAAAGGTGTCAGTCCCTAGGTGCCTACACTGTCAGTGTGTGTGCTATAAGTTCCCTCCTTGCCAAGGCATGGGCATACTGGGCATGCCTCCATCTGCCTAATGGGGCTGGCTCATGGTGTTCATGGTTTGAGCACCTCTGTGCTTGTGGGGCCCTTGGCAATGGTGGCGGGCTGTGAGGGCCTTCACCATTCTGTCCCTGCTGCAGCTGTTTCCGCAGGACCATATTGTGTAGCATGGCACACACTATGAAGATGTGGGCACATGTGCCTGGAGAGTACTGCAAGGCTCCTCCAGATATGTCCAAGCAACGGATTTCAGCATCTCAAACACACACTCTATGATGATTCTGGTTTGTGCGTGTGCCTCATTATGCATTCCTGCATGGGTGTATGTGCATTTCTGATGGGAGTCATCATCCACGGTTCCAGTGCATAGCAAGCATCCCCCACCAGGTGGCCATTTGTGATGTCCCCCCTAGCAAATAACCAATACAGCTGTGAGGCATGCCAGATGTGGGAGTTGTGATAGCTTCCAGTGCTGCCAGCACACACATCCATGATAATGCCCTGGGCATTGCACATGACCTGGCAGTTGATAGAGGGGTATCCCTTGTGGTTTATGTAGCACCTACCATGCTCACCGGGTGGTGACTTGATGTGTATGTGCATGTAGTCTGTTGCACCCAGTACCTCTGGGTATTCTGCCACATGGTGGAAGAGATGCATATTGCTGTCCAACTCCTCCTGCCTTCGGGGAAAGTATATGTGCTCATTGGCATTTGTTAACATGGCGTCCAGGAACTGGTGTAGTACCCTGGATGCTGATGCCTGTGAGATACCCATGATATCCCCAGTTGGTCTTTGAAAGGTACCTGTAGCTAGTATTCTCAGGCTTACACAAACCCTCGTATCCACTGGGATGGGTTCCCCTCTGTTTGTTCTGGCACTGAGGCATGGCCGGCACAGCTCCACAAATTGCTGTAGGGTGTCCCTGTCCACCCTGTAATGCTCCAGATCATGTAGCCCCTGGTTAGTTACCCTGGGTCTGAACACTCTCCACCTCCTCTGCTGCCTGCGGTGGTCATGTGCATCATCCTCCACACCACCTTCAGTTTCCAACACATGCTGGTGGATCAAAGCTATGGCAGCCCCTAACATGTACATAATAAACGTTCACCATCTGTATACACCACTGGTGCAGAATGTATGGGAATACACAAATGTGTGTGAGGTGCTTTCACACTTTATAGTATTATGCTATGGATGCTGCTGATGTAAGTGAGTGTGTATGAGCTATTCCAGCTGCTGCGTGTCTTCATTATGGGTTTTGCAATGAGTATTGCAAGTGTGGGGCCTTTACTGTGGAGATCTACTTGCCTGCCTTGATTAATCTGTTGCCCTTTAATTCACTTTTAGACCTGGATCCCCTCCCATTATCAGGCATGCATCCACCTACCATCTTTCTTGTTTTTTACTTTCCCTACCCAGTCATGGTGAAATGTGCCTTGTAGCTGATATACTGCATATCATCTTTGTTCTGCTTTGACACTTTGCTGTTTTCTTTGCAGTACAGACCCTCCCCTTCCCTGTTCTGCAGGTAGATGCTTGCAGCCTTGTTATCTATTGTCAGCAGCCCACTGTAGGCTCCTAGGTGTTAATTATTCATTTGTACTCCAATTTCACTGCTGCAACATTTCCTTATTTCTTTCCTATATCCTTCTTGTTTCAGTTGCAGTGCTCGCCATGCATACCCATTTACCAGGTTTACGCGCATTTTCATCTCCGTTCACATGCATACTCGGTTACCTTGTGTACTCTCAGCTAAGCATAGCTATGAGCAATTCGACACACCCCTATCATGCAGCTTTGCCTAGCTAGGGGCAGACCAGTTTAGCAATGCTCCAATGTGCTTACAGCAATGGCGACACACCCCTCTCTTGATGTCATCTTTATCTCAAGGGCTCACCTCGGTGTTATAATGCCACGCTGTGAGGTGCATCCTTACACCAGCGGGGAATCTGCGATTCACTATTACCCCTCTCATTTGCATGGCATTGCCTACTAATTCCTAGCTACTGCGCATAACACTGTCACTGCCCCTTAGCAACCCTTGCGCCATGTGTATGGTGTAGCATGCCTGCCATTGACTATTATGGGGAAATCGTGATATGTGTTTCATTGTGGTTTTAATCTATATTTTTATATATTCCTTGCGATCCCATTTGCGTACCATTGCCCTGTGCTTCCACGTCACGATAGTGCGACTATATATATTAAATGTTAATTTTATATTTTGTACATGTTTTTTTTATGCCAATGGCTATATATTTAGCCATTGGCATATATTAACAATATAATACATGTGTTTGGTTGGCTGTCATGGCTCCGATTTTATGTTTGCAAAAATGTAAACCGTTTTCTATGGTTTACATTTCTGCATGCTTACACTATACCTGAACCACCTACTGAATTGCTACATACCTTCATTTGCATTCTACACTGCTGCACATGGGGTAATTAGCATACAAGGCTCAGGAGTTGTGCGGGCATAGCGTATGCAGGTAGTGCACGGGAAACAGCTCGTACCTGAATTGTTCAGTGGCCATTTTTGGTGTTAGAACGCCAACGCTACGCTTGCACCTGGCGCAAGCTTCATGAATCCCAGGGTGTGTCCCTCCTGACTGATGTTTGCATATCAAAAATTCAAAAAATCAAAAAAGTCAGCCAAATGATAAAGTGTAGTCAGCAAACGAATATCTAAGTAGAGAAGAAAAAGCAAACTCCACAGTGTTGTACAAACCCTTTTTAATAAAATAACAAAACTTTCAGACAATAGGTCCTTCTTCAGTGTTAATAAAATTTTTAGTAAAAACTAACATCCTTTATGCTAACAAATTCAAACCACATGACACAGCCATAACCTATCAAGCACTAACAGTTAATTTATCAATTAATGGATTTAAAAAGAGTTTTTTTAAAGCAGTATTCCGTACAATAAAAAACACATTACATCACATAGATATGAAGTTCCTGTTATTTAATGGATTTGCTGCTGCTTCTTTTTAATATAGGTTTTAATGTAACCTGTTTATTCAAACCAGGGTAAGAGTCCGCTTGTAGACAGATAATCCACTCATATTCCTTAGTATCTAATCTATTTATCAGGTCACCACGTCTAATATTTGAAATTAAGACATCTATTACACAAAACAGGAATCAATGTGAGTCATCAGTCTCCTGTATATGTTGGGCTAAGGAAGTGGTAGCAACCTTCCTCCATATCTCTGACTTATCATCTACAATCCTATCTCGTAGCCTTCTTGCAGACTTACCAACATAAAAACAAGGGTATTGTTGGTATAAGGCTAGATAAATCACATGTGTAGTATTACATGTCGTTGTGCAATGAAAACAAAATTTTACCTTTTAGAGGATGGATAAATTCAGTTAATGAAGTTACACTAGAACAGCATGAACAATTATAGCAGGGATAAGTGCCTTTTTTTATTATAAATAGTAGAGCGTACCCTATTTAAAGTAAAATCCTTATAACATAGACTTGTTTTCAAACTATCACAATTCCTATAGGTGAAACATGGTTTATCAGGAAGCCATTTTTCATGGCCAGGTATTGCTTTTAGGATATGCCAATTGTTTCTAATAACTTGTTCAACTGATTTACTTGCTCTACTATAGGTCATTAAATATCTCAAGGTGTTATCAGAGTGGGGGCAGAGCATATCAGCATCATCATTATTAGAAAAATACGGTTTAGCCTTTCCTCCTCTCATTGATACTATTTCATTTCTAATCTCATCTAACTCATTCTGGTTTGAATGAACAGGTTACATTAAAACCTATATTAAAAAGAAGCAGCAGTAAATCCATTAAATAACAGGAACTTCTCTATCTATGTGATGTAATGTGTTTTTTATTGTATGGAATACTGCTTTAAAAAAGCTCTTTTTAAATTCATTACTTGATAAATTAATTGTTAGCGCTTGATAGGTTAGGGCTGTATCATGTGATTTGAATTTGTTAGTATAAAGGATGTTAGTTTTTACTATGAATTTTATTAACACTGAAGAAGGACCTATTGTCTGAAAGCTTTGTTATTTTATTAAAAAGGGTTTGTACAACGCTGTGGAGTTTGCGTTTTCTTCTCTACTTGGATATTTGTTTGCTGACGCCACTTTATCATTTGGCTCACTTTTTTTGATTTTTTTGATTTACTTATTTGTGTGTGGTGAGCCTTTGAGCATTGTTCCTGCATTTTATGATGACATAGCCCACCACCTTGCCAAATGGTGCTGTTAGATCTCTACAGAATTTACTGGTGAGAGAAAATCAATTGTTGAACTGTATGGTTGCAACTGTGGATGGAACTACAAGGGTTACGAAAGTAACATCCCAGAGAAATGACTTTCATTCTTCACTACAAACTCTTGAACGTAAGGTAAAGAGTTTTAAAAAATAACAATGGCAACGGTTTAGTTTTAACACGTACTTGGAATTGGGTATTGTTCCACAGGGGCTACGTATTCTAAACATGCCCTCATATGGTAACACATACCCTGAACTTTTAAAGAAATGGCAAGAATTGAACATTAACTTGAGCTTGAACTACATACGTTTAATGCATGATTTTTTTGCATCTAAGGAAGATGAGCTGTGTAAGGAGATAGAAAATCTAGAAAAGCAACTATACATCTCATTATTGTTTAATGACAATGTATCTCTCTTCGATGAGATGCTTGTGTGTCTCACTGCCTTCGACAATCAGCTGGAAGGCATAAAGCATAAACAAATATATAGAGACATTTCTGACTTTAACAGCAGTCAGATTTTCTCTTGGCTGAAACGCTCAGTTTATGTCTCACCAAATACAAGTGTAATTCAAAGCAAGTGGGGCTCTGTGCATGAGCTAGATACTTTTGAGACCACGGCCAATCAACAGCAGATATTGATAAACGTAACACCAGCATTGGAGGAGAATCATGTTCCTGGCCAATCGACTGACGAGGGGGAGGTTACTGATGCACCCTCTACGTCAGGTAATGTGGTAGAGTGTTCAGTACGAAGGAAGGAGAGACAGGATCAACAGTCCCAATCTAATATTAATAATGAAAATATGAAAATAAATCTGCAGTCATCTTCTTTTGGAAGGAAGCCAGCGGGTAGTAGTAAAACTACCAGAACAGATTATAAAGAAAATTTGCAATTCATCCAGGAAATGATCGCAGTCGAGAGGCAGGCTCAGAAACGGACCGTTGACTTGCAGCAAAACCAGCAAGTAGCTGTGAATAATGCTGAGAGTTTAAATGTTAATAACTTGAAAAATGGGACTAATGATAAATCTGTTGTTAATTTATCTGATTATATGTTAACGGACATTGAACTCTCTCTGCTTTCTCGAAGGATAAAGTTTATACCAATGTCTGCTGATAACGTAGTGAATGCTGTTACTGATTTAAGAATGTTTTCATGTAACCTGAATTTAAAAAGCATTTTTAAGAGTTCAGATTCCTGTGTATATATAAAATGCAGGAGAAGGGGTACTTTTATACCTTTCAGTGATCCTGTAGTAACTGTTTTTAATGATTTGTGTGAGAAGCAAATTAGAGAAGTATATGATGGAAATTGTTTTAAACAAATGTACAATCTTACTATGGAAGAATCTGCTGCGCTTAAAGCCCTCTAAAGTAATACCAATATAATAATTAAAGAGGCAGATAAAGGGGGTAGTATAGTGCTAATGAATACTGATGACTATCTTGCAGCAATGGATGAACTAATATCTGATATACATATGTTTAAACTAATACATGATAGAGATATAAATGAGATTGTTAGTAGGATAAATATGTCCATCTATGATCTGCAGTTAATGAATGATATAGATGTGGATACACTCAATTTCTTCACTGTACCTTGCCCTACAATACCAATTTTATATGGCCTGCCAAAAATGCATAAGTCATTGAGCAAGCCACCAATGAGACCTATAGTGTCTGGCCATGGGTGGGCCACAGAGCCTTTATCTGTATATTTGCAGAAAGCTCTTAATGTCTTCCTGTAGGGTGTCCCTAGTTATATCAAGGACACTGGAAATTTCCTTACTCAGTTTTATACTTGGTATAATAGGAATAGAGAAAAAAAATTTTGTTGGTGACTTCAGATATTAAGTCCATTTTTACTGTGATCCCCAATGAGTTAGGGATGGACAAAATAAGGGAAATACTCTAGGAATGTGGCCATTTGTCAGCTAGATATATTGGGACACTCTGTGAGCTATTAGAATTAGTACTACAAAATAATGTTTTTGTGTTTAACAAACAGCTATACTAACAAGTATCAGGTATAGCCATGGGTACTGCAATAGCGAATACTAACGCTAATTTAACACTGAGTAAGTGGGAAGAGATGAGTGTATTTGGCCAAAGAAATATATATGCTTCCAGGATTCTGTTTTATAAGCGTTTTGTGGATATTTTTTTGCATGGCATGGTACTAGTGATGAGCTTGAAAATTTCTTTAACTATTTGAGCAATGTAAATGACTTTCTGAAGTTTGTAATGAAGTACTCAACATCTAATATTGATTTTTTGGATGTTACCCTTTCTAAAACTGAAGGTATGTTAGATACTAGTATTTACAAAAAAGATGTACATGTAAATAAGTATTTACATATAATTAGCATGCATGCTAGACATGGCTTTAAGGGTATTCCGAAGAGTCAATATTTGCATGCTAGCAGACTAAACACCCAGATGCAGGATATGACTGATGAATTATTAGTAAGGGGTTATAATCAGAATGAGTTCTACGGGATTAGAAATGAAATAGTATCAATGAGAGGAGGAAAGGCTAAACCATATTTTTCTAATAATGATGATGCTGATATGCTCTGCCCCCACTCTGATAACACCTTGAGATATTTAATGACCTAGAGTACAGCAAGTAAATCAGTTGAACAGGTTATCAGAAACAATTGGCATATCCTAAAAGCAATACCTGGCCATGAAAAATGGCTTCCTGATAAACCATGTTTCACCTATAGGAGTTGTGATAGCTTGATAAAACATCTATTCTATAAGGATTTTACTTTAAATAGGGTAAGCGCTACTATTTATAATAAAAAGACACTTATCCCTGATATAATTGTTCATGCTGTTCTAGTGTAACTACATTAACTGAATTTATCCATTCTCTAAATGGTAAATTTTTTTTTTCATTACACAGCGACACGTAAAACTACACATGTGATTTATCTAGCTTTATGCCACCAATGCCCTTGTTTTTATGTTGGTAAGTCTGCAAGAAGGCTACGAGATAGGATTGTAGATGATAAGTCAGAGATACGGAGGAAGGTTGCTACCAGTTCCTTAGCCCAACATATACAGGAGACTGATGACTCACATCGATTCGTGTTTTTGTAATAGATGTCTTAATTTCAAATATTAGACGTGGTGACCTGATAAATAGATTAGATACTAAGGAATATGAGTGGATTATCCATATACAAGCGGACTCTTACCCTGGTTTGAATAAACAGGTTACATTAAAACCTATATTAAAAAGAAGCAGCAGCAAATCCATTAAATAACAAGAAAGTACAGTTTTGTACCTACCATAAATGTAGATGTTCGAAGATCCACATTGCTGCAGTCCTTACACTTGGGTAGTCCGCTGTCCTCGGTCGGCCCGAATACCAAAGTATTAGGCTGACGTCGGTCAAGGCGCTTAAGACTGACATCAGGACGTCAGGGTACAAATGCGCATGACCGACGTTATATCCTCAGTCTTTTCTTGCCCCAGATGTGAGAAGACCCTAAAAAGAAAGGTCAAAGCCAAAAGACAGCAAAAACCAACCAACCACCCTTGCACTAATTATATGTACAATATATACAATATACACAATATTTACAACCCAACCCACACAACTGCCTCTAACTACAGAGGGGAAGGAGGGAGGGTAAATTGGACTGCAGCAATGTGGATCTTCGAACATCTACATTTATGGTAGGTACAAAACTGTACTATGTTCTTCATCTCACATTGCTGCAGTCCTTACACTTGGGTAGAATCCCAAAGCAGAGGTAAGGGAGGATGGCAAAACTATAAAGCAGTAGGAGCTGCCAAAATGCCCTGTAAAATTGCAGTGGCAAAACCAGCCCTAGATTTAGAGTAAAGTGGAAGGTGATAATGCTTAGAAAAAGTATGCACTGAACTCCAAGTAGCTGCCTCCAAAATATCTTTAGTTGCCACCCCTCTCAAAAAAGCTGTAGAAGTGGCAGTAGCCCTAGTGGAATGAGGCCTAATCCCAGCTGGAATCTCCTTACCATGATGGGAATAACAGAAAGCAATACAAAACCCAATCCACTTAGAAATAGTTTGTTTTGACACAGGCTTGCCCTGAGAACCCAAAGCAAATGAAACAAATAACTGCTGAGACTGCCTGAACCCTTTAGTTCTGCTCAAATAATATCGCAACTGCCTGTGTACATCCAAGGTGTGCAAAATCTTTTCCCCTTTATTTTGGGGGTTTGCATAAAAAGTAGGCAAATGAATAGTTTGGTTTAAAGCCACACTAGAAACCACTTTAGGCATAAAGGAAGGATTAGTACGCAAAGATACCCTATCCTTATGGAAAATTAAGAAAGGCTCAACCGCCATAAGGGCCTGTAATTCAGAAACCCTTCTTGCAGAGGTAATGGCCAACAAAAAAGCAGTCTTCCATGATAAATACTTCAACTCGGCAGTAGCTGCAGGCTCAAAAGGTTGTAGAGTGAGTTTCTCCAACACAAAATTGAGATCCCAAGCAGGAGTAGGAGCTCTACGTGGGGGTCTTATATTCTTTGCCCCTCTAAGGAATTGCTTAAACAAAGGATGAGAAAACAATGGTGGGTCACAGTCATAGTGAGCAGAAATTGCTGCAGCATGAACCTTAATAGAAGAGAAGGACAAACCTTTGTCCAGTAACTCAGTAAGATATTGAAGAGCCACACTTAAATTAGGCTCAGAAACATCAAATTCCTTTGCTGTACTCCAAAATAAAAATCTCTTCCATTTATCTACGTACACTTTCCTTGTACTAGGCCTTCTGGCCTCCAAAATAACATTCAAAACTTGCTGTGGAAGCTGAGACCCTCCAGGGTTCAAAACAGAATATGCCAGGCTGTTAGGTGAAGAGAGTGAAGTTTGACATTGAGTAAATGACTGTTCTCCTGAGACAGCAGGTGTGGAATCGAAGGCAAAGGCCATGGAGGCTCCCGAACCAGACTTCTCAGTAATGGGTACCAGTGCTGTCGAGGCCAATCTGGAGCTATTAAAATCATCTTTGGCTTGTCCTGTCTGACTTTTAGGAGTACCTTTGGGAGGAGAGGCAGAGGTGGAAAGGCATACACATGAAGACTGCTCCAATTGAAAGAAAGAGCATCCACTTTCCAGGCTGTGGGATGAAACCTTTTTGTGCAAAACTTTGGCAGCTGGTAGTTTAGTGGAGAAGCGAACAGATCTATGTCTGGAGTTCCCCATGACACTGTCAATTTCTGAAATACATGAGGATCCAATTTCCACTCGTGGGGATCCATAATTCGTCTGCTCAACACATCTGCTAAGGAGTTCTGTGCTCGCGGCAGAAACCTTGCCTGAAGATTTAGCTGTAAACTGAGAGCAGTCTCCCACAAAATCATTGCTTGCCTGCATAGAGGATAAGAATGTGTTCCCCTTGCTTGTTGATGTACCACATGACAGTTGTGTTGTCTGTTAGAATCAACACCTGCCCTGGAAGAAGTAAATCCTTGAAAGCTATTAATGCAAATTGGACTGCTAACATCTCCTTCAAGTTGATATGTAGATGTTGTAGTCTGGCAGGCCACGTGTCTTGTATCCACTTTCCATTTAGATGAGCTCCCCAAGCTTTGTCTGAGGCATCTGTCGTTAGAATCTGACTCGCCTCTGGCCGGGTCACAGAGAGTCCCTTGTTTAGGTGACATTCCTGAGCCCACCACAAAAATTCCTTTTGAATGCAAGGTATTATCTGAATGACAGTGTCCATATCCTGGCAGTGCTGTGTCCATACATTTTGAGATACCATTGTAGCTTCCTCATATGCAGTTTGGCATTGGGAAGCACCAGAATACAAGATGCCATGAACCCCAAGGCTTGAAGGACTGTCCTTGCAGTCAGCCTGGACTGATGAGACAATTGATGGAAGTAAAGGGAAAGATTCCTTTGTTTGTCCGGGGTCAAAAAGGCCATCTGGGATGCTGTATTCAGTCTCACACCCAGAAAGCACATGTCCTGAGAGGGTACTAGACTGGACTTTATTTCGTTCACAGAATACCCCAGGCATCTTAGCACTGCTATCACATATTGCAAATGATGAAGAAGTTCGTCCCTTTCTTGAGCCAGAATCAGGCAATCGTCCAAATAAGGATAGATCTGTATTCCTTTTAGCCTGAAGAAAGCTATCACTGGAGCCAGAACTTTTGTGAACACTCTGGGCACAGTAGATAAGCCAAAGGGTAATGCAGAGAACTGATAATGAGAAGTCCCAGCCCGAAAACGCAGATACTTCCTGCAATTTTGCCTGATAGGAACATGAAGGTAAGCCTCCTTGAGATCCAGAGTCACCATCCAGTGATCTTTGCCCAGCAGAGGTAAAAGCTGTTGTAACGTCAACATTTTGAACTTGGGAATGTCCAGATAAGTGTTGAGGATAGATAAATCCAAAATTGGTCTCCACGTGTTCCCCTTCTTTGGTACTAGGAACAGGCGAGAATAAAATCCTAGGCCCACTTCTGGCAGAGGGACCGGCTGTATGGCCCCTATTTGAAGCAGCAGAGAAATTTGTTTGTGAGCCTCTATTCTTTGCTGAGGAGGAACGTCTGGCATGCCTTTGAAAGGAGGCAAGGTATGGAAATAAAACTTGTAACCTTGGTGTATGATATCCAATACCCATCTGTCTTGGGTAATTAAACTCCAATTTTCCTTGAAGAGTGCCAACCTTCCTCCCAAAGGTGCTGCCAGATGAGCAGGCTCTGGCAGCTGAAAAGGTAGGTCATTGGGCCTGTTTACGAAAGGACTGGCCCCTGCCCTCACCCGAAGACTGTGCAGGTGAACTCCCTGTTCTAGGCCTGAAAGAGCCCTGAGCTCTGCCCCTACCACGTCTAGATCTACCCCTAGACTGTGAATCATAAGAAGGGTACGTCCACCCCTTAGCAGGCCAATTCCTACTAAACTTCGGAGGCTGAACTTGCAAAAAATCTTTAACAGTCTGCATAGACTTAGCCTTGTCTTCCATTTTCTTTAAGACTGCCTCCACAGGTGAACCAAACAACACATCAGACTGTAAAGGAGCATCTAAAATCCTTGTCTTAACATGGTCAGATAAATTCTGATCCCTCAGCCAGGCATGCCTGCGAAGAACTGACCCAGTGGCAGCCACCCTAGACGAGGCCTGTACAGCATCAAAACCACATTGTAAAGAATGCTTACCCACCTGTTCAGAAACATGTACCAAATCTTGTAATTCTTTACACTCAATACCTTCCGCCAGAGCATCTACCTTAGACTTCAATTGAGAAAGTAGATAGTTTTGATATTTCAACATGTGAAACTGGCAATTCAAAGCCCTCATAGCTAAGGTGGAAGAAGTATAGACTT
>NC_056739.1:1145549602-1145657102 GCF_019279795.1 Protopterus annectens
TATTAAAAGCTCACATTTGTCAATTTGGATTTGGATTTTAATAATTGTCATCTTTTGTATCTTAAGAGAGGTATAGTTAAAGGAAAGATGATCACACTTTCGCTTCTCATTTCAGACAATGGCTTGTTTGTTAACGAGATGGATAATCTTAAATTGTGCTTTTAAATAGAGGGTACAATGAATGACTTGTTGACTGTATGTTTCAAGTAGTTTGTAACAAAAGAAACAGTTTGTATAGGCCCATCATTCATGATCATGTTTTGATTGAGCATGTTCCACATCAAATAGTCTCTTGATATTTGGGTCAAATGTCTGAAACTACTTTTTCATTAGATTCGGGTGACATTTACTGCATTATTCATAAATGAGTGAAAGTTTTTTGTACTGACAAGCTGTCCATGCCTAGAGTAGTGTTTAAGAAGGCCACCAACATTAAGCAAATTTCAGAAGCAGGGGCTAACTTCAAGTTTTTTCTAGCAAGATGGCTAAGTGTGACACTTGCCATCAATGTACGCATTCTGAGCATGAGTACCACCTCTGTTGTTTCGTATAAAAAGAGTATTTGTTGTCTGGGCAATTGTAATTGCAATATCAGATTGGTAGTATATTTATTTCAGTGCAATGAGTACATCTCATTTGGCCCATTTTATATTGGTAAAAAATGGAATGCCTGCTCAGAGAGTGAATGTATGAGTATTATAGGGATATTCCTACTAAGAACAAGACTAATACATTGTATAAACATTCCTTAGGTTGGTCTTCTTTTAAGAAGTCCATGTTTTTTATTATTGACAAAGATGCCGTTGATCAGAGGGGAGGTCCCTGGAAAATTTTTTGGAGAATAAAGAGTTGCTTTGTCAACCCAAAGTTGATGGTATTCGTCCACCTGCCATTAATTACACCATTTATATTTTTCAGTTTTTGAACCTTAAAGCATGGTATATATAGCAAATGATGACAGGTTTATTTAACATATATATTTCAGGTTTTTATGTATTTTAGTCATTATTTTCAATTGCTGTATCACATGGTGTTGTCACATGATTGTTCTTTGCTTATTTAAACTGACATTTAATTTGTGATTCAGTTTTGATAAAGTCCTATTTAAATGGATGAAAGCACTTAACTGAATTTAACATATTTGTGTTTTTAAGATATATTTTGCCCCCAGCTCTTGTTTGGAGAACAAAGAGATTTTTTTTTTCTCATTCCTGGCAATGTGGGTTTTTTTTTTTTCTGTGGTCCTGTGGATGCTTGTGGCAGTGTGACAAAGTTTAAAGATCTTTCTCATCACATGCATCAAGTGAGAGAACATACTCAGCATTATTAATCACAGGCTATAACAGCAAGATACAATTTAATGCATCAGTGAGAGGAAATTTTGTTTTGATGTCAGCATTTGCAGAGGTTGCCTAAAAATTAGGCTAAAAGTAGAATTGCAGTAGCAAAGATCAAGGCATTACAGGTATTCTACCAGGTTCTGGAAAGTGACTCAGTAGATGGCACAAAGAAACTGTCAGGTTACAAGGCAAAGACAGAAAGATAAAGAAGATAGTCAGACACCCTTCATAAGAGATGCCAGCAACAACCTGTTCACTAGTTCACAGGACACCAAAGGCAGATGGAAGGAGTACTTCCAGCAGCTTCTGAGTGAAGAAGACTCCATAGAAGCTGTACTGCATCAGACAATGAAAGAAAAAGAAAAGCCCACCCTGAAAGAAGTAAGAACAGCAATGAGGAAAATGAAGTCAGGGAAAGCAGCAGGCTCAGATGAGGTCACAGCAGATATGATCAAGTTGTTAGGTGAGATAGGGGAGAAATGGCTCCTGAGGGTACTGATAGCATGAGAGAAAGGGTCTATATTATTTCTTTGACAGCTTAGGTTGTTGAATGCTTAATGATCGACACCTAAGCGTCGAAGTTTCAAAATTGCGAACAGCCATATACGTGAATTCTTTCCTCGGGAAATAATTCACTAGGCCGTCTGGAAATAAAATAAAATTTTCAACCTAAATATAGTGGGGGGCTCCCCCCCACACCCACCCTGACATGGGGGCTGTGCCCCCCTACCCCTCCTAACTAAATATACCAAGTCCGTGATCGCTCTACACTGGGGAAAGTGCAAATCCCCAATAACGGCCAAGCAAATTCTTTCCTGAGGAAAGAATTTGCTCATATGGCATTTTGCGATTTTGAAACTTCGATGCTTAGGTGTTGATCATTGAGTATTTGACAACCTAAGCTGTTGAAGAAATGATATAGACCCGAGAGAAAGGCATATCCCGGATGGCTAGAGAAAATGTGTACTAGTACCAGTGAACAAGACCAATGGGGACATCCACAACTGTGAGCAGTATAGAGGTATCAAACTCCTATCACCCTGTGTGAAAGTTCTGGAGAGGGATATTGATAAATATGCAAAGTGGTACAAAGTAATATGGGAGACGAATGATTCAGATCTCAGTGCAGCACAACCAAACCAATGTTTGCAGTGAGCAAATAGTTCAGAGGAAGCAAGAGATGAGGAAAGAGTCAAATTGGGCATTCCTAGACCTGTAAAAAGCATATGAAAAGGTCCCAGGAAAGCTGATTTGGGCAGTACTGTGGTGGTTCGAAGTCCCTGAAACATTTGTAGAATTAGTGCAGGTTATGTACAAGGACCCAATGACTCAAGTACAAATAGTGTTTAGGTTCATAGGTTCATAGGTTCATACTAGGCTATCTATCTGGGGGGGCATTTTCCCTAGCCTAGCCTTATTCCCATTTACCACCCCTTATATGGGGAATTATACCCATTTCTTGCTATGCCTGTCTGTGTTGACAGACACTGTAATCCCCCTGGTATATCTGGCAAAGGTCACCTCTGAGCAAGCGGAGCGATGACTGAATAAGACTGGTCTTTCAGTTCTGCATAGCATAGGGATGATTTTTGAGACCCTTTATTTTGGTGGTGAACTTTGTGGCCTCTCTCTCTGCTGCAAAGTGTCGGTCAGGTCAGATACATGTACTGGACTATGACCTCCCTTGATCTAGATGAGAATCCCTTCATGAAAGTAATGTAAGCAATAAAGAAGGTCTTGTTGACTAAACCTGGGTCCCCAGGTCCCTGATAACTTCTTCTGTGTCAGTGGTACTTCAGAAAAGTAGATGCCAAAAAGAGAGTGGACAGGGACTGAGCCCTGTGGACACCACTTGCAGTGAGGTTTTGAGTCTGACATGGAGCTAAGCCACTCTGACCCTGTGTGTCTGTCACTCAGCCAGTTTGCAACCCATCTTGTGATGTATGGGTTAACATTTAAGCTGATGAGTTTTTCAATGATACCCGAGTGGGGTATGTTTGATCTCATAGAAGGGTTTTCAGTGGGAGTGTCTGTGCACCAGGGTTCATCTCTGAGCCCACTGCTGTTCATACTAGTGATGGACTACGTTAGCAAACAGTTCAGACCAACAAAGTTACAGGCAGACTCTGAGCTACAATTTCAGCAAAGGATAGGGGAATTGAATGCCAAATTGAAGGCACATGTAATAAAACTGAGTACAGATAAGACAGTTGTAGTGGCAGCAAATGGGGGGAAATTAGGAGAAGCTGAGAACTGAGATTGAAGAGAAAATAGTGGAAGAGGTTAATAGCTTCAAGTGTCTGGTAGAGGTGGTTGAGGAGAAGAGATGCCTGAATGAAGATATAAAAAGTAGTATCAGAGGGGCTGCAGCAAACTGGTACAGAGTGTCAGAGGTAGTTTATAGCAAAACAAAAATGGCAAAGAAGCTGAAAAGTAAGATGGACAAAACTGTGATGTGACCAGAATTACTGCATGGTACAGAAACGTTGCCAGGGAAGTAGAGCATTTGAGAAAACCAGAGGTGATTGAGATGATATTCCTGAGAAGAGTGGTAGGATGCACATCGTGGGGCAGATGAAGAAATGAGGACATCAGAGCAGAAGCCTGTTTTGCTCAAACTGCAGAGAAAGTTAAGGAAAACCTATTCCAGTGGTTGAGGCACATGTGCAGGAAAGCAGAAGACAATTTGGTGAAGAAGATTTCGGACAGACAGGAGGAAGGCAGGAGGAAACAAGGGCATCTAGCAAAGAGATCAATTAATTGGGTGAGAGAAGACCTGTGATGGTCAGGCATGACGGTTGAAGAAGGTAGGAGAGTGGCATTGGACTGAGAGAGACGATGACAGCTGAAGAGATAAACAAGAAAATGGGAAAAAGTGAGTTGATACTAGTGTGTGTGTGTGTGTGTGTGTGTGTGTGTGTGTGTGTGTGTGTGTGTGTGTGTGTGTGTGTGTGTGTGTGTGTGTGTGTGTGTGTGAGAGCGTGTACGCCGATATGTAAATACGCACACACATGCACAAAAACACAGATGTTAATATTTTATGCTATGTGTACAGAGGGGAGAAAGAGGAACTTGCACATATAAAATACATTTTAATTTTCTGACGTCCTTTCGTGTAAACAGAATTGGAGACTGCCTAGATATTGTATATTGCTGAGTAGGTGCTTTAAAGTCCTTGAAATTGCTTGCCTTTTACGTTTTGTATGATGCCTTTATCTTTCAGTTGTTTCCTTTTTTAAAGTTGTTCCACTGTATGATATGTCCTTGAAGTTATAATGAGAATTGATCTGAAATGCATCTTAATGCCCTCTAGACAACATGACAGATTTACAGTAGTTTTGACTTACTGTAAAGGGACTTACAGATTTATTGATTCCTACATACAAAGCTTATCTGACATAACATAATGTAGTCACCAAGCCATATCTTTAGTAGCTGTGCTCATGCTCTTAGCACTGAGTGTGATAAAATTAGAAACACACTGACATCTGTCATGTCAAGTTTTATAATTCTACCTTCTGGATACCTGATGTGTTTGTAATAACAGTGTCTTATGAATAAACAGCTGTGTGACATGTGGATGTACAGAATACTTCAATTTGTATTTTAAATGGACTGCTGCAAAAGATTGTGTGAAATTATGAAGGCCATGAAAGGTTAGAGGACTAGACAAGTAGATATATAAATAGTAAAATCGTTGTATCAATTTCTATATTGGCTAAGTATGCCAGGAAGGTATTTCTGATGTGGACGGTGTGTGCATGGGCTTTAATATCAAGAATGAGTCTTGCTCACAGCTACACTTTCTTTTCTTAAAGCTATTACAAATTCAGCAGTAGCATTGCACAGCTGTATTCTGCCCAGCTCTAAACCACATATCTTTACTTTCCATATAAGGTTCCAATTATAACTAATAAAAAAATGTTAAAGTATGAGTTATCGGTATGGTATGGAGTGTTTGGAATCACTACTTCCATGGTAAATTTTACAGGTAAGTTACTGAGTAATAAGGCAGACTCATTAGCATGGAATGGTTTCTTTAATTACACAAAGAACAACATATCTTCATTCCAATATCACACTAATCACAGAAAACAAATTATATATGCTTGAGTTAATGTGGCCATCTTTCAAAAATATATTCAGGTCTGTGTAATAATTTCTATTCTCCCTCTCCCATCACTGTCTGTTTCTATTTGAATTTGTGACTGCTACAAAGTGATAAGGAAGCTGATATCACCCTGAGAATTCATGTTTTATCTCTGACACTGACCAGGGTTTAGCAAAAAAATGGAAATGATAGCAAATATATTACTAGATGGCAAATCCTTCATTATGACATATTTATACATAAATAAATAAATAGGTATTTGTTGACCAGGGTAGAACACTGAACCACTTGCTTGTTTTCTGTATTCTTTTGTGAGGAAACTCTATGGATATCCTATTTGTAGTATATGCCTGGTCAGGTACATACCAAAAGGGGCATTGTACTCAATGATTGATCTCATGAGGGCTAAGTGCAGCAGAACAGTGACATCCTTGGACCAAGATGCTATACCCTTGCTTATAAGTTGAACAACATAGAATGATTTCCTTACTGCAATAGACACATGATAGTCAAAGGTCAAGTTACTGTGTACATGCATTAGTAAATCTCCTACCATTGGGTCTGCTCTTAGGGGTATGTTAGCAGTGTGGCAGTTTTCAGGGTTAGCCATCTTCCCAAAGGATACTATTAAGCATTTCATGGCATTGAGTTTTAGACTGTGGCTCTTTCACAAGTTATTACTTTGTGTTGGGCCTTCTTGGAGGGTATTTGTGTCTTTGGGAGATTCTGTGACTGTGCCCGGTTTGCAATAATCTTCAGACTTGGTCAGCCAGAGGCCCTTGACATGGGTCTTTACTTCAGTGAAGTAGATACCAAAAAGGAGCACCATTCCTTGAGGGACTCTATTAGCGACTGGACTCTTTGGAGAGGTAGACTCCCCTATCCTAACTTCTTGGGTCCTATCTGTGAGACAACTGCCTGTCCAGGGGTTTATGATTCGTGTTATTAAGGATGCATATTGGGATATTATCGGGGGCCATTGATGCAGTGTTCTTGTCCTTACTTTGAAGAGTTATGGTTGATGGTATTTCCTGAAGGGTGTCTGGTTGAAGGGAGAGTAAAACTGGAGCTAAGTTTGTCAGCCAGTAGATTTGATATGCCTGCCAGCTCAGTATGGACGGCTCCACTTACAGTTAGTGTGGCACATCATGTATATTGCCTTTGAGGTTGCAGACATAGCTGAAAAATGCCTTGTGATTGTCATTGGCCTGGGAAACATATTTTAACTTAAACGTTCACTTTGGTAGATGTAATTAGCCCTCTGAATTGCTTGTTTAGACTGATGAGGGAGTTGTTTTTTAGCTTGCTAGGTATTGCACTTCCTAATTTTTATTATTATTATTACTATTGTCTTCCTTTTGTTATGCAACCTATTGATTTTGGAATTCCACCAGGGTGGCTTGATTTTTTATGTTTGTCCTGTGCTTATTCTGGGTAGGTAACGCCATCTCTATGCAGCTATTAACATGATTATATGGGGTTGCTGTGATAAATTCTGCATAGGAAGCGGTGCTCTCAGGGTTTCAGTGAGTTTGAAATTTTACCATGGTGTCACTTTATAGCAAGAAGTTTACCTTAAAATAGTTCCTAAAAGTGCCAGGGTTAGCTGTGTTCCCAAGTTTTATTTTTATTTCAAGGGAGACAGCATTATGATCCAAGCTGATCAGAGTGAACTTTAGAACTGGTGGGGTGCACTGTTCTCCCATGTTTTTGCATACCAGGAGAAGGATTTTAGAACCTCCAGTGGGAGTACAGACTAGCTGGTCCACTGTGTTTGTGTTAACAAAGTCCAGTAATCTCTGGGGCTGCTTGTTTCAGGTTGTGTATGATTCATTATAGTGGGGTGGTTAAAGTCTCTCTTGAATATGATGTTGAGTTGGATGGGGAGTCTATCTAGTATGTTTAAGTATGTGTTATATGTTCTCTTGGTCATAGAGGATACCTATAGTTTGAAAGAATATCTGGACATGGAGAAGCTCAAGTGTATCCATACCTCTCAACTTCTTATCAAAAGAAATCTGGACATAGCCAGAAATTATAGGGAAACAAAGGCCTACAAACAGGGGCACATTTTAAATACTGCCCTTATAAACTTAGAAAGTTGCTAGAGTAACAGATCTTGCATTAGCATGCATTTTCTGAAGGATATGAAGTCTGAAATTCAAATGTCTGTCATTATTTAAAGACTTCAGTCCTCATTGATTTGCCAGAAAACCACAAACTTTATGAGGAACAGAACAAAAATATGAGGCAAAAATCTGGATATTTGAGAGGTATGGGCATATCACACTGTTTGACCAGCCTTGAAGAGTTTATATGGAGTGGAGTTTTTTGTTTAGACTCCTGGCATTGAGTGGTAATACCTGTAGATTTTCTTGTTTTGGTTTTGCTATGTTGGAAGGTTTATCAAGGCACTATGGGGGGTGGACAAGGTTTCAGACAGTACTCAGAAGAAGGGATAGATACAGACCAGCCCTGGCAAAGCATCATGGTCTGTCAACCATAACATCCCAGGCTGTTAGGTATTGTACCTTCTTCAAATGACACCACAGATTTAGAAAATTATTAAAGTCAATTATCTTCTGTTCATATTGTGACATCATCCTTGGAGAAGGTAGAATGTTGCTCCATGCTAGGCTCACACTGGCTTGAGACACATAGGCTGAGAGCTTCATCATAACTCTGTTCATATAGGCCAGGAAGGTACATCTCAGGTCATTTACTCCCTCATGGAGACATACTGGAACTTGTGCTTCAACAATGCATGATCCGGCGGATCCTGGCCTCTAATAGGCAACTGCCTGTGACTCACCTTACTCACTCTGGTGAGTAGGACATCTGCGTGTCTAACATTGAAGTCTGCACCTATGACCAAAATATTAGGTTGTGTGGTGGTTTGCCTTATGGGCTTAGAAGTTGAAATGCTGTGAGATGTCGCTGCAGGGGTCATTCTGTGTGTGGTTTTAGTAGAGCACTTTTGAGGTTGCCAAAGATACTTATTTTAAGGGCAATGTCTGAAAGACCTTTGGGGTTTAGGAAGATTACACTTAAGAGTCTCAGCATATGCAGGTCTGTACTATATGTGGTGTGTGTACTGTGTGTGTTTCTGACAACCTGTTTAGTATTATAAGTGCTTGTATGTGAGAACCTTGCCTCAAGTGATATTGTATAACTACATCTCTCACATACAGTATCAGTTTGTTTAAGAATGATGTAGTTGTCAGTAAACATGAGACAATTGCTACGTTGTCGCAGGATACCCATATCCACCAAACTAGCTGCTGAGATAGTAGGATAGTGCATATTCGTGGTTATAGATCCTTATTATGTGATCTACAAAGGGATGGCACAAGAGGGGTTTACATCTGGCTACCTTGGGTAATGTAAAAGTAGAGACAACAATTAAGACTATCTATGACCAAACTCATGGGGTGGTCCACCTCCATGAGCAAACTAATTGCTCTTTGTGCGACTAAATACTGAGGAAATATTTTTCAGTTCCAGCCAGAATTTTTTTCAGAGACAGAATGGATTGTGTATGCTCTGGTATGAGTTCTCAGATGTTAGAAGTAAGGCTATAGAAAACATGAGGTTTGTTGGTTTGTTTTTTTGTTTGTTTATCTTTTTTTTTTAACCAGGGTAGCATGCTGATCTTAACAGACCATTTACTGGCATAACCTGAGTGAATAGGATCACATAACAAATGAGCAAAACCTATTTACAAATGCAAGAAGTATGCAAAAAACATATTTACATATTTTCACATGCAAAAATATGCTAAAATGTTTAGGATAAGATGCAGAAAAACAGTTTACAATGACAAATATGTTAGGAAAACTTGTACAATTAATAGAACTTGGCAGTTAAGTTGCAGCCATCGCATATAAGAAGGAAACCAAACGTTTCACAATAGTACATATTAGAGAGAGTGAAACAATATTACTTGAAGAAGTGAAGCACAGATGAAAGAAAAGATACAAATGGAATAAAGAAAGAGATATAGATAAGGGAAGAAATCACAGGAAAAAAGTTGAAATGGGAAGTAAGAGAGATGAGATGAGATAAGATTAGGGAAAGAAGGATAAAGCTAAGCTTAAGGGGTGCGACACAGGAAGTAAAAGAGTGAAGAGAGAAGAGAAAAAGAAGGATAAAACTGGGATAAAGGAGTGTGACAGAGTGACAATTAAAGGGGTGTAAAGTTCACAGGGTTTATGCATGTGTCTTGTATGAGGGCATGCAGACTGTGCTTGGTTGAAGAGGTGGAGACTGAGAGGGTTTTAAGGCTACATGGGGAAAGGGGTTTTACTGGTAGTCAGCTTACAAAATAGGGGTAGCTTTCTTGACTGATGAGTTTAAAGGCAAGAGTTCACTCTAGGAGGAAAGCCCTTTGAGGTGCGGGCAGCCAGTTTACGTGTAATAGTGGTACAATGATGTTCTCTTTTAGGGAATAAGGTTATGGACCTACATACATTGTTTGTGGTAGACTGAAGTATGTTAAGATTCATGTGCAAGACTGCGGCAGTGATAGTTGTGGAAGTACAACCCCCCTTACTCATGGCTGCTCTGTCTGCTGGTTCATAGATTCATAGGCATGTACTAGGCTAGCTGCCTTTGCAGACCATTTTAAGCTTAGCCAATTTTCCTTTTGGTGGTTGAATTAACTTATCCCATTTGGTGTTAGATAAAAATACAAATAAAAAAAACTGTAGAAATGTAAGAAGAGAAACACCACACTTGAAATAGTATGCAAAAACGTTATCCACATGGGGTATAAATCCACAGACAAATACAGGTAAAAATCTAAAAGAACAAGGTTAAGCGGTTTCAACCACAGAAGTATGGTCTTCATCAGAATACTCTACACAAGGAAAACTGTCTTTAAATAATGATTCAATAATACAATCAACCAATTAAAAATTAAATACTGTGGTAACCTTCTAAAAACATTTTTTTCAAAACAAATTTTAAAGACACAATATCAATGCTTAAAACTGTGAACTACACTTTTCATTTGCACTTATCATACTGACATTTTTTATTAAGAACTACTTTGTAATTAACATGGTTATTCAACCAAGGTGCATGTTATGCATTTAGTAGAATTTGCCATTTAAACTCCCTAAAATTGAACTCAGCTTCTTTGTCACCATTAAACTCATGGGGTATAAAATCAACCACCTTAAACAATTATTTGTTGTTGTTACACTCCAAAGAATGCCTTGCCAAAGCATTGTCTACATTGCCAATCCTAATAGCATATAAATGCTCGTACATCCTCTTTTTAAGTTGCCTACTTGTTTTTCCTATATAAAATTAAAAACAGGAACTACAGTGAGCTAAATATATGACAAAAGTGGAATCACAAGTACATTTTCCTGAAACTTGCCACACCTTGTTACTCGAAGGGACCTGAAAAGAATAACCTTCTCCTATATACTTGCAAAAGTTACAGTTGTAACATTTAAAAGTGACCCTCACCCCCCCTAGTTTGTTTCCATGATTATTTTCCAATAGGTCCTTGAAATTTCTCCCCTCTTATTAATAAATATGGGTGATGATCCTACCAAGGTCTTTAACTCATTGTTGCATTCAAGTATTCTCCAGCTGTTCCTAATAATATTTTTAATATAGTCACAGTCAACAGTAAACACCAGTGTCACGGAACTAGACTAATCTTGCGCATGTGTAATATTAATATTTGACGTTTCTTGAACCATACTTCTTTCAATAATGTTTTTAATAATGGTCCCAGGATAACCTCTTTTTTTAAACCTATCATTCATCTCACTAGTGTACTGATCCAGCATTGTGACATCCGTCGTAAGTCTCTTCAACCTAACTACTTGTCCCTTTACAATATTGTGCTTGATATAAGTGGGGTGCATGCTGGTGTAGTGAAGCAGTGTGTTGCTAGCCACATTTTATAACTAATCACAGAACCCAATGAATGACTATTCCCATCTTTAACAACTTCTAAATCCAAAATGAAAATCTTAAACAAGTTGTAAGAATGAGAAAACTCCAAAAAAGAGGTGGTTGAATTAACTTATTCCATTTGGTGTTAGATAAGTCTTACCTATTCCATTGTCAATAATTACATATTACCTGTAATGAGAATAACTAGGATCATGCCATAGATAATTTGAGGGAACACATTGATGGGATAAAGCATTTAGGAAATGTCTCTGTCCATTAGAAGTACATGGGGCAGATCTGGGGTAAATATTCTTTCTCATCCATAGATCCAAGTTGCCCTTCAGGCCAAAACTAAGGGGCTGTGGCTGACTAAGTTGGTGGATGACTATAAACTGGGCGCAATTATTGCATCATCAAATGATGTCAGTATACATCAGTAGGTTCTTACACAGACCAGCGACTGGTGCCTTAGTCACAGTCTCAAACTGAATGCAAAGAAATGCATCATCATTCCTTTTGGTAAAAACAGTGTCCCTTCACACTCTCAAATTAACAACAATACACTAAGTACCTACAAAGTGGTAAGGGATCTGGGATCACAAGTAGACTGCAACCTTAACTTTGACTACCATGTGTCTACTGTAGTAAGAAAGGCTTTCTATGTAGCACATTTGATTAGCAAAGGCATCACCTCTAGAGCAAAGGAGGTTATAACCCCTCTATACTGGTCACTAATCAGGCCCATAATTGAGTATAACACTCCTTTCGGCATGTACCATACAAAGCACCTGCAGCAATTGGAGAGACCTCAGAGGTTTCTAACTGAGAAGATCAAAGGACTCCAGCATGTGCTTTACACAAACAAATTAAAGTCCATGTCACTATACTCACTATTGTGTGGACTTCTTAGGGGAGACGTATGCCTGGCTTACAGAGCAATCTCTGACCCAAAGCGAATGAATTTGCTGCACATCCGTAAATCAAACAGGACTAGAGCTACCTGTTTCAGGGACCTAACTATGGCCTGAGACTTGAATAGGACATGCTGGAGGGACAGATTTGTTTCCCAGCAACTACCACATGTTAGAAATAGGCTGCCAATTCATGTAAAGCAAAGCACCTCTAAGGCACTGAATGAGTGGATGGAGCACCATAAATTCTTACTGGGAATAGTACCCACAACCCTCCTGGAAATGCAGCCATTACTAAATACAGTCTTGCATATTGACTAGATTATCTATGGTATTACATTGGGATGAAACGGCTAGGCTTGAAATGAACTCCGTGTTGATAGCCTAGTAATCATCTATAATCTTATGAATATCGATGGGGATGAACTTTGTTTTATGTGGATGGAAATTCTGTTTCAGAGCAGCAGTATCCTCTGTGAGATAAACCTGTCCCTCCAAACTCTTCTGTTGGTGTTGTGGAAGAGGTTTAAGAACTTAGACTGAGTATTTCTGATGCCATTTGACTTGCTGATGTGCGGTAAATCCATCAGTACTGGGTCCAGATACAGGTCACCTCTTAGCAGTCTGCAGGATACAAAGTATAGTGACAGGTCTTTGAGTCAGTCCATGTAGGACATATTATTTAGGTCTTGCATCCTTTTAGTAAGATATCTCTGTGAGTGTTGCAATGCATATGGCTAGACAGATACTCAATGACTGGTCTAATGAGGGCTGAGTAAATTGGGACAATGACATTCCTAGATCTAGACACAATCCCTTTTTTATAAGCTGGGCAATATAGAAGGACTTTGTTATAACAATGGACATGTTGTTTGATAGTGTAATAGTTTGGTCATTAACTACGTATGTTTCCAAAGCTAAACAACTGAATCAGCTCTAAGGGGCATATTGTCAATATGATAGTTCCCTAGGGTATATGAATTCTCAAAGGATACAGTAGCACATTTTTTAGCCATGATTTTCGCACCAGTTATTTATTTGGGACAAACCTTCTTGCAAAATGGATAAGTCATTTGGGGATTCAATAACTGTTCCTAGCTTAGAGTCATCTGCAAACTTAGTCACAAGCCTTTGGTAATAGCATTTACTTCAGATAAGTAGATGTCAAATAGATGAGGAGCCAGCGCAGAATCCTAGGGACTCCACTGGTGACTGGTCTCTTTGTGGAGTTAACTTCCCCTAGTTTGATTTCCTGTGTCCCATCTTTGAGCCAGTTGGCAATACACTGGGTGGAATAGGGGTTTATTCCCAGTTTATTTAGCTTTTCAATTATGCCTAAGTGAGATATTGTGTCAAAAGCTTTGGCCAGATTGAAGTATGCTGTGCTTACTGTTTTACCTTCATCTTTTGCTTTGGTGACCTTTTCTAAAAGGTCTACCAGGCTGAGTTAATATGACCATTCCTTGCTGAATCCAAACTGAGATGGATTTAGTGGAGGCTGCCTATGTCCTTATCGATTAGTTCCATGATATATTTTACCATGGGTTTGCATATGAAGTTGGTCAGACTTATATTTATGTAATTACCTGGGTAACTGACTGTTCATACTTGTGCTATTGATCCCTTGCACACAGCCTACACTAATTCTACCAGTGTTTCTGGGACTTTAAAACATTGCAGGACTGCACAAATCAGCTTTCTTGGGACCTTGGCAAATGCTTTCTCCAAGACTAGAAAGGGCCTCTTTTCTCATTTCTAGCTTCTAGTAAACTATCTGCCTCACTGCAAATATTTGGTCAGTTGTGCAACATCCTGATCTGAAATTAAACTCTTGGTATCCCAACTTACTTTCTACTACTCTGTTTATTTGCTTATCAATCACCCTCTCCAGAACATTCATGCAGAGGACAGTGAAGTTTGATACCTACATACTGCCCACAGTGAGGAATGCCCCCCTTCTTCTTGTATGCTTGCATACATATATGCTTATTTCCCAGTCATGTGGGATATGTTTTCCTCTTCATATTGCTATGAGTACCCTCAGGAGCCATTTCTCCTCTAACTCACCCAGCATCTTGATCACATCAGCAGTGACCTCATCTGAGCCTGCTGCTTCCCATGACATCATTTTCCTAAGTTCCCTTCTTATTTCTTCTATTGTGAGCTGCTTCTCTTTTTCATTGTAGGCCATGTGTGGGTCACTACAGCTTCTACATTTTTTTTTTTTATTCAGAAGCTGCTGGAAGTACTCCTCCCATCTGTCTTTCATGCCTTGTAGACTGATGAGCAGGTTGTTGCTGGCATCCTCATGAAGGGTGTCTGATTATCTACTTTATCTTTCTGTCTTTGCCATGCAACCTAAGATTCTTTGTTTCATCTGTTGTCATTTTTCAGAACCTGGTAGACTATCTCAGATGCTTTGTTCTTCAGTATTGTAGCTGATCTCTTAGCCTCTTTGTCAGCCAAGCAGTATTTCTTCTTAGCCTGGTCCATCTTTTCTTTTCTTTATCCAACTTTTTCCTGCACTTCTTCTCTTAAACATTTCTATATGTCTGTTTGTGTGTGTGCGTGTCTGTGTGTGCACGTATATATATATATATATATATATATATATATATATATATATATAATTATTATTTCGTTGAAGGTAGCTTTCACTATGATACACTCAGTCAAAAAAAAAGACTGAATGTACATTTGATTGCAGGCACATTTGCCCCTCACACCCCCCTTAATTATACAGTCTAACCTCATGGTCACACACCAGTGAAGAAAAGAAAAACACCATACTCAGTGAATCAGTGCTGGAACACAAACACAGACTTCTACAAATCTGTGGGTACCGAATGACAGTGGGTATTGCCAATCCACTCAAAATCTTATAAATTATGCCTCCCCAACAACTCCCATGTGCAAAAATGACACCAAAAGTATCATTTACAGACCCTAACACGTTTTGAAACAATGGCTAGTCAGTAAAATGTACCTCCCAAACATTATGGGCTAGGGTTAGAATAAAGGCTAGGGGTTGATGCAGCCACATGCCAAATTATGGCCATAAAGATTATGAATGACAAAGTTTATCCACACATAATTTAGTTTTCTGCTCTTTTACTAATCATTCAGCATTGACGTATGTTAAGCAAGTGCTATGTGTAATTCTATAATTTGCCTAATTATGAGATGAATTTGATTTACCAAAGATTCACCTGCAATCTTTGAATGTCAATGATTTGATTTATTTTTAGTATACCTTTCTGATTTTGTGATATCTCACATTGCTGTTACAAGAGTAGTTGGAGCTTTTCCTCCTGGGCCCACTTTGACATCCCCAGTTAAATCTAAATAAAAATGAATAAATGTTGAGAATAATGATCTTGAACAGGGAACTGGTGAAGAAGCAGACAGATGGAACATGTATCCACATGACAACAGCAGTGACAGAATTAAGGAAAACAGGGTAGGAATGGAGTTTGCCTCCAGTAATTTGAACATAGTTACCAGGAAAGTACTGTTATACTCAAATCCACATATTATTGCCCCCTGCCCACCTCACATTAAAAAAAGACATTGTGCACCTATCTCCAAATGCTGTCCTTACACTCTTAAGAAATGCATGTATATTTTAAGCTTTTGACTATTTCAGCTATTGAAAGATTGTTTCGGATAAATGTATGTATATTTTAAGCTTTTGAGTACTACAGCTATTGAAAGATCGTTGCCGGATAAATGCATGCATATTTTAAGCTTTTGACTACTGCAGTTATTGAAAGATTGTGTTTGGATAAATGCAGATCTGTATTGTAGCATTACTGTAGACAGTTATATAAATCTTCTAGATAGTTACATAAATCTTCGATCTTTTATATAAGCTATGATATTTCTGAGATGCTCAAAAATGTGTTTAGATAAATATAAGGATTATGCCTGGCTACAACACTGCCACAACACAGTTGAATATTGCATTGGTGTCTAACAGTAAGTTATATTGTCTGTTCACATTCCAAGGTACACTTCACAAGTAGCATGGTAAAGTATACATTCGGAGGTTCCAAGGTACACTTCACAAGTAGCATGGTAAAGTATACATTCGGAGGTTCCAAGGTATACTTCACAAGTAGCATGGTAAAGTATACAGTTGGAGATTCCAAGGTACACTTCACAAGTAGCATGCTAAAGTATACATTCGGAAGTTCCAAGGTACACTTCACAAGTAGCATGGTAAAGTATACAGTTGGAGGTTTAAAAGTATACTTCACAAGTAGTATGGTAAAGTATACAGTTGGAGATTCCGAGGTACACTTCACAAGTAGCATGGTAAAGTATACATTCGGAGGTTCCAAGGTACACTTCACAAGTAGCATGGCAAAATATACATTCAGAGGTTCCAAGGTACACTTCACAAGTAGCATGGTAAAGTATAAAGTTTGAGGTTCCAAGGTACACTTCACAAGTAGCATGGTAAAGTATACAGTCGAAGGTTCCAAAGTACACTTCACAAGTAGCATGGTAAAGTATACAGTTGGAGATTCCAAGGTACACTTAACAAGTAGCATGGTAAAGTATACATTCGGAGGTTCCAAGGTACACTTCACAAGTATCATGGTAAAGTCTACATTCAAAGGTTCCAAGATACACTTCACAAGTAGCATGGTAAAGTATACAATCGGAGGTTCCAAGGTACAAATCACAAGTAGCATGGTAAAGTATACAGCTGGAGGTTCCAAGGTACATTTCACAAGTAGCATGGTAAAGTATAAATTCGGAGGTTCCAAGGTACACTTCACAAGCAGCATGGTAAAGTATACAGTCGGAGGTTCCAAGGTACACTTCACAAGTAGCATGGTAAAGTATACAGTCGGAAGTGGAGAGGACAAGGCAGCACTTTTTTCCTCTGTGCCTTTTTGCCACTTTTAGCCCACCATTCCCAATACATTGTTGGTGTGTGTGCCTTTAAGTCATTTTATTGTGTTGTCATATGGGTGCAGTATTCTCAGCATGCATTCTCATGGCAGATCAAACAGTGTGTTTTGACACTGCACACCAGATAGGGCTAGCTAGGATGCCTCAGCAAAAAGTGCATAGGCATAAAAGTGTCCACAGCTTTGGAAGGATTTAGCCACACAAATTCCTCAACAGTCCCCTACATAATTCTGAGGGATATTGTGAAACAAGATGAGATGTTTTGGGTTTTATATTTATATGTTAACTGAATAAGCTTACTAGGCACAGTATCCTCTTTTATAAGAAGACCCTGGCTTACTGGATGATTAAGTGACTTACTCAGAATCACGCAATAGGCAGCTGGAGATTGAGGGAATAAAACACAGGACTACATGATGAAGCTATTTCAGCCTATAGTAGGAATGCTCTTTGATAAAATGCCAAACATTCTATGCCTTATTTTGCACAACATTTTGCAAGGCTGGGTGTAAGCATGCCACTTGCATAAAAATACTATGATAGGTGATTACGAGTGATAGACTCATGACCTGCTCTGGACACAGGTGCTTTGATCAAACTATGTTGGCATGATGCCACAGGCAGGCACACATCCATGATCCTGTTGCAGTTGCTATGGGTATGCATCGTAACCATGCAGCCTGGATGTACCACAGCAAACCCAACCATGTTCTCAGCCTTCAAAAACAGCCTATGAGAAGCTGTAAAACTGTATGAGAATAATGCAGGTTCAAAGGTTGGATTGTCCTATTTGTGATGTAATGGAAGCTTGTCTGCTGTAACTTCATGTTGATGCATTGTGCTTCCATATACATATCAAGATTATTTTGAAAGGAAGCTAAAGACTGACTTCTGATTATAATGAAGCATGTATTCTATAATACTGGAATAAAATGACAGATTTTTTCCATTGTTTTTCTATTAATGATATTTATTTTTAGCATAACGTTCCACAATCTGGTATTAGTTCACAGTGTATTCTAGGTATAGACTTTTAAATAGAATCAAATTAGACACTGCCTTTTAGAACAGGTAGAACTAAACCCGTTTGAGACAGAATACAATCACAGTTCTGAAGCCTTTATGAATAGTTCATTTTCTCCACCTTTGTACTTTTTTTGGCAGGAGATAATTGCACCTTTTTAAATTATTTCAGGTGGTTTGTTTGAAGGCTGCAAAATACAGCATTGTATTCAATAAATTATCAGATAATAGAAAGATAAAGTGATACGTTGACCATCACCCACAGAGATTAGCCATGCCCATTAGAACTGATGTACAGAATACACCTTTCTGACTTTGGAATATTCACATTGGTCAAGGTTTAAATTGTTGGGTAGTTGTGTACCTTGATCTTTAATGATGCTGCCATCATTAATGACTTGATCATTTATCTTATAATCATAATTTATGCCTTTTTACAACATTCCACACTACATTTACTGACATTAAAGATGAGGCCATAACTGCATTAAGAGAGTAATTGTTGTAAAATGCCTTAGACAAGTTATGCGTCTTTTATCAAAGTAACAATGTTACACAGGTTGCAATCATCAGCATATTTGGTAGTCCATTGCTCAGTTCTCATTTTTATACACAAGAGAAAAATAATATAAAAGGAAGTGATCCCAGCACAGAGCTTTGTGAAACACCACTGGTAAACCCACTGAGGATAAACAGAAATGCCTTCCCTAATTTGTTGCATTCTATTGTTCAATCAGTATGTTACTTACTGAACTCATACTGTTTTATAGCTAACAGATTTATTTATTTGTCTATGTTTACCAGGAAAGTCCGACTAGGTAATACCTATTTCCAGTGGAGGCCAGGGAGAAAAGCTCCATTTGCTTACTTTGCATTATACTAAGATTTTAACTGGTACAACTATATATCACATATCTATGTATATATATATATATATATATATATATATATATATATATATATATATATATAAATAACTACATCAATCAGGGCTAAGTATATATAGTAGTGTTTTGTTTAACCTGATTAATAGGATTTTAGTTAGGTTTTCCTTAATTCTTGTAGGCATACTATCAGGTCTCAAGGATCCTGAGGTTTTAATTTAACTTGTAAGATCAGTTTCATGTCTGTAGTGATTTATATGGTTTTCTTAGCACTTACATGGAATAATTGCCAATTTACCTCTCAATTCTGATAAGGTGTGTTGAATTAGAAAGGCTCACATTAAAATAACAGTTCTCTATCCTACAAGCATTTATCTAGAGTTGTGTTTCTAACTGATGAGTTGGAACACAGAAATGTGACTCATGACTCTATTCTTGCTGCAAGCAAAGGGTAGTGTGTACTTGACACAGTTTTTATTTTTAGGATTGATCCATTGCCACTTGGGTGTTCATGGGGTAAAAAAAATGACATCTGATATTAAGTTGGTAGGGATACTTAAAAGTTACTTTAAAGCAGTACTTGCTCATACCATTTCTAAATGAAACCAAATTAATACATGTGCAGTTTGTTATCATTTGAAGACTTTCCAGAGTTCAAAAAAGGTTATGGTCATCAAAACTAAATTACAGATTCTGTACATTTGGATCTATTTTCTGTGTGTGAAAACTACTATATCTGAGTTCAGAGCATCTCTGACACACTGCAATTGAATCTCTGGTGCAGCTTTGCTAAGATGTTAGTTAAATTGCCACTAAAATATGTAATGAAATATCTACTTTGAGAGCAAATGTTTCTGAATTATAAATTTTACTCTCAAAAGTATATCATTCTGTTTGCCACTTTAGTACTTTTCATAACTGTGTTGTGGTTGCAACTCAGATGAACTGGGTCTTCTTGCATTACATCATACACAGGTTACATAGCAGACTGACATGGCATAGCATAACCTGTGGTGAATCTTCTTAATTATGCATCTGATATTGTTAATCCTTGTTCATTCCTTACGCATGGGTATTGGTTCCAAGCTTGGAACCGAGCCGGCCATTTTTCAAGCTCACGTCAGCTTCAAACGCTCGAGCTAAACTCTTACCCACAATTCCCCTCTCCCTGTTACCTCAGATTTCATTTGCCGCATTGCCATCCGGTCGTGTCAAGCTACTTCTCTTGAGCTAAGTACAGTCAATTGTTGTTTAATTGCTTTACAAATTACTTTTCTGTCAGAAAAGTTGATCTTTTATTGTCTCTAGCCCTATTGCATCTAGCGTTCTTATTTTCCTCAGGTATTTTCTGTCCTTTACTTACCCTTTTTACCGCGAGGTAATTTTCTCCTTACCATCGTTGGTAATCCTTTTCCCTTTCTCTTTCACACCTTAGGGTACTCTCTTGTACCACTGTTGGCATTTTTCTATTTGTTAATATGGCAGATAAGAAGGGTAGTCCGGGGTTTAAGCGGTGTTCTGATTGTGGACACAAACTGCCTACTTCTGATGCACACTCTTTATGTGCTTATTGTTTGGGAGCTTCCCATTTATTTATTGAACCACCTTGTACTATATGTGAAAACTTTTCTAATAGAACTTTATTAGAAAGGAAAACTAAGCTGATACTGAAGGGACTTCTAAAATCTCCCTTTTCAGAGGCTATTTCTGGGTCAGAGGTCTCAACCCCTCCTAAAGCCCATAAGAAAATGGATGTTTCTACTAAGGCTAAATCCTTGCCTTCATTCCTGGCTGAGGACTCTCACCAACCAAAATCTAAAAAGGCTAAAATTTCGGCTCCAGAGCTCTCTCAGTCAGTCCCAGTGCTTTCAGTGCCTAGACCTTCAGCACCGAGGCCTTCGACTCAATTAGTGATTTTGGCTCCGTTCTCTCCTGCAGCCTTCTATATATCGGCACTGAGGGGCTCCTCAGTTCAGACCATTACCACTGTATCGGCACTGACCATTCAGTCGGCGCAGTCCTTGACCGTGTCGGCTCCGAGATCTTCCTTGGAACCGAGGCCCTTATTGTTGACTCCAGTTTTGTTGGTTCCAGCTTTGGCACCGACAACCACTTCGGCACCGATCCCTGTGTCGGTGCAGACAGTTACATCGTCACCGATTACTTCTTCGGCACAGACTGCAGTAGTTCAGCCTTTCTCAGCACCGTTGTCCTCGGTGTGGTCAAATGAGATGGGCACTGAGTCTGCCTCTTTTGTAGACAGGCCTTTTTCTCCCTCAGTCTCTGTGAGGTCCACTAGAAGTCTTTCTGAATATGATGTGTTGTGTCTTGTGGACCAGGCATTCTAGGCCAGAGGTATTCCACCCCCCAGGAACTATCCTTCCTTGGGAGGTGATCACCCATCTTCAAAGACACCTTCTTATTCTCCTCCTTCACTGCCTTTGAAGTCCATGGATATAGTACAGTCTTCCCCTTCTGCAGTTCCCTTTATGGATCTCACTAAGGAACCACAGTTGCCTTTGTGGCAGGAAAGTTTTGCTATGACCCAGGATGTCAGCTGTGACACTCATAGCTTGCTGCTCCACAGCCATCCAGGGACTCCGAGTTGGCAGGCTGAGCCACTTAGGGGAGGAGTGCCCCCTGTCCTTGACATACACTCCTCTCCGGGTGGACCAGCCTTCCAACTGATGGAGAAAGCTTTCGCTGCTGCTGGCAACACCGGACTGTCTATACCTCCGCCCTCCTCTGGTACACTGGTTTCACAAGTCGCACCTAGCAGACACCGGGAGCAAGGCCCTCAGGACATATTCCCTCAGGAATCCCCTTTTCCGTTGTCTTCCCCAGCTTCTCCCACTGAGGAGGTCCACCAGAAAAGTTTGTGTAAGAGGAAGCACATGGACTCCACAGAGGAGTCCCTCACTGAAGACACAGATTTCGATGAGGGGGAAGGATCCCCTCGGTCACCCTCTGAGGTATCCTTTGGTGATATCCTTGAAATCCTGAAACAGAGAGGTGACTGGCAGCCCTCTAATCTGACCCCTGAGGAATCTGTGTTCCTGCAGGCCTTTCGTGCCCGGACCCATACCTCCTGGGTTACTCCACCTGCCCATGAACTTGTCAAGTTCATCATGCAGTGTGCTTGGAAGGCCCTTGATACTGTTGAAGCTATTCCCCGAAGGCCAAATATGATCTTGTCCCCTCCTGCTTCAGATCCCCATTGGTCCAAAGGTCTTTCTGTAGATGCTTTGCTGGTGGCGGCTGCAACAAAAAAGGATCTGGCAGAAGAAGAAAGCCAGACTGTCCATCTGCCTAACAGAGAGTCCCAGGCCCTTGACAGAATAGGGAAGTGCACTTTTGCTTCAGCGACCTTTGCTATCAGGTCCCTGAATTATATGGCACATTTTACCAGGCTTCAAAGGGATCTGGTTTCTGAGCTGTCTGAAACCTTGGCTGGTGCAGTGTCTGATGAGGTCCGTGACAAGGTGGCCTCTCAGCTGGCCACCATTGAGTCTATATCTAATTCTTTTATGCAAATGATATCTCATGCATCAGAAGGAGCAGCTAGAGCAGCAGGTTCAGCTGCGGTCTTGAGACGACATGTCTGGATGCGCCTGTGCAACTTCGAGTTACCTTTTAAGTCTTCCTTCCTTAATGCCTCCATTGAGCCCTCATCATTGTTTGGGCCCAAAGTTAAAAGCACACTAGCCAGATGTGAACAAGATGGTAAGACCCTTTCTGCCGTAGGTGTCTGTTATTCTTCCCCTCAATGTGCTTTCTCCCAAAACCAAAAGAGTGGGAAGATATGGTTCAAGAAATCTCAGGGTCCTTTCCATGACACACAGGCCGAGTTGTCCCCAGAGGCAGAGGGGGAAACTCACAGGGAAGACACTCCTTTTGGGGCAGAGGGGGGGGGGCGCATAACCAGGGTTCCAGGGATTCTTTCCCTGGTCAATCCTACCAGCGCTCCTGAAGAGTGGCCCAACTCCATTCCTCTGGAGGTGGTTGGGGGATGTTTCTCCTTGTACCCTTCTGCCTGGCTAACCATCACCACCGATTCTTGGGTACAAAGGATCATAAACAGAGGTTATCATATCCCCTTCAATCTTTGTCCTGTCCCTTCAAAAAATCTTCCCATCATCCCACCCAGTCAAAGGGAAGAAGCAGCACTAGAGATAGAAAAGCTGCTAAGAAAGAGAGTCATCCAAATAGTCCCTCTAGACTCAAGACTATTTTTGGTGCCAAAGAAAACCGGGGACTGGAGACCAATTTTGGATCTCAGTGTATTGAACAAGTTTGTGAGAGTACAAAATTTCCGGATGGTCACTATACAGTCTATCCTCCCGCTTTTGGAAAAAGACAATTGGATGTGCTCTATAGATCTTCAAGATGCATACTACCACATAAAGGTGGACAGGCCATCAAGAAGATTTCTGAGCTTCCGTGTGGGAGCCAGTCACTACCAGTTCAGAGTACTGCCCTTCGGACTCTCTACAGCCCCCCAGAGTGTTCACAAACTGCATAGCAGTTGTCACAGCTCACTTGCGACTTCAAGGATTCCAGGTGTTTCCAAACCTAAACGACTAGCTCATTTCTGCCCCCACCAGACATCTACTAGAAAAAGCCCTGGTATACTCTCTCCTCACTGCTCAAAGGCTAGGTATAACCATAAACTGGCAGAAATGCAATCTCACCCCATCTCAGTTGACAGAATTCATAGGGGTTATCTTGGACACAAAAAACTGCAGAGCTGCTATTCCAGAGCACAGAATTTTAAGGATAAAGCAACAACTAATTCCAATCCTTTCATCTGCAGCTGTTGGGTTCCATGGCAGCCTCCATCACCATTGTTCCCCTGGCCAGGTTTCACATGAGGCTTCTACAATGGCTACTGCTCACCCAATGGTATCCTTTACAGCATCCACTTTCAGCCATGATTCGAGTAACCCACAGGTGCAAACAGGATTTAAATTGGTGGATGACACACAATCTCTCACAATGGTCTCACCCCTTTTCCCCCCAGCAACCCAAGGCCACAGTGACCACGGACACCTCCCTGATGGGGTGGGGGGGGGCTATGTCAGGGATAGGCAGTCCAAAGCACTTGGTCCCAACTGGAGGCCCATCTGCATATAAATGTTCTAGAGCGGAGGGCGGTGCTTCTGGCGTTGCAAGTATTCCATCCCCTGCTGCCATCTGGGACAATTGTGATTCAATCAGACAACATGGCGGTGGTCTGGCACATCAACAAGCAAGGTGGAACCAAATCTTACCCCCTTTGTCGAGAGGCCATGAGGATATGGCAATGGGCGATGGCTACCAACCGTTTTCTTCTAGCAACACACATTCCCGGGAGTTCCAACGTGATAGCAGACAGACTCAGCAGGTGCATTCTGCAACCTCACGAATGGTCCTCGAATCCCTTGATAGCAGCAGAGATCTTCCACTGCTGGGGCCATCCTTGCTGTGACCTCTTTGCATCCCCAACCAACTACAAATGCAGCGACTACTTCGCCCTGATTCCCCCTCCGAGACAGTCACCCATGGACGCTCTAGTCCATGATTGGCACTCGGGTCTTCTCTACACATTTCTGCCCTTTCCTTTCATTCCCCAGTTTCTGAAGAAAGCCCGGCGGTTGAAGAGCAAGGTAATCCTCATAGCACCATATTGGCCACGAAAGATTTGGTTCTCATTCCTTTGGCCTCACATACTAGATTGACCATGGATTCTCCATCCAATCCCGGAGTTGATTTCACATCCACAGAACTTGATTCATCCCAACCTGAACAGCCTGAAGTTAATGGTTTGGCTACTCCAGTTCCCTTGATTGCCAGGCAGAATGATCTTTCTTTACCAGTACGTGATATTCTCATTGCTTCTCATAAGTCTTCCACTAGAATTAATTATCTGAGCAAGTGGAAAAGATTTACCTGTTGGCTGAAAGATAAACAAGTAGACCCCTTTTCAGCACCAGTGTCGATAATACTAGACTATCTGGCCGACCTGTTTCAGTCGGGTCTATCGGCCTCTACCATTAGAGTTCATTTGGCTGCAATTTCTAATTTTCATGAGGGTGTCCAAGATTCCTCTCTTATGTCCCATAAATTGTGCAAGACAGTCATAAAAGGCGTGAATCATCTGAAGCCACCTTTTAGAGAACCTATTCAACCATGGGATTTATCATTAGTTCTACAAGCTCTGACAATGGCACCTTCTGAACCAGCCTCTTCTTGCGACCTCAAGTATTTGCCGTGGAAAACCTTGTTTTTGGTCGCTATTACTTCTGCCAGACATATTTCTGAACTTCAAGCTTTATGTATCAAGACTCCATACTTGATTTTTCATAGAGATAGAGTGTCTCTGAGAACGAATCCATCATTTCTGCCTAAAGTGATCTCTGAAATGTCCATTAATCAAGCCATTGAATTGCCAGTTTTCTTTCCCAACCATTCAAACAGAGGAGAGTATTTCCTACATACCCTTGATATACACAGGCAAATCCATTTTTTCTTAAACAGGACTAAACCCTTTCGTAAATCTGACCAGTTATTTTTGGCCTTTTCTGGATCTAGATTAGGATCTGCTGTTGCTAAGGTCACATTAGCTGGATGGTTGAAGGACTGTGTGACTTTTATTTACACACAACGTAATATCTCATTGCCTACTACTATGAAAGCTCATTCAACAAGGTTGTTGGCAACTTCTGCTGCCTTCCATGCCAGAGCTTCCTTACATGACATCTGTGCAGCTGCAACTTGGCCCATGCCTCATACCTTCATCAATCATTACAAATTGGATTTGGCCTCCAGGAGAAGAGCATCTTTCGGTTCTATGGTGCTCAGGAATGTCCGTCCATGAGAGCCTCCCAGAAATAGAGGTAGCTGGTGACTCTGTCCCATGCATAAGGAATGAACGAGGATTAACAATATCAGATAAAGAAGTTATGTCTTACCATAACATTCCATCTGTATTGTTGATCCTCGTTCAGTCATTACGACCCTCCTTCCTTCCCCCTCCTGTGGTTTCTAGTGGAACTCACCATCCAGTTTTCTTAGGTTATTTGACCCAAGGTAGCCTGTACCTTCTTTAACTTGCAAACTCAATCTGAGGTAACAGGGAGAGGGGAATTGTGGGTAAGAGTTTAGCTCGAGAGTTTGAAGCTGACGCGAGCTTGGAAAATGGCCAGCTCGGTTCCGAGCTCAGAACTGATACCCATGCGTAATGACTGAACAAGGATCAACAATACAGATGGAACGTTATGGTAATTCATTACTTCTTTTTCTCTAGTATAGGATACCAGTTAGTTCATGAACTTCCTCCCCCACTTGTCAATTCCTGACTCCTTGAGCACATCTGCATGAAGTGTCATTGTCTTGGCAGATGCTGCACTCAGCCCTTGCACTGACTTGCACATAATACTGCAGAGGAATCAAGCACACCCTATACCTTTTAGCATCAAAGCACACACACATATCCAATGTAACCTTTCTTTGGAATGATCTAGAAAATGAGACCCCTGTACTCCCTGATGTAGGGGGCTAATAGATAATCTTAAAGCAGTGATAATGAGAGTAAATAAACTAACACAATAAGCATGAAATAGTCTGGTCAAATATAATATGCTATTTTATGCAGATTTTCAACAGTTTGATGATGTCTGCAGAGACAGAAGTACTTGCCATTGTAGCTTTTAATTTTGTTTCAATAAACAGAGTTGTACACTTAAACAGGCTTTGTTGTGTTTACATCCCCAAATTCAACAATCTAAATCCAAGGTTACTCTATATTGGTGATAAAAAGATTACATACATTACAGCAACGCAAAGTATGTCTTTTATTCCCAAAATAGTGCTATGATGAAATGTAATATGCCATTGTACTCCACCCATGGCTTACTAAAAAAATAAACCAGACAAAGAAAAGTCCAATCTTCCGTGGTGATGAAATAAATATTTAATAAATCCACAAACAGGCAAAAATGAGCGCTTTCGTCTTGAGCACAATACTTCATCAGATGTCATTTTTAAAAAAACAACCCATATATATATATATATATATATATATATATATATATATATATATATATATCACAGGCAATTAATTAAAACACTTCATGAATTGAATAATTGCATAATTCACTTCTTCTTTCGGCTGCTCCCGTTAGGGGTCGCCACAGCAGATCAACTGTTTCCATTTCTTCCTGTCCTCTGCATCTTGCTCTGTCTCACCAACCACCTGCATGTCCTCTCTCATTACATCCATAAACCTTATCTTAGGCCTTCCTCTTTTTCTGTTACCTGGCAGCTTCATCCTTAACATCTTTTTCCCAATATACTTTGCATCCCTCCTCAGCATATGTCCAAACCAATGTAATCTTGCCTCTCTGGCTTTGTCTCCAAACCTTCCAACCTGGGCTGACACTCTAATATACTTATTCCTAATCCTATCCATCCTCGTCACACCCAGTGCAAATCTTAACATCTTCAACTCTGCCACATCAAACTCTGACTCCTGCCTTTTTGTCAATGCTACTGTCTCCAACCCATATAACATAGCTGGTCTCACTACCCTCTTATAGATCTTCCCTTTCACTCTTACTGGTACTCGTCTATCACAAATCACTCCTGACAGTCTTCTCCACCCACTCCATCCTGCCTGTACTCTCTTCTTCACTTCTTTTCCACACTCACCATTACTCTAAACTGTTGATCCCAAGTACTTAAACTCATCCACCTTCACCAACTCTACTCCCTGCATCCTCACCATTCCTCTATCTTCTCTCTCATTCACACACATATATTCTGTCTTAGTCCTGCTGACCTTCATTCCTCTTCTCTCTAGAGCATATCTCCACCTCTCCAGGGTCTCCTCCACATGTTCCCTACTCTCACTACAGATCACAATGTCATCTGCAAACATCGTAGTCCACGGGGACTCCTGTCTGATCTCGTCTGTCAACCTGTCCATCACCATTGCAAATAAGAAAGGGCTCAGAGCTGATCCTTGATGTAATCCCACCTCCACCTTAAACGTATCCGTCACTCCCACCGCAGACCTCACCACTGTCACACTACCCTCATACATATCCTGTACCACTCTTAGATACTTCTCTGACACTCCCGACTTCCTCATACAATACCACAACTCCTCTCTAGGCACCCAGTCATATGCTTTCTTTAAATCCACAAAGACACAATGCAACTCCTTCTGACCTTCTCTGTACTTCTCCATCAACACTCTCAGAGCAAACATTGCATCTGTAATGCTCTTTCCTGGCATGAAACCATACTGCTGATCACTAATCATCACCTCCCTTCTTAACCTAGCTTCCACTACTCCTTCTCATAACTTCATGCTATGACTGATCAGTTTAATCCCTCTGTAGTTACTACAGCTCTGCACATCACCCATATTCTTAACAATCGGTACCAAAACACTTTTTCTCCATTCCGCAGGTATCCTCTCACTTTTCAAGATTTTATTAAACAATCTAGTTAAAAACTCTACTGCCATTTCACCTAAACACCTCCATGCTTCCACAGGTATGTCATCTGGACCAACAGCATTTCCATTCTTCATCCTCTTCATAGCTATCCTTACTTCCTCCTTGCTAATCCACAGCACTTCATGATTCACTATTCACACAACATCCAACCTTCTCTCCCTCTCATTCTCTTCATTCATCAACCCTTCAAAGTACTCTTTCCATCTGCTCAACACACTCTCCTTGCTTGTGAGCATGTTTCCCTCAGTATCCTTTATCACCCTTACCTGCTGCACATCTTTACTAGCTCGGTTCCTCTGTCTAGCCAGTCGCTACAGGTCCTTTTCTCCCTCCTTAGTGTCCAACCTTTTATACAACTCTTCATATGCCTTATCCTTAGCCTTCGCCACCTCTCTCTTTGCCATGCACCTCATCTCCTTATACTCTTGTCTGCTTTCTTCATCTCTTTGACAATCCCACTTCTTCTTCGCCAGCCTCTTTCTCAGTATACTCTCCTGTACTTCTTCATTCCACCACCAGGTCTCCTTGTCCTCCTTCCTCTTTCCAGATGTCACACCAAGCACCTTTCTAGCCATCTTTCTTACTAGCTCTGCTGTAGTTACCCAGCTATTCAGTAACTCTTCACTGCCACCCAGTGCCTGTCTTAACTCTTCCCTGAACATCACCTCACAATTACCCTATTTCAATTTCCACCATTTGATCCTTGGTGCTGCCCTCACACTCATCCTCCTCTTCTTGATCACCAATGTCATCCTACAAACCACAATTGCATTATTCACTAATTAAATAAAATTAAGGTTTTAAAAAAACAGGTTCACTGCTGAAAACCAGCATATGAATAAACCCTTTTCTTTAACCCTCACAAAAGTAAAATGTATATCTGTCAGTATTTTTATAGTTGGTGTAAGAAAATATATTATACTTGTGAAGCTTTCAAAAATAATACAGGTTTAATTGAAATGTATTCATTAAGTCCTGGGTACATACTAGATTTAAACCTAAGCTGCCATCTAAGCTCTCTGTTCAGTAATGTATTTCTAATGTCCCCTCCCCTGGAATTATTTCTTACAATATCTATAATCCCAAATTTAAAAATACTGGGGGAAACACAGTGTTTATATAAAGCACTTGTCTCTTTTTTGGACTTGATGTCATAAAGGTGTTCATATATCCTATCTTTCAAAGCCCGCTCCGTTTTCCCTATATAAAATGCTGTGCATCCCCCACACACAGCCAAATAAACTAACATCCTAGTGCTACAGTTACCTTTACAAAACTGCACACAGTTATTTAACCCATTTTGTAAGTGTAAAAAACTTTCCTTAATTATGTAGGGACAATATCTACATCTTCCACAGGTGGTTGTACCTTGTTTATCTTTAACATTTTTAACATCTACCTGTACAAATTCATTTTTCAAGTTTCTACCAGTTCTATATGAAAATGTGGGCCCATTCCCCACTAACTCTTGTAGTTCTTTATTAACTTTAAACATACTCCAATTTGCCCTTATAATGTTTGTGAAGGGCCCAGTGAAACCATTAAACTCCACTACACATGCTCTTTGGAAATTCCTTTTGTCTCTAACGTGATTAGAAACCAGTAAGGGTTTGCCTAAAAGTGCCTTATACTTGGTACCCCACCCTCTATACACTTCGTTCAAAATGTTCTGAACAAAGTCAATGGGGTAACCCCTGTCCACAGACATTTCCTTCAAGTTATCAAATCTTTTAACAGTTAATTTTTATCCAAAGTCATCCTTGCAATTCTGACTGCTTGTCCCTTAACCAAACTTTTTTTCTGAAATGTAAGGTGGCTACTAGTGAAATGTAAATAACTATTACACCAAGTGTCTTTTCTATAAATCCTGGATTTAAAACCATCTTTTGTATGAGATATAGTAGTGTCCAGGTAGTTTATACTTTCTTTGTTCAAGTGTAAGTAAATTTGAAAAAATAAGTTGTACCATTAATATATTGCATAAAGGAGTGAACTTTTTCTTCTCCTCCCAGCCACAGAATAATAATGTCGTCCAAAAATCTAACATACAGGCGTATATTGTCCATAAAAGGACTATTAAAAATGTACCGTTGTTCCCACTCTAACATAAGCAAATTGGCATAAATGGGGGCACAAGCTGCCCCCATTGCTACACCACTGATCTGTTGGTAGTATTCACCTTGGAAATGCAGGTAATTATGATCAAGTACCACTTCCATTAGCTCCAATACAAGTGAAATTTTATCACCTGTCATGGTCGAAAATTTGTATAAAGTATCTCCAAAGTATTGATGCCCTACAATTCTCGGGATACTGGTAAATAAATCTTTAACATCTATGGTCAGAAAACTAACATTTTCTGTCCAAATCTCCTGTGTTAATTTACTCAAAAACACCCATGAGTCTTTAATCAGATGGTCCATGTTTTCCACAATTTCTTTTGTCCAATAATCAATGTAAACTGCCAAAGGGTGTGTTTTTGAACCTCTTGCAGCAACTATGGGTCTGAAAGGCGGGTCTCTGATGTTCTTATGAACCTTGGGTATTCCAAATACATTCGAAATAATAGGATTATCTTGCTTAAGAAAATAGTATGTTTTTCCATCTATCCTGTTTTCTACTAAATACTCTTCTAACAAAGAGTCAATTCTACCATAAGCAATGTTGATCTCGTTCTTAGATACTGAAGTATAAGTGTCATTGTCCAAAAGAATAGAAGTAATAGTAAGTTTATTTAATTAGTGAATTGAATAATTGCATAATTCACTAATTAAATAAAATTAAGGTTTAAAAAAAACAGGTTCACTGCTGAAAACCAACATATGAATAAACTCTTTTCTTTAACCCTCACAAAGGTAAAATGTATATCTGTCAGTGTTTTTATAGTTGGTGTAATAAAATATATTATACTTGTGAAGCTTTCAAAAATAATTGAAATACATTCATTAAGTCCTGGGTACATACTAGATTTAAACCTAAGCTGCCATCTAAGCTCTCTGTTCAGTAATGTATTTCTAATGTCCCCTCCCCTGGAATTATTTCTTACAATATCTATAATCCCAAACTTAAAAATACTGGGGAAAACACAGTCTAGGGTGTGTTTATATAAAGCACTTGTCTCTTTTTTGGACTTGATGTCATAAAGGTGTTCATATTTATTTATTTATATTTATTTATTTATTTAAATTTGTTGACCGGGAGTGTCCGACTGGACGTAGGTCCATTTTCAGCGGAGGCCCGGGGAGAAAAGCTCCACAGTTAAAATAAACAGACAGTATATACATTGGATTACATAGTGAGTAACAATTTACATAGCAATTACTTACAACATATTTACAGATGAAGAACATAGTACATCAGCCTTCCTGAAGACATTGGAGGATATGAATGTCTCACCAAACACCATCATATTGGGAGACTTCAACTACCCAAACATAGACTGGGTGCATTATTCTAGCCCTAACACCCTAGCCCAAACGTTCCTGGAATTCATAAATTCAAATGCAATGGAACAGCTAGTCACCTCTCCCACAAAGGGAGATAATATACTAGACCTGATCATCACAAACATGGGGACAAAGTGCTCCACACCGGAAGTATACCCCTCACTAGTGAGATCTGACCACAAACTAATCACCCTGGATATACATATCCCACCCCCATCACAAAATACTTCAGTGAAAAACTTCTCAAAAGCCGACTTTACACTTCTTAAGACTGAAATGGTATCCTTTAAGCCCACTGGGCCAGTGGAAACCACATCCCACAATGCTGAATCCTTCACAAATGTGTTCTACGGACATCTCCAAGAATGCATGGATCATGCAATCCCAAATAAAACCAAGACCCTCTCCACCAAGGGCAGGTGTCCTGTCTGGTGGACCCCAGCCATAAACAAATTGTATAACAAAAGAAGGAAGCTACTGCACGCCAGAGCAAAATCCCATAAAGAGAAGGCATCTCTGATCAGCACTAGTAGAAAGCTACGTTCTCTCATAAAAACATCCAAGGCCAACTTTGAGAGAAATATCACTATGGACACTAAAGATAGCCACAAGGCCTTCTTCTGCTATGTTACAAACCTGGGCGGAAACCCTCAGATATGCTCAGAGTTAGTTCACAATGACAAAAAATACACTGAACCCACAGATATTGCCAACATTCTGGCAGACAGGTTCAGTGCAAATTTCTCCCCTCCCTCACCCCCCCAAAAGAGGAAATACTTATCCCAGCTGAATGTAACGTCCCTGTCATCTCAGATGTCCGGGTGAGAACCGCCCTCAGCAAAGCTAAAAACACAGCATCAATGGGACCTGACAGTATCCCGGGTTGCGTGCTACATGAACTCCAAGAGGAGCTAAACCCGCACATAAAAATGCTATTTAACCTTAGCCTTACTACAGGATATGTACCTGAACACTGGCGTACAGCAACAGTGGTCCCACTCCACAAAGGTGGCACCTCTACAGACCCTGGTAACTACCGCCCCATAAGCTTAACCAGCCTAGTCTGCAAAGCTATGGAAAGAATCATTATGGAACTCATAAACAGGGACATTGGGGACCTACAGACACTTGATCCCACCCAGTTCGGCTTTGTAAAGGGCAGATCCTGCCTTTTGAACCTGGTTGACTTTTTTGAAATAGTCACTAGAGCCATTGACGAGGGCAAAGCAGTCGATACAGCCTACTTGGACTTGGCTAAAGCATTCGACACAATACCCCACTCAGGCATCATAGATAAGCTCAACAGCTTAAATGTAAATCCATATGTCACAAGATGGGTTGCAAACTGGCTAAAGGATAGAACCCATAAAGTCAAAATCGCTGGAGCCATGTCAGACTCAAAGCCAGTCACAAGTGGTGTCCCACAGGGCTCTGTCCTGGGACCCCTCTTGTTCGGCATTTATTTTTCAGATGTGAAAGCAAACATGGGAGGGTTGTGGCTGACAAAGTTCGCAGATGACTGCAAACTAGGCGCCATAGTCGATACACCAGCTGACACATACATCCTACAGAAAGGCCTCACTGAAACGGACAACTGGTGCCGGAGTCATGGCCTTAAACTAAATGCCAAAAAATGTATAGTCATCCCCTTTGGGAAAAACAAAGTACCCACAAATTATCACATAGACAGTAACCCACTGAGTACGGAAAAAGTAATCAGAGACCTGGGGACCCAAGTCGATAGTGACCTCTCATTTGACATCCACGTTGCCAAAGTGGTTAGAAAGACGTTCTACCTTGCCCACCTTATCATGAAGGGATTCACATCCAGATCAAAGGAGGCCATTGTACCCCTGTACTCCTCCCTTATCAGGCCCATGATTGAGTACAATGCCCCATTTGGTATGTACCTCACCCGGCACTTGCAACAGCTGGAGAGACCCCAAAAGTACCTCACCAAGAGGATCAAGGGTCTCCAACATATGTCATATGCTGCCATACTAAAGAAACTCCAGCTCTATTCAGTAGCATACCGCCTACTCAGAGGTGATCTGTGCCTGACATACAAAGCCATGTCCAATCAGGAATTGATGAACATGCTCCACCTCAAAAAATCCAAATCCATCAGAACCACGAGAGCTAAAGATTTAAACCTCAGCACAAATATGAATAGGACATGCTGGAGGGGCAGATTCATAACTCAGAGGCTTCCCATACTCTGGAACAGAATCCCAGTTCATGTCAGGCAGAGCCCCTCACTGACTCTCTTCAAGAGAAATCTTGACGAGTGGATGGGAGATCGTAGGTTTACCCCGGGGGTCATCTCTGTGTCACTACTAGACAGAGGCACAGTAAACTAATTCTGTTATATAAGGGGGTCTTCACTGTGTCACTACTAGACAGAGGCACAGTATTCTAAATCTATTCTGTACACTTTTGTAGCATTACATGGGGTGGCGAAAGCCACATCACTATGGCTAGGCTTATAAATGCCCCAGGGCAGATAGCCTAGTACTAAACTATGAAACTATCAGTAGACAACTAGAATCTTTATCTGTGAAGTGCATACCAGACGTTAACAAATGTTACAAGAAGAAGACGTTCGTGCTGTATAATAAGTACTGACTTATGAGCATCATATATCCTATCTTTCAAAGCCCTCTCTGTTTTCCCTATATAAAATGCTGTGCATCCCCCACACACAGCCAAATAAACTAACATCCTAGTGTTACAGTTACCTTTACAAAAATGCACACAGCTATTTAACCCATTTTGTAAGTGTAAAAAACTTTCCTTAATTATGTAGGGACAATATCTACATCTTCCACAGGTGGTTGTACCTTGTTTATCTTCAACATTTTTAACATCTACCTGTCCAAATTCACTTTTCAAGTTTCTACCAGTTCTATAAGAAAATGTGGGCCCATTCCCCACTAACTCTTGTAGTTCTTTATTAACTTTAAACATACTCCAATTTGCCCTTATAATGTTTGTGAAGGGCCCAGAGAAACCATTAAAACTCCACTACACATGCTCTTTGGAAATTCCTTTTGTCTCTAACGTGATTAGAAACCAGTAAGAGTTTGCCTAAAAGTGCCTTATACTTTAATTAATTGTCTGTGATATATATATATATATATATATATATATATATATATATATATATACACATGGGTTTTTTTTTTTAAAAATGGCATCTGAGGAAGTCTTGTGCTCAAGACGAAAGCTCTCATTTTTGCCTGTTTGTAGATTTATTAAATATTTATTTCCTCACCATGGAAGATTGGACTTTTCTCTGCCTGGTTTATTTTTTTTAGTAAGCCATGGGTGGAGTACAATGGCATATTACATTTCATCATAGCACTATTTTGGGAATAAAAGACATACTTTGTGTTACTGTAATATATGTAATCTTTTTATCACCAATATAGGGTAACCTTGGATTTAGATTGTTGAATTTGGGGATGTAAACACAACAAAGTCTGTTTAAGTGTACAACTCAGTTTATTGAAACAAAATTAAAAGTTACAATGGCAAATACTTCTGTCTCTGCAGACATCATCAAACTGTTGAAAATCTGCATAAAATAGCATATTATATTTGACCAGACTATTTCATGCTTATTGTGTTAGTTTATTTACTCTCATTATCACTGCTTTAAGATTATCTATTAGCCCCCTACATCAGGGAGTACAGGGGTCTCATTTTCTAGATCATTCCAAAGAAAGGTTATATTGGATGTGTGTGTGTTTTGATGCTAAAAGGTATAGGGTGTGCTTGATTCCTCTGCAGTATTATGTGCAAGTCAGTGCAACGGCTGAGTGCAGCATCTGCCAAGACAACGACATTTCATGCAGATGTGCTGAAGGAGTCAGAAATTGACAAGTGGGGGAGGGTGTTCATGAACTAACTGGTATCGTATACTAGAGAAGCATAGCTAAAAAGATTCACTACAGGTTATGCCATGCCATGTCAGTCTGCTATGTAACCTGTATATGATGTAATGCAAGAAGACCCATTTCATCTGAGTTGCAGCCACAACACAGTTATGAAAAGTACTAAAGTGGCAAACAGAATGATATACTTTTGAGAGTAAAGTTTATAATTCAGAGACATTTGCTCTCAAACTAGATATTTCATTACACATTTTAGTGGCAATTTAACTAACATCTTAGCAAAGCTGCACCAGAGATTCAATTGCAGTGTGTCAGAGATGCTTTGAACTCAGATATAGTAGTTTTCACACTTAGAAAATAGATGCAAATGTACAGAATCTGTAATTTAGTTTTGATGACCATAACTTTTTTTGAATGCTGAACAGTCTTCAAATGATAACAAACTGCACATGTATTAATTTGGTTTCATTTAGAAATGGTATGAGCAAGTACTGTTTTAAAGTAACTTTTAAGTATCCTTACCAACTTAATATCAGATGCCATTTTTTGTACCCCATGAAAACCCAAGTGGCAATGGATCAATCCTAAAAATAAAAACTGTGTCAAGTACACACTACCCTTTGCTTGCAGCAAGAATAGGAGTCATGAGTCACATTTCTGTGTTTCAACTCATCAGTTAGAAGCAAAATACTAGATAAATGCTTGAAGGATAGAGAACTGTTATTTTAATGTGAACCTTTCTAATTCAACAGACATTATCAGAAATGAGAGGTAAATTGGAAATTCTTCCATGTAAATGCTAAGAAAACCATATAAATCACTACAGACATGAAACTGATCTTGCAAGTTAAATTAAAACCTCAGGATCCTTGAGACCTGATAGTATGCCTACAAGAATTAAGGAAAACCTAACTAAAATCCTATTAATCAGGTTAAACAAAACACTACTATATATACTTAGCCCTGACTGATGATATGTAGTTTTATATATATATATATATATATATATATATATATATATATATATATATATATATGTATACATAGATATGTGATATGTAGTTATACCAGTTCGGAAAGGGGTATGTCACATCAGAACCAAGCAATTTTACATCCACCAACCTGACTAGTATTAATCATAAGGTAATCAACAGTCATAATGGAGTTAAAGCAAATCCTAATCCACTAAGTTGCATGTTGGCTTTCTCTTTAGTAACTTCCATCTCTCTCTGTAAAATATTAGTATAATGCAAAGTAAGCAAATGGAGCTTTTCTCCCTGGGCCTCCACTGGAAATAGATATTACCTAGTAGGACTTTCCTGGTAAACATAGACAAATAAATAAATAAATCTGTTAGCTATAAAACAGCATGAGTTCAGTAAGTAACATACTGATTGAAAAATAGAATGCTACAAATTAGGGTAGGCATTTCTGTTTATCCTCAGTGGGTTTACCAGTGGTGTTTCACAAAGCTCTGTGCTGGGATCACTTCCTTTTATATTATTCTTCTCTTGTGTATAAAAATGAGAACTGAGCAATGGACTACCAAATATGCTGATGATTGCAAACTGTGTAACATTGTTACTTTGATAAAAGACGCATAACTTGTCTAAGGCATTTTACAATAATTACTCTCCTAATGCAGTATCCGCGGTGGTGGTGCTGTGGTAGCGTTGTCGCCTCACAGTAAGACGCTGACTGGTTCGACACTCAGCTAGAGCGTCTTCTGCGTGGAGACATGCGTGAATGGCCGTACCTTCGATGAATGTTGTGCGTCAGGGCTGGCAACTCTGCCCGTAAAAATCAACTGCCAATCATTAGCGGACCGGAGTTCTGCTGTGGCGACCCCTAACCGGGAAAAGCCGAAAGACACAACAACTCTCCTAATGCAGTAATGGCCTCATCTTTAATGTCAGTAAATGTAGCAGTATGGAATGTGGTAAAAAGGCATAAATTATGATTATAAGATAAATGATCAAGTCATTAATGATGGCAGCATCATTAAAGATCAAGGTACACAACTACCCAACAATTTAAACCTTGACCAATGTGAATATTCCAAAGTCAGAAAGGTGTATTCTATACATCATTTCTAATGGGCATGGCTAATCTTTGTGGGTGCTGGTCAACGTACATACCTCTCAACTGGAAACATCAATAATCTGGATAAAGGCCCATGAAAAATAGGTATAAATCTGTATGCTAATTAACATAACATTTGCATATATAATTCCTCAACCCCACCCACTCCAGTAGAATTGTGGGATACCAACTTTCCAATGCAAACTGAAGAACAGAACCAGAATATGGCCCCAGAGTCCCCCTGCAGCCATTCCAAAGTCCCATTACTTGGCTGTTTTGCCCCATTTACCATAAACACTGTAATATGCATACTGCTTTACTTCTACAATGATTATTTGGATTTCATCTAATATACATCTGCTAATCAAAGCAATACAGTCTCACAATTAAAACAGATTTAGCATTAAAACTTCTCTGCCCTTGAAACTTCACATACATTCCATACTTAACTACTGTGCTCAACTTGTCTATCACATATCACCTGCATAACTGTTTAGCATGGTAAGAGTGTAACATAATTAACCATTTGAATAAAGAAGGCAAATGAAAATCATACACAAAAGGGATGCTAACACAGTCCCATATTATAAAGGTTGAAACATATCTTGACATTTTGGGTACAAAATCCTTTTTCAAAGACTATATACAATCACAACCAAATATATGTAAAAAACAGTGGCACTGGTTAAACATGGGGCTCACCATGATGGGCTGAATGTAACCAAACGTTCCAATACACATTTCATAAACTCAAGCATACATTATACATTACTAAAACTAAACACATCATTATCACAGCAATTCAAAAACAAAAAAAGTTCAAACCAAAATAAGGACAGGATACAGACAATCATTTTCAAGAAAATAACGCAGCATAAAAAAACATTAAATGCAATGCAGTGTTTATTTTGTTTCGGTATCCTGCCCTTAGCAATCACTCAGTCAATAAATAAAAAGTCCTTATGGGAAGTGATTGGCATGACAATGTTTTTGTTACTGTGACCTGGAGTAAAACTGCAAGGTGCACATTATTTAGGTTCAGGTAGTAATCAACGGAGAATATTACCACATTAAAAGGTGATCACTGGGCTGCAAGGTCTCTGTGAAATTATTACTATTATCTTTCTCCATCCTGTAATCAGTGAATATGAGTGGGTGAATTATTTAGGGTCAAGCGGTATTCAAATGGGATCCTAACACGTGAAACATTGGTCTCTGGTATGCAGGTAAACACTCATGATTGCCATGCATCACCTTTACACCAGTAATGCTGGTTATTTACTGAATTGCATGACAGATAGTTATTTAAGAGTTTAAATTTTATATCAATCGAATATAAAAAGTACTGCAATGAAATGGAAATCTGCAAAATGGAAAATACTTAATGTGTACTTGGTTAAACATCATAAAATAGGAATAAGAAATGCAGAATGTGCAACAAAAGACATAGTAATGGCAATGACAGTATTTTACTTTGCTGGCTTAACATTCAGAAGCTTGACATCTGACAAGTTAAGTGTCAAATACAACAATTTTCATAAAATATGACACCCTTACATAAAATATATCATTGGTCAATCACGCACAATGTTCAGCAAACCCAATTTCCGGATTTATTAACTAACACGGAAAAATGGACACAGCAATAACATGCTTATATGCTAAAATATATAAAGAAAATGTCACACTAGTCTAGCAAGTAAATGACGTGAAGGATTTAAAAATTCTTCCAAAGTTCCTACAAGTTCAAACCCATCAGTAACAGTTAAAAAAATCTGCATTTTTTTTCTTTTCTTTCCCTACTGTCCTAGAGTTATAATAAACAGGAAGAGGAGTCAGCAACTGTGTTGTTGCAGTACTGTAACTAGTATCCCCAGCAAACCTGAAACTTGCAGCACTTGATACCTACAAAAGGAAACTCATGTTGGCAACCCTGCACCTCCTCTTCGGCAAAACTGCAGGCGTACGTCCTGTAAACCAGCACACGGACCACAAATACACTATCCTTAAAATTGAACAAAAACTTCCATAGCAAAAATTAATAACGAACCACCCAAAAACAGTTCTTTAAATGACAAACACCAGTTATTCCTTCTAATCACAAAGTTTCCAGCAGTGAATGGGGCTTATGGTTCTCACATAGTACATAGTAAAACCAAATAATTCAAATGTGGGTGGCAATAAGTCAAAGCCATAAAAGCAGATAATTCAAAAATGCTCACAGTTAATTCAAATTAATTGCTTGCACATACACAGTAAAAGTAATTCAAAGTAAATTTGGCAGAAAGTGTGCAGCATAGTTTTTATTTTACTGTTTGCCCTCCCAGCAGGTACTAATTCAAATTAAATGCTCGCACACACAGTAAAAGTAATTCAAAGTAAATGCAGCTGCGGCAGAAAGTGCAGAGTTCTTATCTTACTGTTTGAACTGGGCAAGAAGAAGTAATATTTTTTCTTTGATGGGATGACCACTGTTGATCGACTATTCACCACCGCACAGCTCCGGGTTTGACGAGATTGCTCTGCAGACTGGGGAGAACCTGGGTGGCATCCTGTGAGTCCTGCCTGCCTAAGTTCTTCTAACCTTTAAATATTAGCTGGACTGGAGCCTGGATTATTTTAATTAAAAAAAAAGAAAGAAAAACTTATAACTATTGCTGGGATGAGCTGATGATTCTGTTTTCAGAGTTCGGAGAGCTGCTACTGCAGCCAGCATGAGATAACTTGACTCAAGTGTGTATGAAGTGCACACACATGCGTGGTCTATAAACATAAACCGACTTTGACTCAGCCCTCAGCTGAATTCCGACAGGCTGGCAGGCTGGTTATGACGTGATGACGTCAGCAAAAAAAAAAAAGAGAGACAAAAAACATTTAAAAAAAAAAACAGCCGGGAAATTCGGGAATTAAGGAGCCATTCAGGAACTCATGGCACCCCATTATTTGGACCTCAAAACCGGTAAATGCCAAGGAATTCGGTACAGTTGAGAGTTATGGCAATGTATCACTTTATCTTTCTATTATCTGATAATTTATTGAATACAATGCTGTATTTTGCAGCCTTCAAATAAACCACCTGAAAGAATTTAAAAAGGTGCAATTATCTCCTGCTAGAAAAAGTACAAAGGTGGAGAAAATGAACTATTCATAAAGGATTCAGAACTGTGATTGTATTCTGTCTCAAACGGGTTTAGTTCTACCTGTTCTAAAAGGCAGTGTCTAATTTGATTCTATTTAAAAGTCTATACCTAGAATACACTGTGAACTAATACCAGATTGTGGAACGTTATGCTAAAAATAAATATCAATAATAGAAAAACAATGGAAAAAATCTGTCATTTTATTCCAGTATTATAGAATACATGCTTCATTATAATCAGAAGTCAGTCTTTAGCTTCCTTTCAAAATAATCTTGATATGTATATGGAAGCACAATGCATCAACATGAAGTTACAGCAGACAAGCTTCCATTACATTACAAATAGGACAATCCAGCCTTTGAACCTGCATTATTCTCATACAGTTTTACAGCTTCTCATAGGCTGTTTTTGAAGGCTGAGAACATGGTTGGGTTTGCTGTGGTACATCCAGGCTGCATGGTTATGGTGCATTCCCATAGTATCTGCAACAGGATCATGGATGTGTGCCTGCCTGTGGCATCGTGCCAACATAGTTTGATCAAAGCACCTGTGTCCAGAGCAGGTCATGAGTCTGTCACTCATGTAGCCACCTATCATTGTATTTTTATGCAAGTGGTATGCTTACACCCAGCCTTGCAAAATGTTGTGCAAAATAAGGCATAGAATGTTTGGCATTTTATCAAAGAGCATTCCTACTATAGGCTGAAATTGCTTCATCATGTAGTCCTGAGTTTTATTCCCTCAATCTCCAGCTGCCTATTGTGTGATTCTGAGTAAGTCACTTAATCAGCCAGTAAGCCAGGGTCTTCTTATAAAAGAGGAGACTGTGGGCAGGATTCACGAAGCCTCTGTGTAAGAGTTATAGCTCTTACACGGAGGCTGCAGTTAAACGGAGTGATGTCAGCATGCTCTACATATTCATGAGAGCATGCTGAATCACACCTAAGTCTAACACGGTCCATGTAAGACAGTAGGGGGCGTGTCCGTAGGCCAAGCCCTGCAAGCGGACATGCCCCCAGAAGAGTAAATGTGCCCAAAGTAAACACCCATGACAGAGTCCACGGAAATGTGAATAAACACAACACAACACATGCCCCCACAGACTATGAACAGAAAATATATAAATGAACATATGATATATTTTTTTTTAATTGTAAAGATGTTTAACCGTGAGTGCGCTCATTTGCGCGGGCATGCCCGTAGCGCAGCTACAGTTAGCAGTCAGTGGGAAAGCATATAAGAACTAAATATACAAAGTAAGCCAAGAAGCAATAGCGTAGCGGTAGAGATGTTGGCTGAAGAGCAGGCATTCATGGTTCGAGCCCCTATAACACCAATTTTTATTTGTAGCAAAATAAGCACGAAACAAGTCCCTGACAAATATGTACACATAAAATCACATTTTATGTAAAATGTAATGAAATAGCCCATTTATATGGAAGAGATGTGAGGTAACAAAACAACAGAAAATGCCAGATGTGCCCATAGCTGAGCTACAGTTTAACAGGATGAGTGCATCTGCCCGTAGGTGAGCAGTGGTTTAACTGGTGCAAAATGAGTGCCGTAGCTGAGCAGTGGTTTAACACGATAAATCTATGGGCCCCTAACTGAGCTGAGCGTAATATGCGTGCTGATAGCCAAATGAGGCTTAAACCAGCATACCCCATTTGCGCGGAGCTGCACACCGCGCAAACAAGCTAACCGACGGGCAACATTGAGCAAGCCGTATCAAAACAGCCTTTACACAGACACACCCCTCAGCTTGTCTAGACAGTCATAAAAAATAAAAAGTAGTGGCCAGGTTCGAACCCAGGATACTATACACCATAGTCAAGGTACTGAACCACTAAGCCATGACAGCAGTGCCTATAAATGCAATAATAGCAAATATATAGGAATGAATACAAACTGAAGCATAACAATGCAGGTTTAGTGAAGTTGATACAATTCCAAAATGGCCAATCACAGATATGTGTGGGAAAAACGGACTATATAAGCCCCATAGGCGGGAATACACAGCATAAACGATTGTAGAACTGACTTGCAGCCAGAATGACAGGAGTAGGTGAGGGTAGTTGCTTTCGAGCACAGAGGTGGGGCATTGAGGAGTCCAGGTACATGGTCTGGCTCCTAGTCCACAATCATGAGGCTCAACTCATGCAGGGCCAGGTCCTGTGGGGAGCATATAGGGCTGAGGCGTGGGACCGGTTGGCTCATGATCTCACCAGTGCCACAGGGATTCCAAGGACTGGTGAGCAGGTCCGTCACCACCATGTGGACCTGAAGAGACGTAAGCAGGACCAATTGAACCTTTGGATCCAGGAGGCCCGGCAAATGCCCAACGCCCCACTACTGAGTAAGTTACATTTAATTATGTATGTAAGAAATTAAACTAGCTGATATTATGGAGATGTGTATTCCAATAATACTTCATTTATATTACAGCTGCAGGTGTCCGTTCTGCGAACCGCAGAGCCTATGGCGATAGGCTGGTGCGGTTGCACCAGGAAGGTCAGTAATCCACTACCAGTAACTGTAAAGAAATATAAAAGTATGACAGTCAGCAAAAGAGTGCAGTGTAGTCACTAAGTAATAAAATGTGCAAGTAACAGTGTGAAAGTGTTTGCAAGTATTGCTTGATTACAAAAGTGTGTTGCAGTCTGTAAGCCAAACAGAAAAATGAAAATGTCTGACATAAAGTCTGAAATAAAAATGCCCCACCTGTAAGAAAATAGTACACAACCTGCAGCAGGCTGAAAAGTATAGCTGCAGAAGATGATGAAATCACATATGTGAAATATATCCCTGTTGAAATACTGAAACATGACAGAAGTGAGACTGCTGGAAAGGATTGTAATAACTACAGGTAAAACATGTCAATAAAGCCTAGAAGTAAGTACCATCCTGAATAGTAAAATGAAAACAAGTGAGAGAGTGTGAGAAAGTGTCATGAATCCAGCAATACAGTAGTAATAACCCCTGAATAAAGTATACTGCAGTCAGTACAGAATTAAATGCATGTGAGAATCAAAACCAAACAGCGAAATCTGTTCAAAGTGTTGCTGCATCTGGAATGTGTATCCCAAAATCTGGATATGTTGCTCTCAGTCTGCAATATGCAGATAGTATGATTGTCTGATATACCAAACATCCACACCTGTCTATAGCTATATAAAGCAAATGTAGCAGGATGATGTAGCTGAACAAAGCTAGATATGAATGTGTATGAAGAACAATAAAATGTATATTGATGTTGCAGTAACTGTCCTATCACTATGTTGAAATAGTTATCATATAGGAAACTGTAGTTAGAACAGTAGTGTGTATATATGTGCAGCTATTAAAAATGTACAGCATATGTATTGGTATTCGAAGGTGTTAATATTATTTTCTTCACCCCACCCTATAACCCATTCCACGTGAAAATGGTATGTGCAATCACAATTAACACCCCTGGACATTTGTCCTGTTGGGTCATATATATTTGCATGTCCATTGATGCATCTGCCCTGTTCATACATCCAAACCTGATGGCCTGTTGCCATCAATCAACCCTGCATGTTGTTGGACTGTGTATTGCTGTTCAAATTATGCATGTGTTATGCTCGCTGTTCAATGGTGTGAATATCTGGGTGTTTGGTTAATGGGAATACTAATGCATGCTGTTACAACTAATTGTGAATGGTATTATATGTCACTAACCCAAACTGTCATGACATAATGCAAAACATAGGACGACAGGGAAGGCGGGTTCCAGCAGACCCACCTCTCCCACCTCAGCTGGCGAGTGCACCTGGCAATAGTGCCCAGTCTGGACCCTCCGGTGGCCCTGTGCCACCTGCGGGTGGAAGCGCTGCAGGGGATGGGGCTCGCCCCCCCTCTGCAAGTGTGGCCAGAGGAGAACCACCACTCACCCACCGTAGCGTCCGGACTGTGGTGTGTAGGGAGATTTGGGACTCTGTTCTCGAGCCCCTATGCCAGCTTGAGGTACAGGTGGCACAACTTACGGGCATGCCTGTTGCCCAGCCTACGCAGCTTCCAGCACAGCCCCATCCTGGGCAGTGAAGGAACAGTGGCAACTGCCTATGGGTGGGGATATCAGTTCCACTGTTGCCATCTGTGGGCTCATGGGCTCTGGATATCCAAACCTCCGTCCCCGTCAATTGTGTAACCCCCCCCCACACGTGTCATACACCGCCCCTGTATGCGTCTTGTTTGTCTTGTCTGTTTACCTACCCAACCTACCTCCCCAGCTGTACCGACTTCCTTCACCTGACATACCACTCTCACCTGAAAAAAAAAAATAAATAAAAAAGGGCACTCTGTACCCACAAAAAAATTACGCCCCATACATAACTGCCCATTCCGCACACATGTCTGCTGGACATGGAAACTATCAATTACAATTGGCTGTACAACAAGTATTATTGTTGTCCTGACACCTCTCTCAGGGGTGGAAGGTTTCAAATGTCACACCAAATTACATACATATGCACAGCTGTTGCTGATGAAGAAATGGGCAGCTATGGGCCTTACCTACATCCCTCCTGCAAATCCCAAGCTTGTTTCCCTACTGTCTTACCCTCTTTGTGACCCCTTTTCACCACTTTCCTGTCTCTCCATTTTCATTTCTTTCAAAGAAAATAGCGGGTGTGCCAGAGTAAGCACTGTTAAGCGGTTGTAAGTGGGTGTGCGTGTGCTGAGCTAACCGCCAGTGCGCATGCGTGAGCTCTGTGCAAACCAGCGCAAACCCGGTTACAACTGCTTAAAAGTGCCTTAGTCACTTTGATTGACTGGTCCTGTAGTCAGTTCAAAAGCAAAATAAAATCCCACTGTCAGTCCCGAACCCAGGACCTTGGAAACAGTAGTCTGTATGACCTACCACTAAGCCTTGACTCTTATACAAGAACATTGTGCTAAAATAAATATAACATGTAATAGTAGGGATGAATGTAAAGGGAATATAGGATGTGTAGTACCCAAAGCATGTCATTTAGAATTACTGTCAAAACTACTGGATTTCCATAATAGTAGTGTGTGAACAGAAACAGCCATGCTAGTTGGTAGCTTGTAGGTAATAATGTCAGCTAATGTACATATATAAATGTATGTATATGTACATATATATATATATATATATATATATATATATATATATATATATATATAAATATATATCTGTATATAGTTGTAGGTGTCATTGTGCATACACACTTACTACAGGGAACAGGAGAGAGGAATGGAGAAATGTGAATCTACAGCACAGCCTGAATCATGAGAGAGATACTAACCTTTACACTCACAGAACAGTGTCCACAGCATACCAGCATGGTCTCCGCCCTTACAGTCTGAAAGGGCAATGCCTATCTCACATACCCTTTTATAGCACTGTCTTGAAATCACAGTGAGAACTGCAATCAGTACACAACTGGCTGTATGCAATTAGCAAATGCTGGCTTACAATTGGTGCAGAGGCCATCACATGGACCTATGCAGATACCTACAAAAGCATCCTGTACTAACACTCCACACATGCAATACATTCATTGCACTGTCTGGAAGCAGACAGAGTGAGAGAGACAAACCAAGACAGAGAGGAAAAAAAAAAAAAAAACACACTACACACTGTGACTCTAAGCTGTCAGCAGTGACAGTAGCAGCAGGAAGCAGAAGCAGTGGTAATGCAACCAGCTGCGACAAACACAGGTAATGCAAAGTAGCAGGTTAATAGTGTGCATACTGTGAACCCTCCAAATGTGTCATAGGTCTGTATCTATAGGTATGTCCATGTGATATGTTGTGTGTACGTAGTTCCACCAAAAGGGATGACTATACATTACATGTCAATCAGTGTTAGGCCATGATCCTGGCAGCAGTTGTCTGTGCGTTGCCCTCAGCAATGGCTGTAGTGACTGCTTTGAAAGGTCAGCCAGGTTCAAAAGGCAGGATCAGCCCATCACAAAGGCAAACTGGCTGGGAACAAGTGTCTGCAGGTACCCGATATCACTGCATATGCATCCCATACTGAATAATTCCATAGCTTAGCAGACCAGGCTGGTTATGCATATGATGTGGTAGTTCCCAGGGTCAGTAGAGGTGCCTCCTTAGTGGTGTGGGACCACTGTTGCTGTATGCCAGTGACCAGGTACATATCCTGTAGTACAGCCAAGATAAATTATCAGTCTTATATGCGGTTGTATGTCCTCTTGGAGTGCAGGTAGCACACATCCAGGGATACCATGAGGTCACAGTGATGCTGTGTGTTCTGCTTTGCTGAGGGCAGCCCTCACCTGGACATGTGAGATGATAGGGAGGTTACATACAGCTGTGATAAGTATTTCAACTGGTGGGGGAGAAGGAGGGGGGATACATGCACGGAACCTGTCTGCAAGAATGTTGCCAATATCTGTGTGTTTGGTGAATGTTAAGTAGGTGTGTATTAACACAGAGCATATCTGAGGCATTTGGTCCATATGTGTAACATAACTGAAGAAGGCCTTGTGGTTATCCATAGTGTTTGTGTCCATTTCCCTCCCAGAGTAGGCCATGGCCATTGTTATGAGAGACCGTAGCGTAGTACCAGTGCTGACCACAGATGCCTTCCCTTAATGTGAATCTGCTCTGTCCTGCAGTAGCTTCCTGCTATTGTTATACAATCTGCCTCTGTCTGGGGTCCACCGGACAGGATGCCTAACCTTTGTGCATAGGGTCTGGGTTAGAAATGTGTGTGCAAGTTCCATGCAATCTGTGGCATGTCCGTGGTAATCATTTGCAAAGGGGTCAGCAGTGTAGGTTGTGGCTTCCACTGGCCCAGTGTGCTGCATGGATACCATCTCAGTCCTAACAAGTGAATAACTGTCTAATCACATACATATCAAAGTAGTCTACTGTGCTGGTGGTGGTGGTGGGATATGTATATCCAGGCTGAGTAACTTGTGTCCACATCACACTAGTGGATGGCATCCCACATACAGTACCTTGGGATGAACCCCCAGAGTGAGGTTGTGCATTGGACCTGTCAGTGTGTGCTGACCGATGGGGCATGCTACTATGTTGTGTGGAATGTGGCAGGTATTGTTGCACAGGTGTTGGCTGAGCACTGATATCTGGCCATGTACTTGTGTATCCACCATGACACACACATGCAACATATGGGAGTAGTAGTATATCACTACACATGAGTATCATGTATAGTATGTGTGCCATATATTGCTGACATAGTCTGCTGATATCCTGTTTGTGTTCTCTTCCAGGGAGATGGCGCATCAGCGTAATCCCGCCTACTCTGCAGCAGAAGATGAGGAGATACACCAGAGCCTGGTGCGAGAGTATGACATCCTGTTTTCCCGCACCAGTCAGAATCAGCAGGAGAGGGCTGCATTGTGGCAAGACCTTGTCCGTAGGGTAAATGACATTGGCACGCATAATAGGACATATGAGCAGGTACGACATCACTGCAGTGATTTAATCAGAAGTGTCCATCAGCGCGCATCGGATATCCACAGGCAACAGGTTGCCACAGGAGGTGGGGTGGCCACACATCCCCCCTCACCAGACTGTAGGGGCTACTCCTAAGTGTTGTGGCTGCAGCCCCGGAACTGCAACAGCAGTACACCTGCATCATGATGGAGGCTGGATCCACACAGCAGCACGACATGGAGCGTGCAGGTAATATGCCATATGTACACTTGACTGTTCTGTACACTGTTAGTTTATGCATGTGTAAGGTGTGTCCATGGTATGTATCTGTCATCATAGTATGTAATTGTGCATGTGTGATACTGGCAATATCAGCAGCTGACGTGTGAAAGGCAACTGGTGTACTACTGCACTGTATCATATGCAGTATCAATGGCACAGTTGTGCCCACTGACATTAATCTCATCATTTCTGCAGGTCCCTCCGGGGTTACAGCAAGGCAGGCCATCCATGCTGGTGAGTGTGTTTAACAATACCTATAATAGTCCTGATAGTGCTAGTAACACTAGTGTAACTCAGTAGTGCTCTGTGTGTATACTGCGGGTGTGCATGTGTGCATGTGTGCATGTGTGCCTGTGCCCATGTGTGCATGTGTGCATGTGTGCAGGTGTGCCTGTGTGCATGTGTGCAGGTGTGCCTGTGTCCACGTGTGCATGTGCATGTGTGCCTGTGCCCATGTGTGCATGTGTGCATGTGTGCATGTGCATGTGTGCATGTGTGCATGTGTCCATGTGTGTGCATGTGTGTGTCCGTGTGTCCATGTGCATGTGTGTGTGCATGTGTCCGTGTGCATGTCCATGTGTGCATGTGTGCATGTGTGCCTGTGTGCATGTGTGCATGTGTGCCTGTGTGCATGTGTCCACGTGTGCATGTCTGCATGTGCGCCTTTGTCCATGTGTGCATGTGTGCATGTGTCCATGTGTGCATGTGTGCATGTGTGCATAAGTGCATCACTGGTTACAATGTGTAGACTGTAAACTGTGTTTCCTGTCTTCCTCCCACAGGTTCTGGTGCTGCTCTGGTGTCCTGCAGCAGGGAACCTGAATCTGGTGCCACAGGTACTGGTAATGATGATATCTGTGTAATGGTACAGGAAGGTGTGTCAGGGTCTGCCATTGGTCAGCCAATTGACAGTACACAGCTGTCAACCCCATCATTGCACACAGTCATCCTGCCAGTACATCCTTTGTCACCATTGTCCCTAGGTGATGGACAGGATACAGTGGGCATTGACCAGGGTAATGTGGTACCTGTGGCACATGCGTCCCCACACAGCAGCCATGGGCAGGGTCCTGCGATGGTACCACACAGACAGTTGCCCATGGGTTCTCGTGGGAGCATCCGTGGGCGTACTGCCTCTGGCAGACGTGCCCAAAGAGGTCTGTCAACCTCAGCTATGTTTCGGGCTGTCGTGCAGGCACAATCGCATATGGAAAGGTACACCAGACAGGGTCTGAGGGAGCTGAGAGCATGTCGCACAGCCATGATTGACAGTATGCGTGACATCGCGGATGCTATCCGTAATTTCACCGATGTCATAGACAGACATTGTGGGGGCATATTACAGCAGTTCCACAACCAAATGTCCATGAGCCAGGGCAATGGTGGGCGTTTGCGGCGTGGACGTGGCCGTATGCCAGCAACAGCAGCAGCTGGCAGTCGGTGCGGACAACAACAGGCCCACGCATGCCCCCACAGTGCCAGCAGCAGCCCCAGCAATGCTGGGTCTGTGCTGTCATTGGAACGCCCCAGGAGACCACATGCACGTGGCTCTGGACAGTCCCAACAGGGACCTGTGTCCAGTCAACACACTCCCACTTCTAATGACAGTACCCAGTCTGGCTTAGTACTGGATACGGTCCATAGCACCCCTGCCAGGCACAGGTACCATGTCCGTGCCCACAGACACTGATCTGTATGACCTGCCAGGTGCAGTCTGTGGCTGTCCACAAACCCCTGTATATGGCAGCCATGAGGTGGAACTGTGTGCGTGCATACACACATGCGAAATGTTAACACCTAGGGTGACCACATACATGCACACACTGCACCAACACTGCCCCTCCCTGTACTGCTGCCCCTCACCAACACACATACACACACATGTCAATTGGTGGTATCAGTGGCAGACTCAGGCATACCTAATTCACACCCTGTGCATATGATGACACTGTGCCACCTCCTGCAATCTCCAACATCATTGCGGGAACAGGTAAACACGTTGCTGATGCACAGGGTGACTACATAGAAGTGTATTAGTAGTATCATGTTGGTAACAGTACAGTGTGCTGATATGACTGTGTGTATATCCCAGCATGCCTGATGCAGTAACCATATGAATTTCCTGAATTGTCATCTGCACCCATAGTACGTACCAAAGTGTAACAGCTGCACATAATTGCATGCCGGTGGTAAGGATGTCAACAGATAGCCGCATACATGGGTAGCACAGGGGGGAAGCTAACGCAAGTAGTGATATGCAATGGTGGACATGTACAGTAATGGTGTCAAGTTGCCCACAACGACTATGCAATGTGGATACTTGCGCATGTTGATATGTGTGCAGTACCAATGCAATCCAAATCACATTTAACTATGACATAATATCAGTTCTACCATGGGCATCTGCGCTGTGTATTCCTGGGTACATGTTGATAGTGCCTACATATTTGCATTGTTACTTACTGTTATTGTTACCCCTTCTTTGTTGTACAATGCACTACTTCCAGCCCTGCTTACTGTAGCTTTGTTTGCATGCATGTTCGCTTGGGGTTCCCTGGAACACTGCTTACACCTGCAATGCAGAGTTACAGTGTTTCTGTAGACTCCTAGTGACATCTGCATAGAGTACGATATGTATGTCAAGTTTACACATGACAGAACGTCACTGTCTGTCCTGTATGCATGTGCGTTGCCTGTGACACATTGCACATGTCTTACCTGGCATTTACCCACGTGTGCAGTCATATATGCCAGTGCTATGAAACAGTAGCAGTACACCCACACATACACACCTTCAGTATGTTGTTCCCCATTGGCCCTATGTGTTGGTACTCACAATGGCAATCACACTACTAGGGTAGCATGTGCAAAGGTAACCTGTAAATCCCCTCTATGGTCCAGTTGTGGTTTATGTGAGTCATGTGGCAATGTCACAGCTGCCACATGTATGTAGTCAGCCATCACCCTTGGCCAGGAATGTACAACACATGTGTGTGATGCCACCACACAGCCAATCTGGGGACTAAGCTCTCTGAACCCAGTAATGCCATACCCTGTTAGGTGGCCTGTCATATATACTACATCCTGGACAAACTTCAACCCCAATCCCTGCTGCTACTATTGATAAAACCCCTGAAGATGTTTCTGATAGTTTTAACCAATTCTTTACTGAGACAATTCAAGCCCTAGCTAGCCAACTACCTCCTAGCTCCCCTGGTCCTGAAAGTAGCACCCCTAGAAACCTACTTGCGTTCAGCTTCCAACCAGTCGCCACTTCACTTATCCGTACCTTGATCAAAAAATTAAAACCCACTACACTTTCTGCTGATCAACTCCCTGCCGAGTACCTACAGAAATCAGCTGATGCTATTGCTTACCCTGTCTCAATACTAATCAATCGAACCATAGTAGAAGCTAAAATTCCCACCATCTGGAAAATATCCTATGTAATCCCACTTCACAAAGGAGGCAGCTCTACTGAATTCTCCACTTATAGGCCAATAGCTATACTCTCTCCACTTGCAAAGATTATGGAAAATTTATTCATAGACAATTCATGCACCACCTAATCCAAAATCGCCTTATGGCAGACACTCAGCATGGCTTCCGTCCTCATCACAGCATTACTTCAGCCCTTCTAGCCTTTACTAACACCATAAACCATAATAGCAACAATAATTATATATCCTCAGCCCTCTTTTTGGATCTTTCCAAGGCATTCGATATGGTTGATCACCAACTTTTAATCCACACCCTGCAAACATTCTGTCTAGATACTGGAGCCCTCCAATGTTTTCATTCCTACCTGAATGGTCGACAGCAGGCTGGCCTCTGGCAGAACAAACTCTCTAACCTTCTACCTAACACCCTCAGAGTACCACAAGGCTCTATACTAGGGCCCTTGCTGTTCTCCATCTTCATTAACAACCTTTATACTGTCATCCCAAAAGTCAGCTGTATCCAATATGCTGATGACTCTACACTGATTTGCTCAGCCAAATCTCCAGTAGAGTTATGGTCAGCTACCCAGACCACCTTTAATACAATAGAAAACTGGCTTTCTGAACATCATCTGATCCTAAATCCCAAAAAAACTAAAATGCTGTCATTTTCACCAACACGTAGGTCTACCGCTTTCACCTTTATCATAAAATCAAATGATGGCACAATAATCTCCCCTGACCCATCTACAAAACTATTAGGTGTCATCATAGACAATAATCTCAAATGTGACCTACATGTTAACCAAACTATCAAAACCATCAATAAAAAACTAGGGTCACTTTACAGAATAAAAGCCTTCCTAACCCCTCCAGCTAAAATTGCCATAGCTCACTCTCACCTTCTTTCAACCGTTCTGTATGCATCCCCTCTACTCTCGAATTTGAACAAGACTGTCCTTAACAAACTCTCAATTTGCTACAACCACATTGCCAGGTTTGTCACTGGGCTGCCTTTTGGGACACATCATTGCATCAATCTAAATCAGCTTGGTTGGCTTGAACTACCTAGCCTAATCCAGTATAACCAACTGATTATGGCCTATAAAATCCTCTATAATCCAGACAATACTCCTGCACTTAAAAATATTATCACCCCCTATAACAATCCTAGACCGCTTCGGTCCTCTAACAAACTACTAATTCAGACTAGCAAAATTAATAACACAGCCGGTGATTCTCTCTTTGCAAACTCTGTAAGTAGATCCTGGAACTCACTTCCAGCTGATATTACCTTACTTTCCACCTTAGGTCAATTTAAAACTAGACTCAAACAACATTTTTCACTTAACTGGCTATGTCAATGTATCAAGCCTGGCTAACTCGAATGTGTAAAAATCTGTTAACCAGTTTACTGTGTAATTTAATTTAATCCTGACTTGTGCTCAGGACTAACTTTAACCTGTGGAACTTGCTTACTTATGTAATCTCTGTAAATAATCTGTTTGTAATATGTAATGCTGGTATTATGTAATGCTGTATCTGCTTACCCTTGGAGCTTTTCTTCCCGGGCCTCCGCTGAAAATGGACATGCATCCAGTCGGACTATCCCGGTCAACAAATGTAAAATAAATAAATACATAAATAAAAAATATTACAGTGACTACAATACAAGTCAGACATAGACATGCACTGACAGCATGCTGAACACACTGGGGCATACGTGGGGACTCAGAATAGCATCCTGCCTGAGCATCACACACCTCCGCTGCTGGCACACAGGCATATGTTCCGTCGGAATGGAGCACATGCCACACATGGCACACACATCCCGTGTGCCACACACTCACAGCCTGTAGGGCTACACAACACACCTGCTACAGACGTGTCAGGTACCTGTCTTGGGTGCTGCACTGGGGTCCCGCTCAACAGGCTGTATCTGGTGAAGGTCACAGTGATATGCCTCAGGGGCACTATGGTCCACCACAGAACACATGCATACAGGTCAGTCAGAGGCATGGACACATATGACTCACTCATTGACCATGCCACTATGGCTGACCTGAGACATACCTCCCTGGACCACATGATAGGGAATAGAGAATGGATCTCTCAGCATGTGGCACAGGCCAGTATGAGCCTGATCTTGGTTGCCAACATACCCTCACCAGGTATGCTACCACTATATGTAGGAAGGGTGTTGTATGTCTACATTCTGCTCAGTCTCCAATGTCATTCATAGGGTATCCGCTGGCTGTCAATGTGTGCTTACATGCTAGGGAAGCCACAATGATGTGCAAGGGTCATCTTGCATGTGACACCCATGGCCCGATGTATATTGGCAAAGCTCCTTGATACACACATACTGCCTTATGCTGCAGGACACGGTTTACATAGCCACCTCCGTGGGTATCACACAGGTTAGGACACTAACAGTGCTGCTACACAACAACAGCAGTGTACACTGCAAGATGCATGCACTGGACACTGTCCTCAGCATGGTGAACTGCAATGTCTGTGCAGTACCAGAGTCCTGACTCATGGCTCACAGGTGTTACCCATCACTGACAGGTTATGCCCCATACCATGCCTGTCGTCCCCTACACATGTAACACACATGGACAGGGGGGTGGTATCCCAAGGCACCACAGATACACACACCTCCAGGTTGTTGGCACAGCACAAAGCATCAGGGCCTAATCATGTGCAGCTAACAGTGTGTCGGACTGCCATCTGGTTCATAGCCTGGCACACACAACCCTCCCATACACAGGAAGACCACCTATCCTCCATAACAACATTGGCAATATGACAGTTTCAAGAACTGTCTTTATATGGCTGGACTGCATCCAGCCAAACATTATGCGTGAGCATTACTGTAGCTACAACACACTAGTTGAAGGGTTCACAGCATGTGGTCACTGAATTGCAGTGGAATGACATGTTACCACTCCCACAACAGGTGGGAACATGCAGCACCTGTACATCGACTACATGTAGACTATATGGCCCAGATCAGATGTGTATCCCCTGCTGTAGGTATTTCACCATATACACCCACACTGTATAGACACATACCGCATGCGGCCCCTGCACAGTAAGACACAGTCATATTGGTATACATTGCAAATACCATTTATCCACTCGAGGCATGTGTCAGACATGGTAACTACTGCAGGTCACAGGTATTTATGTGTATGTGTCACACACATACATCATGTGTGCAATGCCATTGCTGGTTTAGGCAATGGCATGCATTGTTATGTACAAAGACCCACACAAGGTCATAATGTGTGACACAACCACACGTGGCAGTTGTGGGTTACCAAAACATACCTATCTGTACTCTGACAATGGTAATAGACCCAGTAGCAGAGCGCACTATTGGCATTACTGGCCAACTAGCCCTGTTTGGCTGTGCTGATAGTGTGGTGACATCCCCTGTGTTTACTGGGGGAATATGCAGCATCTGGTGTATTGTAGTATTTGCCAAAAGGATCTGTTTTCTCACACTTGCATTTACACACACCCTACTAACCCCCACACACACACACACTAGCCATTTGCAGGATTCATACCCCTACCTAATTAAGTCACGACATGTGAGAGAGACGCATTAGCAAAGCACACTATTCGGATTACTAGATAGTTCCTCTTCTCTGGCTGTACTTATAGGGTGCTGACATCATCAGTATTTTGAAAGGGTAATGTGCATCAGGTAGTGTGATCTCCTGATTGCCAAAACTAACATGTTTTTCATACGGAAATGCACACACACAAACTCCCCACATCCAAACACACACACACTTGCCACTTGCAGGTTTCAAACCCCTACCTAAATATGTTATGGCATTTGAGAGTGACGCTGTAGCAGGTTGCGCTATTCTGAGTACTGGCAGATGTCTCTTCTCCAGCTGTATGTATAGGGTGCTGCCATCATCACTGTTTGGAAAGGGTAATGTGCATCATGTAGTGTGATCTCCTGATTTCAAAAAAGCACATGTTTTTCATACAGAATTGCACACACACAGAATCCCCACATCCGAACACACACAAATGCCATTTACAGGTTTCAAACTCCTACCTAACTATATTATGACACTCGGGAGAGATGCATTAGCAGAGTGCGCTATTCGAATTACTGGGAGGTTTCCCTTCTCCTGCTGTACTTATAGGGTGCTGACATCATCAGTGTTTAGAAAGGGGAATGTGCATCCTGTCGTGTGTTCTCCTAGTTGCCAAAAGGGATATTTCTTTCATACAGACTTGCACACACACTAGCCCCCTCCACACACACTGAGCATTTGCAGGATTCAAACCCCTACCTAACTACGTTATGACACTTGAAATGGACACATTAGCGGAGCGCGCTTTTCGCATTACTGATAGGCTTCCCTTCTCCTGCTGTACTTATAGGGTGCTGACATCATCTGTGTTTAGAAAGGGGAATGTGCATCCTGTAGTGTGTTCTTCCAGTTGCCAAAAGGGACATTTCTCTCACACAAAGTTGTACACACACTAACCCCCCTCATCCAAATACACACACTTGCCATATGCAGGATTCAAACCACTACCTAATGATGTTATGACACTCGAGACGGACACATTAGCAGAGTGCGCTATTCGCATTACTGGGAGGCTTCCCTTCTCCTGCTGTACTTATAGGGTGCTGACATCATCTGTGTTTAGAAAGGGAATGTGCATCCTGTAGTGTGTTCTCCCAGTTGCCAAAAGGGACATTTCCCTCACACAAAATTGCACACACACTAACCCCCCTCATCCAAACACACACACTTGCCATTTGCAGGATTCAAACCACTACCTAACTATGTTATGACACTTGAGACGGACGCATTAACAGAGCGCGCTATTCGCATTACTGGGCGAACTTCCTTCTCCTGCTGCACTTATAGGGTGCTGACATCATCAGTGTTTAGAAAGGGGAATGTGCATCCTGTAGTGTGTTCTCCTAGTTGGCAAAAGGGATATTTCTTTCATACAGTCTTGAACACACACTAACCCCCTCCACACACACTGAGCATTTATAGGATTCAAACCCCAACCTACCTATGTTATGACACTCAAGACAGACACATTAGCAGAGCGCGCTATTCACATTACTTGGAGGGTTCCCTTCTCCTGCTGTACTTATAGGGTGCTGACATCATCGGTGTTTAGAAAGGGGACTGTGCATCCTGTAGTGTGTTCTCCTAGTTGGCAAAAGGGATATCTCTTTCATACAGTCTTAAACACACACTAACCTCCTCCACACACACTGAGCATTTACAGAATTCAAAACCCTACCTACCTATGTTATGACACTCAAGACGGACGCATTAGCGGAGCGCGCTATTCACATTACTGGGAGGTTTCCCTTCTCCTGCTGTACTTATAGGGTGCTGACATCATCGGTGTTTAGAAAGGGGAATGTGCATCCTGTAGTGTGTTTTCCCAGTTGCCAAAAGGGACATTTCCCTCTCACAGCCTTTCACACACACAAACCCCACTCACCCACCCACACACACTGAGCATTTGCAGGATTCAAATCCCTACCTAACTATATTATGACACTTGAGAGAGACGCAGTAGCAGAGCGCACTATCCGAATTACAGGGCATCTGTTCTGCACCTGCAGTATTTATAGGGTGCTGACATCTTTATTTCTACAGAGGTATGTACATGTAGTACTACCTGTCAGGTGGGGGATAGCATATATATGCATTTGCAGCCACCTACGTCAGGGTCAGATATGCACATCGCACTGGCAGGTTATGTTCTATACTATGCTTTGTGACCACAGGACCTGTAACACACAACACAACCAGTCCAGAACACCACACCCACATCCAGGACACACACTTAGCTTCCCTGGGAACAGTGCCGGGATATGCAGGTGTTCACATACACCATTGCAGTTGTTAACATCAGGTACAGGCATATTGTGTGTGAGAACTACTCAGGCCTCTACCACTTTACCCTACAGCCACTACAATTTGTGGGTCCATGTGCTATGGCAGAACCACACACCACAGCCACATAGGGGAATACATATTGCACCTGTCCATCTGCAACGTGGGTACTCACTGTTCCACACCAGAGGTAGACCACCATTGTTGATATCTGACCATACCCACCTTTCCCTGGACATCCATATCCCATCTCCACCCCCAGGCAAGGTTGTCACTGCACACAAACTGTATTTAGCACAAGCAGACTCTACACTTGTGAAGACTGGGGTGGATGACTTCAGAGGACCCATGCTGGGGGACTATACTGGCCACTCAGCATAATCCTTGACAATTGCATTCTATGAGCATGTGTACGGTTTGCATTGATCATGCTATCCCACATATACCCATGACTGCTCCACAACAAGACACCTGTCAGCTGTACACCAGCCATATATGCGCCGTACAACAGACAGAGTGAGCTAATACATTGCAGAGCTGTAGCCCACAGAGGGAGGACATCTGTGAACAGTTCCGGCACGGCACTTCATTCACACATAATCATTACAACACAGTGTTGACAGTGGAATTGTCCATAGAATGCAGATAGGGCTCCCCTCAGTCTGTTATTGATGGACACCTACTGTCAGAGATCCTCAGCAACCCTCTCCTAGCACACACCGACAACTTGGCTGTGGCTTAGCACATTCAATTCCTGGGACCTCCACGGTGCCCCTGCTTGACAGAGGCATAGCTCACTAGCCTCACATGTTGCCTTCTGTGACCTACTTTACAGTGGCACAGTAGCCTACTGTACTGGGGATGCAGATGCCAAGGACACTCTGGCTGAGCTGTCATTCCCTAGGGCAACAAGCCTAGTATTGACCTCTACACCCATATGTTCAATTGTCGGATGCACAATATTTGTTGTGCTGTTCTACTGTTTGCAGGTCTTTATTGCCATAGCATTCCCTGTTCCTATGACCAACTTGTGTATCTGTGGAAGATGTTTGCATATGACGGCGATCCACTATATCACTTATGTCTCTGTAGTCATTTACTGTGTGCACTGGGCAGATTGCTGTGTTGTGGTTGGTTCCTGGACTGACACGTATAAATACCAGATATGTGTGGCCAACTGCTAAACGGAGATATGGCCTAAGTGTGTGAGCATGCCCAGTTCAGCCTTTCCATGGCATGTTGTCTGACATATGTCTCATTTATCAAAGTGTGCGAGCATGCCCAGTATGAGCTTTCCATATGTTGCACTCTGAAGTCCACCACATCTTTGGGTGTGTGTGAACTTTAACAATATCTCATGTTCATGGTTATGTGTTGGGTGTCATGTTGTGTACTAACTGGCCAACTGCTTTGTGTCTGCCACAACAGGGATTATACTGTGCCTGCAGGGATTGCATGGGATACTTTGCAGACAGTTCTCACCATACTTTCATAATGACCTAACACTGTAGTACCGTATAGTGTACTGGTTCAGTACTTTCACTGTGGTGGACAGTATCCTGGGCTTTAGTCCTATGACTGCTTGACATCTTCATAGTGAGCACAACAGACTGTGTAGGGGTCAGTTGTGCACATATGACCATGTTGCATTATGTTCAGATATGGACTACCTACACCAGGCTCGTCCAACATTGCTAGTGTATTCCACAACATGGGTGGACATTGGCAAACACTAGCGATGTTCCCTAGGCCATTTCTGATGCTAGTCACAGGGTGTGTTTGTCCTTCGACACACATTGTAACTGGAGTTTGCCATGACATATGTCATGGTTAGTATACTGTGCCTCCGTCTACCTCTGACATAACAGTGATACCCAGGGTTAGCCTACCATCTCCCATCCACTCATCAGGATTCCTCTTGAGGGGTGTCGATATGTGACTCTCTGGCTGACCTGTACCAGGAGTTTACTGAAGAGTGGGGGTGCCTTCTGTGTTATGGATCATTCTGTACAGCTTGTCCTATGTATGTCAGTGCTGGGGTTGAGGTCTCTCATGTGCATAGCTCACTGACATTCAGATTGTACAAGGTGCAGCATGTTCATTGATTCCAGGTTGGACATGGCTTCATACATCAGGCACAGCTTGCCTGTAGCTGGGGAGTATGGCAGTGTGTGGGGCTGCAGTTTGTTTACTCAGGCAACACATGGCATCTGTTCATGCTCTTTGCTACTCCTGGTGGGGTACTGTTGTGGACTTTACAGTTGATGGAGGTGTCTGCTGTGGTATATCCCACTGGGGCTATTGTAGTCAATTGTGACGCTGATGGAGGATGACTGCAGAGCCACAGTGACTTCCTCTTATCTACATCTGCCAACCTTCATGTTTGGGTGGGTATATAGTATATGTTTCTGCGAACACTACAGCCACATGTTTGTCCAGTGCAGGATATCTATCACCTTTTGTACCCAGGTCTCACATTACATGTTAGGTACGTCATGAGTTAACACCTGTGTGGTAATATGTAGGCACTTACTGTATATCCATGGTGGTTGTCTATACACAGTTCTGCAATTAGCTTGCTGACATGGCTATGGCTCCAGTTGTCTGTTTGTAGGTGGCCCTTTTGTGGGTTGCTTGTGTCAGCTGGGGGTCGGATATGGTGGGCTGTTTGTTCTCCTCTGCATACATGTTCAGTCACAGTCCTTCCATGTTGGCCTATACCTATGGGACATATATACAGAACGGGGGGGGTGGGCAAGATCAGGCCTTGTGGGATGCCACTCATATCTGCTTTGTAGTCTGACATGGATGCGGCATGTCTGACCATGTCAGTTCTGTCCTTGGACTGGTTTGCAACCCCTCTACTGACATAGGGGTATATATTTCAGCTGGTGAACATATCCATACTGAACTCGTACAGCATTGTCTAGAAGCATGTGCACGGTCCAGCTACACTGTGTGGACCACATTGCCCTCATCAATGACCTTAATGACTGCTTCAAATGGGTCAAACATGTTTAGGGGCAGGATCTGCAGTTATGACAGCCACACTGTGTAGGGTCCAGTATCAGTAGGTCCACAATAACCTTCTGTCTGCGGTACATACTGATCCTTTCCATAGCTGTGCAGAACAAGCTTGTCAGGATCCTGGGGGGGGGGGTGTTTGCACTGCACCTGACAGGTTGTATGTTAGCAATATGTGTGTGTGTTTGGTATGTTGTTTGTAATATCTGTGTGATTCGGAGCATATCTGTGGATGCCCAACATGGTTCCTACCATCAGTTGGGTAAGCCTTGTGATTATCCTTAGTGTCCTGTACATTTTGTATCTTTATAGGTTCATGGGTTCATACTAGGCTATACACCCTAGGCCATTAGTAAGCCTAGCCAGAGTGTGTGTGTCTTTCGCCACCCCTTGCTATGTTCTATTATGGCCATTTATGAATTTCTTTACTGTGCCTCTGTCTAGTCGTGACACAGTGAAGACCCCCAGTATACATGTACGATCATTCATCCACTTGGCAATATTCCTGTTGAGGGGTGTCAGTGAGGGGCTCTGCCTAACATGGATTGGGATCCTGTTTCTGGGTGTGGGGAGCCTCTGGGTTATGTATCTGTCCCTCCAGCACATCTTATTTCATTATGTGTTGAGGCTGACATCTGTCACTTTCACAGCTCCAATGGCTTTGATTTCCTGTGGTGGAGCATGTCCATTACTCCTGTGTTGGACATGGCCTTGTACAACAGACATACAATGCCTCTGTGTAGGCAGTCTGTGACTGCATTCAGCTGGGGTGTCTACAGCCAGGCAGCATATGACATATATTTCACACCCTTTATCCTGTTGGTGGGGTAACTATGAGGTCTTCCGAACCGCTGCAGGTGTCACGTACGGTACATCCCATATGAGTCATTGTACTAGATTATGGGTTTGATAAGGGAACAGTACAGCAGCACAGTGACCTCTGTTGATGTAGATGTGAATCCTTTCATGATACGGTGTCCAATATCGACAATCTTCATAGCCACATTGGCATTGTGAGTGTCACATGACAGATTACTGTTGACTTGTGTCCCTAGGTCCCTGATTACTCCTTGCATACATAATGGTTTGCCACCCATGTGGTAATTTGTGTGTACCTTGTCTGATATTTGGTGGGACATTCATACTGTCCAGTGTCTTCAGGATGTCTGGGTGGAGTTCTTGTGTGTGAGAGTGTGGTCTGTCGCATGCTACAGACTGTACAGCAGTTTGGACTACACTTAGGTGCACATGGGTGGTCTCCGCTGCTTTGTGCATTGTCAGTTACCTGGCCATATGGGTGTCTGTGCTGCATATGGATACTCCCCCTCCTTTGATGTTTTGGTGCAGGTGTTGGGGCCATAACACATGATATGTGGTATAACCTAGTAGTGCTGGTGTGCTATCACTAGGCTTGCAGCAGGCTTCTGTCACTGCACAGACATCGATGTTCTCCATAATGGGAAGTGCCTCAGGGGCATGGATATTGCAGTTTACACATCTGGCATTGGTCAGCATTACCCTTATGTTTCCTACCACTTATGTTTTCTAGGGTGGTGGGTAGTCTTTTTGGCCTTGCCTACATATGGCTCTATGGAGGCGGCAAAGGCCTTATCCAGTATCCAGACGCACAGGGGTAACAGGTGCAAGCCATCCCTGGAACAGCAGCATGGCTTGTCATGCTTGACATCTCAAGCAGACAGACATTAGACCCTCTTGGACTGACAGCTGTAACTGTGCCAGCTGTTAAACATGATCATTCTGTGTTTGTACTGTGGCATCATTCTTGGTGAGGGTTGGATGCTGCACACAGCCAGTGTCATACCGGCCTGGGGTACATACTCAGAGGGATCATCCATGTCTCTTTTCATGTTGACCAGGGAGGTACATCTCAGGTCATTCAGACCAGCATGGACATTGACTGCATCATATTTCAGCTTGCTTTGGGGTGACCTGCATACTTGTGTTATGTGGCATTTTGTGGCAGCCTACAGGCAGCTTACTCTACCCTTTCCCTTGTTCAGTCTGGTGAGTGGGACAGCAGTGTGTCTGCCTATACAGACACCTATTACAACTGTATCAGGCATGTTGTTTCTCCTTCTGGCCTGTGACTGTTTGGCACACCAGCTTTGCGTACTATTCATTGCATGTGCTATGTTTGAAGGTTGTGGTTGCTTGTGATCTGCTTTGGAGGCTTCTGTTGGTGTGGTGTGTTTGTAATTAAGGCCTCCAGGAATATTTGTCTGTGTTTATGTGTTTGGTTTACAGTTGTGGTAGGTCTATGTGGGACTGGGTTTGTGGTGTATGTGGTTACCTTCTCCTCCTGACTAGTTTTGACAGTACTGAGTTGGTGGAGCTCAACCTCTGGTTTGGATACATGGTTGCATCTATCACATATATTTGTATTTATTGGGGGGTGTTGTGGTTGTCTGTGTACTTGGGACAGGTGTCACATTTCCTCTGGATTCACAGATTCTACTTGTTGTGGCTGGACTTCGTGGATTGTATGTGTGGACATATGTTATTGCCATACTACTGGTCAGTGATTACTTCCCATTTTATGTTTGCTCTATCATGTGGTAGCTTCCTCATTCTCTTGCATGGTTTGGTAATGGCTGGAGTCCAGCATGCCAGATGCCTGCGTGTATGGCATTGTGTGTTGTTGTTATTTGTGATTGCATACTCAAAGCATTCCTGGCTGTGTTTATGGAATGCCTGTATAACATGTTCTGTGGCGTGTCGCATATTCTGCACTTGCACAGGGCCTTTCGTGGATTCAACATCAGTTTGGAGGGCTGCAACCTATGCTTTACACATGTTTTTCACTGTGGTATTCTGGCCAGGGACTGGGGTTGGGATGTGTATATCCAGTGTGATTACTCTATGGTCTGGTCTTACTGGTGAGGGATACACTTCTCATCTTGACATCCAGTACACATGTTGCTGATTATCACATCCAGTATGCTTACCCCTCTTGTGGGAGTGGTACATTGTTCCTGGGCATTTTGGTTTATGGATTCTGGGAACTTTTCTCCTACTGTGTTGGTGCTAGTATAATGCTCCCGGTGTATGTCTGGGTATTTTCAGTCAAGCAATATAATGTGGTTTGGGGGGCTTGATATATTCATGTATTCCAACATAGGCCAGGTGCAGTTCCTGGTATTAGGACAGTAGTCTGCAGCAGGCTATATACTGGGAGGCGGTTTTAGCCATTGGTATTTGACCATGGCTAATCCATGCTGCTTCTTGTTGTGGTACCAACATGGGGGTGTGGTTATCCTTGACATTTATTGCTAGTCACCCTCCTTTTGTAGCTTGTTCCATGTTTTGCGGCTGTACAGCACAGTATGAGGTGTGACCTGGTAGTGTTAGGGTGCTCATGTGAGCCTTGACCCAGTTCTCTATTACAGGACTGGTATCTACATTCTCCATACTGTGTGCGTTTACACTGCACACATCTTGCTGTTTAGACTTCTGGCATTGGGTAGCATTACATCTAGGTTCCTATCCCTTGTGGAACCTATGAAGGTGGGTTTGTGTTTTGAGACTTACCTATTCAGGGCATGCTGTGGGTACTGACAGCCTTTGCCAGTATCCATGGGGCATGGCATGATAGGTGCACGCCACCCCTAGCAGGTGGTGCATCATGTCATGCTCCGCATGTCTTCCCAGCCTGAGACACATTGGCTCCCCTTTGACTAACTGCATTACTTCAGCCAGTTATTGCACTTGATCATCCCATTGTCATTTTGTGGCTTCATGCTTGGTGAGGGTGGATGTTAGTCAGGGTGCTCAGGTGTGCATATAGTACATGGTGTTACATTACTTAACACATGGCATTCATGCCTCAGGTGGTGCTGCAGGGCTGCCTCTGTCGGATGCACATATTACACTTCCCTGTACATGTTTGTGAGCAGGTCATGTCATTTTAGGCATCCATGTTATTATTTGAGTGAGTCAGAGGGGGTATCATTCCCAGGGTTCCTACTGAGCCAGTGTATGTGCTATGTGTTGCCTCTTTGCCAAGGCCAGGGCATACTGGGCACGCCTCCTTCTGCCTACTGGGGCAGGCTCAGGTTGTTCCTCCTCCGAGTCACGCTCTGCCTGTGATGGCCCTGGCAATGGTGGGGGGCTGTTTGGCCCAGCCCTATGCTGGTCCTGCTGCAGCTGTTTTCTCAAGATCATATTATGTAGCATAGCACATACCATGACAATTTGGGTACATGTAGTTGGTGTGTACTGCAAGGCTCCACCAGATGTGTCCAGACACCGGAACCGTGACTTGAGCAGCCCAAACACACGCTCTATTACATTACGTGTTTGTGCGTGTGCCTCATTATGGCATTCCTGTTCAGGTGTGTGTGCGTTTCTGATGGGTGTCATCAGCCACGGCTCAGCATAACCTGCATCCCCCACTAGGTGTCCGTGTGGGATGTCCCCATTGGCAAATGTCTGGTACAGCTGCGTCAAATGCCAGATGTGGGAATCGTGGTAACTCCCAGGGCAGCCAGCACACACATTCATTATTATGCCCTGGGCATCACACACAACCTGGCAGTTGATGGAGGGGAAGCCCTTGCGGTTAATGTAGGCCCTACCCCGCTCACTGGCTGGTGCTTTGATGCGTATGTGCGTGCAGTCTATTGCACCCACTACCTCAGGGTATTCCGCTATTTGCTGGAAGAGACGCATATTGCTGGCCAATACCTCACGGGCATTGGGGAAATATACATGATCACCGACATGTGCTGACATGGCATCCAGGAACTGGTGCAGTACCCTGGAGGCTGATGCCTGTGATATCCCCATCATATCGTCAGTTGGTCTCTGGAAGGTACCTGTTGCTAGTATTCTTAGGCCAACACATACCTTGGTTTCCACTGGGATGGGTTCCCCTCTGTTGGTTCTGTGTGTGAGGCGTGGCCTGCACAGCTCAACAATTTGCTGCAGGAGCTCTCTGTCCACTCTATAGCGCTCTACTATCTCCAGCTCATGTAACCCGTGGTAGGTGACCCTGGGCCTGTACACTCTTCTCCGTCTCCTCACTGTGGGTTGTCTGGCACCATCTGCATTGTCACCACCCTCAGCAAGTCGCCTATGTCTCATTATGACAGCTATGGCAGCCCCTAACATTTCTGCTCTGAGTGAAGCTTTTTCAGTTTTCACTTCTATTAGCTTACTCCTGTCTTGCAGTGTCTCTTAAGAGAAACATCCTGCACTACTGTTTGCAGTGTTTTAAGTGCTGGGCTGGGCTACTATTCTGCCTGTGTAATTGCCTGCTTCTAATTGTTTTCACCTGCTAGCTTCAGCAGTTATCCCTGCTAGCTTCCTATTAATTCTGTTGCTTCCTTTTTCCTTTCTGTTTCCTCAGGGGGGAGCAACGTGCATACCAGCAGAAACACACTCACAGTGGCTTACACGTGCGCACACGCGCTTACACGGTTCAGAATCTACTTATTCGGATTAAAACACGAGCACACCCGCGCAAACACTGTTACACGTCTGCCAACAGCCTCCAACATGCTCAGCCTGCCCTACACACGCGCACACCAGCGCAAACAGTGTTAAACATCTCCCAACACACTCCCACATGCTCAGTCTGCCTTACATGCGCACACACTGTCCTACTCGCGCTTCATGGTGCGCACACGTGCGCATGCATGCCCAGCAAGAAACTTTGGTGTAAGTAACAGTGTACACCTTCCATTTCTTGACTTTCCCTGACTTATCTAGTGGCACACCTCTTTCAATGATCTGTGTCTGTCATCTGTCATGTTACACTGACCTCCAATGAACTGCATTTCTTTCTACCATTCCCCCCCTGTGATGTCACCTATCTCTTACTCTATTCCTCCCCCTTATGTATCTCTTACACTACTCAGACTGTGCTCATTTGCTATGTGACTGTGAGATTCAGTATCCTACATGAGATTGCCTACTAATGTTTAGTTACATGTCCTAGACTCAGTTTCCCCCCTTAGCAACCACTACACTGTGGCCATGTTGTTTTTGGTCTGCTGGTCCCTGCATTGTCATTCCATGTATTGCATGAAACCCACATTTGTGGGTTCATAACCTTCTTTTTTATGGTTTTATACAGTGCAGCCCATTTGCGCGGGGCTGCGCTGGGTTTAAACATCGGCGATCGCCGAAAAAAAAAAATTATATTTGTAATATTTTTGCATCGGGTTACCTTGCCAATGGCCACATATTTGGCCATTGGCATGCTGCCTGAGACATATGCACCCTTTTTTTGGAGCTGACATGGCTCCGTTGTGGAATTTGCAGAAACGTACTCAGTTGTCAACTGAATACATTTCTGCAGCTAAAACGTCTCTTACACGGACTGGTTTCTGCTTCATGGATTGCTAATATACCTCATTTGCATACCTTTCAGCTGCAAGTGAGGTATTTAGCATGTCCATGCCCAGTCCGTGTAAGAGACGTTTTAGCTGGTCTCTTACACGGAGTTTAGGGCTGTTCCTGGATCGTGAGGCTTGCATGGAGTGTTGCACGTCTCTTACACTCCGTGCAAGCCTTCGTGAATCCTGCCCTGTGTCTAGTAAGCTTATTCATTTAGCATATAAATATAAAACCAAAAACATCTTATCTTGTTTCACAATATCCCTCAGAATTATGTAAGTGACTGTTGAGGAATTTTTGTGTATAAATCCTTCCAAAGCTGTGGAGACTTTTATGCATATGCACTTTTTGCTGAGGCATCCTAGCTAGCCTTATCTGGTGCGCAGTGTCAAAACATACTGTTTGATCTGTCATGAGAATGCATGCTGAGAATACTGCACCTATATGACAACACAATAAAATGACTTAAAGGCACACACAACAACAAGGTATTGTGAATGGTGGGCTAAAAGTGGCAAAAAGGCACAGAGGAAAAAAGAGTGCTGCCTTGTCCTCTCCACTTCCGACTGTATACTTTACCATGCTACTTGTGAAGTGTACCTTGGAACCTCTGACTGTATACTTTACCATGCTACTTGTGAGGTGTACCTTGGAACCTCTGAATGTATACTTTACCATGCTACTTGTGAAGTGTACCTTGGAACCTCCGAATGTATATTTTACCATGCTACTTGTGAAGTGTACCTTGGAACATCCAACTGTATACTTTACCATGCTACTTGTGAAGTGTACCTTGGTATCTCCGACTGTATACTTTACCATGCCACTTGTGAAGTGTACCTTGGAACCACCGAATGTATACTTTATCATGCTACTTGTGAAGTGGACCTTGGAACCTCCAACTGTATACTTTACCATGCTACTTGTGAAGTGTACCTTGGAACCTCCAAATGTATACTTTACCATGCTACTTGTGAAGTGTACCTTGGAATTTCCAACTGTATACTTTACCATGCTACTTGTGAAGTGTACCTTGGAACCTCTGACTATATACTTTACCATACTACTTGTGAAGTGTACCTTGGAACCCCCAACTGTATACTTTACCATGCTACTTGTAAAGTATACCTTGGAACCTCTGAATGTATACTTTACCATGCTACTTGTGAGGTGTACCTTGGAACCTCCAAATGTATACTTTACCATGCTACTTGTGAAGTGTACCTTGGAATGTGAACAGACAATATAACTTACTGTTAGACACCAATGCAATATTCAACTGTGTTGCGGCAGTGTTGTAGCCAGGCATAATCCTTATATTTATCTAAACACATTTTTGAGCATCTCAGAAATATCATAGCTTATATAAAAGGTTGAAGATTTATGTAACTGTCTAGAAGATTTATATAACTGTCTACAGTAATGCAACAATACAGATCTGCATTTATCCAAACACAATCTTTCAATAACTGCAGTAGTCAAAAGCTTAAAATATGCATGCATTTATCCGAAAACAATCTTTCAATAGCTGTAGTACTCAAAAGCTTAAAATATACATACATTTATCCGAAAACAATCTTTCAATAGCTGAAATAGTCAAAAGCTTAAAGTATACATGCATTTCTTAAAAGTGTAAGGACAGCATTTGGAGATAGGTGCACAATATCTTTTTTTAATGTGAGGTGGGCAGGGGGCAATAATATTTGGATTTGAGTATAACAGTACTTTCCTGGTAACTGTGTTCAAATTACTGGTAGGCAAACTCCATTCCTACCCTGCTCTCCTTAATTCTGTCACTGACCATAAGATCGAAGTTTTGAAACTTCGAAATTTAAATAAAAAAAATAAAAACAAAAAAAAATATTTTATGCTTTTGCAGGGGTGGGAAGTCCCACTGTACGACCCACCCCCTGATAATTAAATATACCAACTCCGAGATCATACTACAGTGAGAAAAATGGTAAATATACTGTCCCACTGTGTATGGCAATTTCCATTTAAATGGTTTAAAGTTTCAAAACTTCGATCTTATGGTCTCGACCATAAGCAAGTCAACATTTTGAAAGTTCAAAATTTAGAAGTATTCCCATGCTTGATAATTGTATATGTTATGTAGTCCAGTCTCGCCTTCATTTTTACCCGTGGGTTTGGAGCTGAACCTCGGTTCCGACTCGGCCATACTCTAGCTCAAAGTCTTCAATTGGCTCGTGGCTAAGAGGGGGGGTATCTCATCATGCAACAGGTCTATTCCCAGATCTCGTTTGCTGCTCGTTAAGCTCAGACTTGGTCTCGCTTATGGCCGTGGCTAAGTATATTGTTTATCAAATTTTTATAAACTGTTGACTTGCTGTTGCTCAAAAAAGCTATTTTCATAGCTCTGTGTGTGTGGTAGTGGTATTTTACTGCCTGTAGTTGTTTCTCTGGCTGTTTTTTGTGCCCTTGTCTAGCTGTTTCAGTATCCCATTAGTTTCCTTTCTCCACTGGCTAGGCCTGTTTAAGTTACAGGACGTAGTCCTCCCCATTGTTTCTTTGTGTTCTTTGGTTTGGTGCTCCATTATGTTAGCGTTTAGTGTTGTGTCTGGTTTGTGGTGCTTTCCTGCCTTTGTTTCCCCAGGCTAGGCCCATTTGAGTTAGAGGACCTAGTTCTCCCTGTTGTTTTCCCGCCGGTTTCTGGGCCGTTTGAGTTAGAGGCTCTGTTTCTTGTTAGTTGGGTCTAGTGCATGTACATATTCATTTGTTCCTTTCAGCATGTCCAAGGATCCTAAGGAACACAGGCCTTGGGGGTTTAAAAAGTGTGTTGAATACAGCAATAAAATGTCTTTAACTGATGGGCACTCTGTGTGCATGTACTGCCTGGGGGCTATTCACCTTCAAGAATCCTGCTTGTTTTGTCATTCCATCAGTCCCCTTGTGGTACGGGAGAGGAAGAACAAGCTCATTTTGAAAGGACTGCTTAAACACTCCTTCGAGGAAGACTTGGCTAAGTCTTCCAGTGCATTATCCTCTCCAGCTAAAAAGGACAAAAAGACTTCCAAGAAGTGCTCTCCGGCTCCGTTTGTTTCTTCGGAGCTGCCAGAGAGTGTGTTTCTTCGGAGCTGCCAGAGAATGCTGTTAGAACAGCTTCTCCTTCTTCGGTTCCATTGCCCTTGGTGCCGAAAGAGGGTAGTCTCTTGACTAAGTCCATATCGGCTCCCAGCTTTTCGGAGCCGGTCATGGATATTTTGCTTCGGAGCCGGTCTCCAGTTTTTTGACTGGGTTCTCCTTCATGCAAGTCCCCTTCTGTAGGGAGATCCAGATCACCTACTTTATCTTCCAGGTCTTTCAGGACCCTTTCTGATGAGGATGTTGATAGGGTGGTGAAGAAACTGCTTCAGTCATTGGTGTTGGCTAAATTGATTTCTGCTCTGACCCATTCGGCTCCAGAGCTTATGTCCTCTTCATCCTTTGTTGTTCCTCCTCCAAGCCTTTCTCAGCCTTTGGAGCCACAGTTGTTGGTGCCGTTGGGTGCCGTTAAGTTGGTTCCAGTAGCCTCGCCTGGCCTCTCTGTTCCGATTTTCACTCTGACCCCGTCGGCTCTGGCCACGGGGTTGAGAGTTCATAGTTCTCTGGTCGGACCCGAGGGGGAGGTCTCGGATCGATCTTCATTGGTTCCAAGCCTTTCTCTCTGTGCTTTGGCCCGAGTGAGCTTGGACCCGACATCAGCTTCAGACCTCATCTCCTCTGCGCCAAGGGCTACTACTGTTTCATCTTCAGTTAGTTGGCCTTCGGAGCTGAGGGGATCAGCCTTTGAGGTTATGAGGAGTGCACTGGCCAGGTCATCAGCTGCATCCTACGGCACCAATACTCTGCCCCCTGCAGCACAGGTGTCAGTTTCGGATCACACTCTATCCATGGGCAGCGGAGACCGTAAGCTTCAGGATTCCTCCATGAGTGGACCCAAACTTTCTGACGTCTCCCCAAAGTTTTTGCCTGAGGAGCCCGCCAGAAAGAGATTGTGTAAGAGGAAACACCTTGACTCCTCGGATGAGTCTCTCACGTCAGATACCAACCTCGAGGAGTCAGAGGGGTCCCCCAAGTCGTCTTTTGAAGATATCTCTTTTTCAGATATCCTGGAGATCCTGAAGCAGAGAGGTGGCTGGCCATCCAAATCCCCTTCTGATGAGGAGTCGGTTTTCCTGAAGGCTTTCGGGTCTCAACCCTCCGCCTCTTGGGTTTCTCTCCCTTTTCGGTAACTGCTCTAGCACTTGGGTAATATATCTGGCCACATGTCAATGCTCTGCATTTTATGTTGGACAAATGTCACGCTCATTAAGAATTAGGATTGGTGAACACAGGAGTGATATCAGGAACAAGAAGGATACCAATGCACTGTACAGACACACAATCAAACATCCAAAGGCTAAATTTATGTTTTCAGTCATCGACAAAATTACTGGTGACCGGAGCAATATACAAGGTTGGCATAGTATCCTCAATTATAAAGAAACATATTGGATCATTCATCTAGGGGTTCTTTTTCCCCCTGGACTTAATGACCACTTATGAACATGTTTTGGAATATAATGGATACTATCGACTAAGATTATAATAACTGTTTAATACAGCTAACCTGTTGTGATATGCATTACTATTGGGATACCCATGTTACCTATATTGGTTGATATGTCAGACTGTTTTGGTAGTAATCATGTCACTAATTTATATTTTTCTATTATCCAAAAAATTTTTTCGGTCCTTGTATACCATTATTTAGATACTTTTGTATGGTTATATGTATTTCTGCTTTTCCATATGAAAATATTTGACTATCCATTTATTTCAGTTAATTGGATATGTGCAGTAACAATTTGGATAAATATTGCAACTATCTATGCATACATGTATTGTATATACTATCCTTTCAGTATATATACAAATGTTTTTCTTGACACACTTTTATGCTATTGCTTTATAATTATGTTTTTTATATATATATATATATATATATATATATATATATATATATATATATATTAACACTTTTGTAATAGGTTGATATTACTTTGAGCCCACTAACACTTCCTTTCATACTTGAAAACTGTGTTTAAAACACTTAGATCCTGGTATTTTATTCTGTATTATGTTTTCAACCTAAGGGTTGGATTATACCATTGTCGTCATTGGTGGATGTAACTTATAAATTTTCATGACATTGGACTTTGGAATTCAAGCTAATCACACTGAAGAAGGCTGTTAAGCCGAAACCGGTTTGTTATTTTTATTACAGGACATTTTTGTTCTGTAATTTATACCTTTTTCAACAATAAAAGGATTCTGACTACTTATGCTGGCCTCTTGCATTTGATTTACATTGGTTTTGCCGAGCATACCGTACTTGCGAGGAGTTCTGTTTGTTTACTTGGGGCATGCGTTTACCTCAGTGGCCTTTACACTGTGGCCACTGAACTACTTGACGCATTTTATGAGGCTCCAGAGAGATCTCCTAAAAGAGCTAGGAGATTCTCTACAGGGTAACATTTTTGATGCCGTGGCACAGAAGGTCAATGCACAGATGTCTACCCTAAATTTCCTTACCAACTCCTCCATGAGGCTGATTTCATATACAGCCAATGGAGTGAGTAGGGCTGCGGGTTCTGGAGTCTCTCTTAGGAGACACTCCTGGATGCGCCTGTGCAATTTCGCGGAGGCTTTCATGTCTATGTTCACCAATGCCCCATTTGATGGTTCATCGTTGTTCAGAACCAAGGTGAAGGACACTCTCACTAGGTGCGAGCAGGAAGGAGAAACCTTGTCTGGTGTGGGAGCCCATTTTTCCATGCCTTCTAGACCTTACCCCAAGGGCCAGAAGGGTGGGAAAATGTGGTTCAGGAAGTTGCAAAGGTTTTTTCAGGGTGCACAAAGTGATTCCCCCCGGAGGCAGGGGAGGGGGTGGAATTTCAGATAGATGCTGCCCTAGATGCAGAGGAGGCCCGCGTAACCAGGGGGACTGTGATTCCTTTTGTGGTTTTCCCTACCAGCGCTCCTGAAGGGAGGCCTGACTGTGCATTTCTGGAGCCGGTTGGGGGTCGCATTTCTTTATACCCAGAAGCCTGGCAAGAAGTCACCCAAGATGAGTGGGTATTAAAGATAATTTCCAGAGGTTATCATATCCCCTTCTCTTCTCCTCCCCTGCCATCCAAGAGAATCCCAGACATTCCACCCAGTCACAGGGATTCCGCAACTTTGGAAATAAAAAAGTTGCTTTCAAAGGGAGCCATCCAGCCTGTCCCTGCAGACCAAGTATGATTAGGGACTTACTCCAGATTCTTTTTGGTGCTGAAAAGAACAGGGGACCTGAGACCCATCTTAGATCTCAGCCGATTGAACCTTCATGTACAAAAGTCCAAGTTCTGCATGGTCACCTTACAGTCAATACTCCCTCTGCTAGGGAAAGATGTGTGGATGTGCTCCATCAACCTCAAAGATGCTTATTACCATATCAAGATGGACAGGGCATTGAGAAGTCATTTACACTTCCAGCTGGGAGCCAGTCATTTTCAGTTTTCTGCTGTGCCCTTTGGTCTCACCACAGCCCCCAGGGTGTTCACCAAATGCATGGCAGTGGTAACGGCTCACTTGAGACGTCAGGGATTCCAAGTGTTTCTGTACCAGGATGACTGGCTCCTTTCTGCCACCACCAGGCATCTACTGTTACAGACCAGGGACACCACCATTGCACTGTGCCAATGGTTAGGAATTACTCTAAACTGGAAAAAATCTGCCTTGTTGCCCTTGCAACATGTCACTTTTATCGGCACCGAACTAGATATGGTGCTCATGAGGGCCTTCTTACCAGAAGAGAGAATTCAGGCTCTACAACAGCAGGTCTACACCTTACTACCATTGAGGAAGGTCAAGGCAAAAGTGGTCCTCAAGTTATTAGGGACCATGGCAGCCACGATCATGCTAGTTCCCCTTGCCAGACCACACATGAGGGTTCTTCAGTGGCTGCTTTTTACCCAGTGGTCATTGCAGCATCTCCCACTCTCCCATTTTATTCTGATTACAGACACATGCAAGTGGAATCTACACTGGTGGCTTCAGTCCAGCAATCTCAACGTGGGCAAGCCCTTTGTCCCATCTTCTCCAGTTGCCACGGTGACCACAGATGCCTCCCCGATTGGGGGGGGGGGCATTATCTTGGCAGGACTGTCCAAGGCATGTGGCAGGATCACGAGACCCATTTGCATATCAGTGTCTTGGAGATGAGAGCAGTGCTATTAGTGTTGCAAGCACTTCAGAGCTCTCTCCCTCTAGGGACCATTGCAATCCACTCAGACAACATGTCAGTAGTGTGGTATCTGAACAAAAAGGGAGGAACCAAATCATACCCCTTTTGCAGAGAGGCACTTCGAGTTTGGCAGTGGGAAGTGTCTTCCCAATGCTTTCTAGTTGCAATGCATATACCGGGGAAGTCCAACGTGATTGCTGACAGGCTGAGCAGAGCTATCCTAATGCCTCACAAGTGGTCCCTGAACAATTATGTTGCGTTAGAGATATTCCACAGATGGGGTCAGTCTTGCTGTGATCTATTTGCCAGCCCCCTCAATGCCAAATGCAGCAGCTACTTCACCCTTATCCCCCTGGAGGGGGAGACACCCAGGGATGCTCTGGCTCATGACTGGCCCTTTGGTCTTCTCCATGCCTTTCCACTGTTACCTCTGATATCAAAGGTCATTCAGAAATCACAGTCTGTGGGGAGCAAAATGATCCTCATTGCCCCACACTGGCCTCATCAGATTTGGTTTCCCTTCCTTCAACCCTATCTAATGGACAAGCCCTGGATTCTGGACCAAGTTCCAGATCTGCTGATTCATATGTCAGGACAGTTCCATCCCTCCATCCAGACCCTCGGGTTGACAGCTTGGCTGTTCCAGTTCTGTCCTTAGTCAAGCTTCATGATTTTTCCCCGGAAGTGGTCCATAGTCTATCATCTTCCCACAAGCCTTCTACCAGGAAGATTTAGTCCAGTAAATGGAAGAGATTTTGTCTTCGGGCCCATGAGAGACATATTGATCCTTACACAGTGCCTATTTCCACAATATTGGAATTTCTTTCTCAACTGTTTAGTCAAGGTTCAGCTGTGGCAACCATTAAAGTGCAATTGGCAGCAATTTCTACCTTTCACATTGCTAATGAGCCTAACCTTATGGCTCATATGCTTTGTAGGGCTTTTATGAAAGGGACATTGTTACTCTGACCTCCAGTCTTTGATCCAGTGATGCCGTGGGACCTCAATTTTGTACTACAGAAGCTCACCTCAACTCCCTTTGAGACTGCAGCTACGTGTGACATTAAATTCTTGTCATGGAAGACAGTATTCTTGGTAGCCATAACTTCAGCTAGGCCGGTCTCTGAACTCCAAGCATTATCGATTAGACCACCTTATTTGGTGTTTCACAAGGATAGGGTCTCCTTAAGAACCAACCCTTCTTTTGTTCCAAAGGTTGCCTCTATTGTCAATATCAACCAATCCATTGAGTTGCCTGTGTTTTTTCCTGAATTCTCCAGCAAGGCAGAATTTAAGTTTCATCAGCTGGATGTTCACAGACAATTGCATTTCTATTTACATAGAATGAAAGATTTCAGGAAATCAGATCAAAAGTTTGATCAGACACTAGACTTGGGGTTCCGGTTTCTAAGGTAAACTTGTCTCGCTGGATCTCCGATTGCATCTCATTTATTTATGCTTCCAATGGCAAAGAATTACCCTTTAAAGTGAAGGCTCATTCTACACGATCTGTGGCTACCTCAACTGCTTTTCAGGCTAGGATGTCTATGAATGATATTTGTGCTGCAGCAACATGGGCTTCGTCTCATACCTTTATTAGTCACTACAAATTAGATCTGGTCTCTAGAGGCTGATCTTCCTTTGGTTCCACACTGCTCAAGAGAATTGTTCACTGAGACACCCAAGGTCAAGGTGCTAGGGACGCTGTCCCAGGGGTAAGAATGAAGGCGAGATTGGACTACATAACATCAAGAAGTTATGTGCTCTCCATAACGTTCGATGTATGCAGTCCATCTCACCTTACATTCTTACTAACCCTCCCTCCTTCCCCCTTGAGCTTGCAGCAAACAAGATCTGGGGAATATACCTGTTGCATGATGGGATTCCTCTTAGCCACGAGCCAATAGAGGACTTTGAGCTAGAGTATGGCTGAGTCGGAGCCAAGGCTCGGCTCTGAACCCATGGGTAAGAATGTAAGGTGAGATGGACTACATACATCGAATGTTATGGTGAGTACATAACTTTTTGTTTGCAGCTTTTCTCCCCAGGCCTGTGCTGAAAATGGGCTACTAACCCAGTCACACCTCCCCGGTAAACAAAAGTCAAATAAATACATAAAAAACTTTTGTTCTATCTACTTTTTACGTTTGTAAAAACAATATTTAAAACTGTCCCTATTTTGGGGTCTTTGTCCCCCTATTATTTATGACTTTCTCCAAATCTCTTGTTGCAGGAGGTTGAGAGATATGGTGTAGTGTTTTAATCTTTCCACTTTCAACTGCCTGTTGTGTGACCATGAGAAAGTCATTTAACCAGACAGTTCTTTGTGACAATTAGGAATTTGGGCTAGGCTCTTTAATGGTCTAAGGGACCACATGTCTAGTAACTACAGTGAATCTTACTTCCATCATGTTCAGAATAAATTTCATAAAATAATTCATGACTCCAAAGAATCTCACAAAAACATGTTTGTCCTTTGGAGGCAGTTGTATGTTGTTCCTACTTTCTCAAAGATTTATTTCAGATCATCCAGTGTTAACATGTGGACCATATAATTTAGCTTTGTAGCTCAAGACTTGCTCTTACTTGCATTCAGCTTGAGCTTGTTGTGCTGAGTTTCTTTATTAATGCAGTCTCATGGCATGTTGTGCTTTGGTCTGCCACCATGTTAGAATGTGATCATTTTTACAGCAAGGTCACCCCCTTCACTGCCTATGATCTCTGCAGTCGCTCTCTGAGATACTTCGTATACTGAAGAAATACAGAAGTCGTAAGTATCTCTATCTTCCCAGAGATAAATTAAAAGTACACCCTTTGGAGCTTTACTCATCAAGCCTCATTTGTCAAAGTCCTCAGTTTGTGTCAATCACAGGAAAAGAGGAATCCACCCTTATAATCATAGCTCCATTCATAAAGTGTACTTTCCTGAAGTCATTATCATTATTGTCATCAACCTTTTTCCCATTTACTTACATGGGGTCAGGGTGTCATGTCAACTGTCACAACCTCTCTTGATTTTGACTCCCTGTCCTACCTTATTTGGCAGTCATGCCTGACTGCTGCAGCTCTTCTCTCAAGCAATCCATCCATCACTTAGCTGGATTTCCTGGCGTCCTCTTGCTTTCATAGGTTCATAAGTTCATAAGATGATATTATGTTATTGACCCAGAGTCCCTTATAAGCCTAGCCAAGAATTTCATCCATGTTCCCACAAAGTCATCACCTGTTTTCCCTGTCCAGCAGGGACACAGGTGGGATCCCAGGGGTATATTTTCTGTTTCCCATTCAATCGTCCAGGTTCCTCTTAAAGAGGGCTAGTGAGGTACTCTGCTTGACATGGAGAGAAAGTCTATTCCACAGATAGGGGAGTCACTGGAACACAAATCTATCCCACTGACAAGTTCTATTAATGTCACAGACCAGGTTGAAACCTTGCGTGCGGGTTGCATGATTGGAGTTTGACTTATGGATATGCAGCAACTTCATCAAGACTGAGTCTGAGACAACCTTGTATGCCAGACACAGGTCATCTCTTAGCAGTCTGTGCAAGACTGATTAGGGGAACAGTGCTTTTACCCTATCTGTATAGGATAGATGTTTGAGACCCTGGATTTTCCTGGTCAGAAACCTTTGTGGTCTCTCCAACTTCTGCATGTGCTTGGCAAGGTATATGCTGAAGGGGGCATTGTACTCGATAGTGGGTCTGATAAGGGAGGAGTATATGGATGGTATGACCTCCTTGTTCCTGGATGAAATGCCCTTACTTATTAGGTGGGCCATGTAGAAAGCCTTCCATACAATGGAGGCAACATGGTTGTCAAAAGTCAAGTTGCTATCAACCTGGGTGCCCAAGTTCCTCATGACTGATTGCATGCTTACTACATTGTTATTAATGTGATAATTAGTGGGGACACCATTTTCTCCAAAGTGGATAATGATGCATTTCTTGGCATCAGTTTGAGGCCATGCTTCTGGCACCAGTCATTAGTTTGGTTAAGGCCATCTTGGAGGATGTTCACATTATCTTCTGCTTTCCTGTACTTATGCTTAAACAACTGTAACCTGTTCTCTTTAGCCTTCTGTACAAATTCCTCATTTTGCCTGCTTTTTTGTCTTTCTTTTTTACCAGACCATCATCTACTTTTCTGTGCATGCAATTGTGATTGAATGTTGAAAAATAGGGTACATAAAATAATTCACAACGGGGATGTAAGGATTAGCAGGAAGAACAAAGTTAGATATTTCATTAACCATGGTTTAAAGGATCTGTATATTCTTAGAAGAATTTATAGTGAAAATAGAGAATTTGTATTCTAACTTAGGTAGCAGGATGTTTGTCTATGGCTGGTTGACTAATGGGAATAAGTAGGTGAATCACCTTGTTAAACTTCAGTGTGAGCATTCAAGATATGGTTGTGTTCAGTGTTAAACCCGAGCATCTTTGCTGTCCAGTAAGGGAAATAACATTGCCTAAGGGGTCCTTGAGTATTAGTTGGTTTGTGTCATTTAATCATTTTGGTGTCCCAATTACTATTATTATGGATTTTTTGAGTTAATTGTTAATTTGTTATGTGTTCAATGCCATGAGTTGATGCAGTCTGATTGTATTTTGGGGTATACAAAGGGGAGGAGAATGGTCTGCGATTAGTCAGAGGATATCACCAGCATTCATAATTAATTTTAGGTGGAGTAAATCCAAAGTAAAAATGCCCCGATATTGAACTCAGGGTATACCAGTGCCTATATTTCAAGGTGTAAAGTTCTGATATATTTAACAACAATGATTCAATAATGCTTAAACAGATTTTAATTGTGAAGAAACTTCTTAGCTGGGATTCAGCATTTTAACTGAGATGTAGCTTTTGTAGAATCAGAAATAAATGGTTTATTGTTTCAAATGCTGTCATATTGACAAATACTCTGTGAGCAGACAATTATTCATATATTACTATAGATAACATATTTACGTATAGGTAAAATGAAGGCATGCTTAAATTGAGTTAGGAAAACTCTTCTGGTAGGAGATGTATAGAATATGTGTAGGATAAAGGTTTGTCAATTAAAGACGCTGACATTCTTAACATTGTTAGATGCATTTAATGAATTTTAGTTCCTGAATTCTTTTAATATATTTTAAGGAAATTCTGTATATTATTGGAAGAAATGTGCTTGAATTAAGGTGTTGGGGAGATCTGGGCCAAGGAGTTTAATTCAGTCTGTATAGTCTATGTACATTCTCAAGAGAGACTGGACCCATACATAGTAAAACAGTTTTCAAAGCTTTATTCCAAAACTCGCAGTGTTTTGAAAAAAAAAAATATTGTCTGTTTTCCTCCCAATAGAACAAGGAGGTTTAGGATTACCTGAGTTGAAGGGATATTTTAGAGCTACACAGTTAAGGCTGTTATACATAACACAATTAGAAAGCTACAATTCAAAGTGGAAAGGGATGATGATAAAGCAGGAGTATAATTCAAGAAATAACCAGTGGGCATTTGCACACACATCTTTAAGAAGAGTGTAACAACAGTCATACAGAATATTGCATTCATATAATACCAGAAAGTATTCTAAGAACTAAGTCAGTACAGAAATGGAAAATCTCTCTCTCTCTCTCTCTCTCTATATATATATATATATATATATATATGTGTGTGTGTGTGTGTGTGTGTGTGTGTGTGTGTGTGTATATATATATATATATATATATATATATATATATATATATATATATATATATATATATATATATATATATATAGGTTCATAGGTTCATAGGTTGATACTAGGCTATCTGCCCTAGGGCATTTACAAGCCTAGCCAGAGTGTGTTTGGCTTTCGCCACCCTTCTTAGATTAGTTGACTGTGCCTCTGTATAGTAGGTCACAGAATATAGCCCATTTAAGGTTAGTTTACCGTGCCTCTGTCTAGCAGTGACACAGAAGAGATCCCAGGGGTAAATTTACGATCTCCCATCCAAACGGCAAGATTCTTCTTGAAGAGGGTCATTGAAGGGCTCTGTCTGACATGGATTGGGATTTTGTTCCAAAGTGAGGGGAGCCTCTAGGATATGAATCTGTCCCTCCAGCATGTTCTATTTATTTCTGTGCTGAGGTTTAAGTCACTGGAGCATGTAGTTCTGATGGATTTGGATTTCCTGAGGTGGAGCATGTCCATTAATTCTGGGTTGGACATGGCTTTATACATCAGGCACAGATCGCCTCTGAGTAGGCAGTAAGCAACTGAGTAGAGCTGGAGTTTCTTTAGCCTAACTGCGTAGGGCATCTGTTTGAGTCCCTTGATCCTCTTGGTGAGGTACTTTTGGGGTCTTTCTAGTTGTAGCAGGTGTCAGGTAAGGTACATCCCAAATGGGGCATTGTATTCAATTATGGGCCTGATGAGTGATGAGTAGAGGGGCACAATGACCTCTCTTGGTCTAGATGTGAACCCCTTTGTGATAAGGTGGGCTATATAGAATGTCTTTCTGACCACATTGGCAATGTGATTGTCAAAGGAGAGATTGCAATCTACTTGGGTCCCCAAATTCCTAATTACTTCTTCCGTACTTAATGGATTACCACCTATGTGGTAATTTGTGGGCACTTTGTTTTTCCCAAAGAGGATGGCTATGCACTTTTTGGCATTTAGCTTTAGGTCATGGCTCTGGCACCAGTTATCCATCTCTGTGAGACCTTTTTGGAGGATGCTTGTGTCAGCTGGTGAGTCAATTATGGCCCCCAGTTTGCAGTCATCTGCAAACTTTGTCAGCCATAGTCCTCCTGTGTTAGTCTGTACCTCAGAGAAATATATACCGAACAAGAGAGGTCCCATGACTGAACCTTGTGGGATGCCACTTGTAACTGGTTTAGAGTCTGACATGGCACCTGCAATTCTGACCATGTGGGTTCTATCCCTAAGCCAGTTTGCAACCCATCTTGTGACATAGGGGTTGATATTTAAGCTGGTGAGCTTATTTATGATGCCCGAGTAGGGTATTGTGTCGAAGGCTTTTGCAAGGTCAAGGTAGGCTGTAATATATAAACACTTTATAATCTCAAAATACTAAAATATTAAATTTAAGTTTCTCGAGACCATAAAGTCGAATGGATGGAAGTTGCAAACCCTGAAATGTCAAATCTGAAATGTCGAACCCGCAGTACGGATAGCGCACTAGGTAAATGTTGGTTTTTTTAGGGTTTTGGGGAGGGTTTGTGTATTTTTTAGTGGATTGAGGAGTTTTAGGTGTGCGTTAGGGTAGGAAGGTAAGAATGTGAGTGTGTTAGTGTTGGGAGTGGTGGTGTTTGTGTGTATGTGATGTGTGTTTGTGCAGGGGGGGTGTGGAACATGTGGTGCTGGGTTGTCTGTGTTATGGAGTGTAGTGCGACCTTACTATATGCAGGCTTTCCCCCCTGCATATAGTAAGGGTAGGTGTGTGTGTTTGTTTAGTTGTGTGCATGTGTTGTGTTGCTTTTTTTAGAGTGTCAGGAGGTATGGGTGTTTGTGTTTGTATGTGTTGTGTAGTGTGTGCGCTGTGTTTTCATGGTTTTGTGTTTCGCGGTTTTGTGGTTTCAGTAATATGGATTTTCGGCTTCATGGTCTCGAGATACTGAAATTCAATATTTCAGTCTTTCGAGATTATGAAGTGAATCCATACATATATATATATATATATATATATATATATATATATATATATATATATATATATATATATATATATATATGGGTCTACTTCTTTTGACCTAACTTTCATTTGCCTGACACTCATTTGCCTGACCCCATTTGACTGAAATTTCATTTGCCTGACACTTCATTTGCCCGACACTTCATTTGACTGACAAGTATTATTAGCAAGAAAATGGACTATGCCCCCTTCCCCACTGTAGTGCGACCCTGGAGTTAGAATATATAGTTAGGGGGGGTGTGGGGGGCGAAGCCCCCCACTTCATTTCATATGATATTGCTAACTTTTGATGTAATATTGCTTAGTAAAAGAAAAGTAAGTGGGGGGGCTTTGCCCCCCACCCCCCCCGTTGTGGGGGGCTGTGCCCCCCACACCTCCCCTAACTATATATTCTACCTCCAGGGTCGCACTACAGTGGGGAAGGGGGCATATTCCATTTTCTTGCTGATAATACTTATCAGTCAAATGAAGTGTCGGGCAAATGAAGTGTCAGGCAAATGAAATTTCAGTCATTTGGTCTCAGGCAAATGGGTGTCAGGCAAATGGGAGTTAGGTCAAAAGAAGTAGACCCATATATATATATATATGTTGGTCTTTTTTAATCTTAAGTCTGATTTCCTCAGGAACTTGCACATTAACTTATTATATGTGATACCTCACAGGATACTGTCCAATGAATCATGTAACTCACTATATTCACAGCCTTTTTTGACTCATTTTTTAATTTGATAAGTACCACTAGGCTCATTGGGATCTTCTGTCTTCATGAAAAACTGCAGAGGCATAACAGATTCTGTCTTTCCTTGTAGCAACTCCAAAACCTGTATTACATTTCATCAGCAGTCTCTCTTTCTCTGTCTCCAAACTAAAATGGTTGCTTTCAAGGTTTTCCTGATGCTCTGCTTCCAGTTGTGAACAAACAGAATTTCTAAATACCCAATTCCTAGTTCTTTGGAAAAACTAATTAGAAGAGACTGGTTTCTACGTAGCAGCAGTTGAAATATGAGACAATGTCTTTTTGACTGCTTTTGACACCATTTAATATCTGGGTATTAATGATGCCCAAAATAATGAGATGGGTCCAGACTAATTGTAGCCAGTTTCTTCAGCATTTATTTAGCCTACACACTGGATACCAGGATATGAGTCCATATTATGTACTGTCTGAACTCTGACACAGACAAGAGGTATCACAGGTCTAAAAGCTGTACAAAATATACTGCTGATCATCAGGCAGATAGAATGCACAGACATAGCCTTTCATGACATTTTTAAAGTATTTACCTTTTTTAATTTAATTTAATTTTACTATATTTTTTGGTCCCTTCAGACCTTATCCTGTCATCCTGGCCAGCAGTGCCCCACATTCATATTGTGTCTGCTAACCTCCCCCCTCGACTTACTGTGTTATTCCTAGAGCCGGTAGTGGATCCTAAGGGTGTCCTGGGACTCAGCCATCTTTGCTTCCTTCCAGTATGTTTTTATAGGCCTATCTACTACCTTTCCCCAACCCCGCACCTGTCAACTATTTCTGAGATCAATTCCCCTTTTTGGGTCATACCTCCCCTTTAGAGAGCATCATCGACAATCTCCCTCTCATCAAGGTTGTGCATGTCTATCCCTGCCTGCCACACAGTCAGTCACCTGAGCCACCAATTGAACCCTCTTTGACTGGGCCGTAGCCGTGGCTTAATCCCTCTATGCCACTGGAGCAGCTTAAAGAATTTACTGTTTTATATTTATTTAATTTAACTGTGTTAGTAGTACTAAATAAAAAGGCTCTTATACTGGAGGAACAAGTTCCACAACAAAAGTATATTTTGAATTGAGTGCTGAATTTGAATTATTTGAATACTAAGACTTGTCATGGGGAGAGATAAGACAAATTTGGAGAAGCAATGGACATTTGAGTTGGATAAATAAAAATTAACGGTTGGGTTATGGGAAAAGGAAATCAGAAGCATTTAGAATGGACGCGTTTATATCAGTTATCGAAAGATGAATGTAGCGAATGCTATTTCATCGAACCTAAAATATCTAAACCACATAATATCAAACATTCAGAAAAGCAAATTTTTTTCCTTGGGAAAAAATTCGCTATTCTGAAACACATACACACAACACAAGCACACCTAAAAACATCAATACACACACATACACTTATAATCCTACAACTAACCCTACACTAAACTATACAGACACTACTATCTATCCACTTACCTTAACCCAAACCCTAACCCTAAGGTCCGTCACTATCGCACACTCACCTAACTCGGCCCTAACCCTAATTCACCTAACCCGCGCCCTAACCCTAACTCACTTAACCCGCCCCTAACCATAACTCACCTAACCCGCACCCTAATCCTAACAACCACACAATTGCACACTTACCTGAACCCGACCCATAAATTTCCACCACAGTGCTGAAAATAGCGAAACCACAGAACCGGCCAACCAAATTCTTTCCCTAGGAAAGAGTTCGGTGTTCTACAGCTTCGCTATTTTTAGCATTCACTCAAAATGGGTTGATATTAGACCATTCAAAGTTTTAAAACTTTGATGTTCTGATGTAGACCCGAATGGACAATGGTGCCTTCTAATCTAAGGATTATGGGAAAACTGGGAGACAAGAAGCACTTATGGAGGTGGGAATGCTTTACAGAAATTGAATTATTGAAACCTGGGTTAATAGCACTTTGAACTATGGCACGGTGGTGATGGATTGGATGACTTTTAAAACTATTGAGGAAGTATGACTTGGGTTAGGGAAACACATGTAAGGATTTGCTGTCAGCTATTATGCTGTAGAAATAAAACAGATGTTTTGACAAGTTGGAAATCCAGGAAATGATCTATGTCAAACATTTAGGTTAAAGCAGGAGAGCTAATGGAAAGACACTGCATGTAGGATCCCTTCTTCCAATATGGAGAAAAATGTATTAGGTAAGCATAGCTTATTGAGTTGAAAGAGCATGTGCCTTAAATAGGTCATCAAGAAGCAGACAGAGGTATTTATTTTTCAAGTGTTGGAATGGAGAATGACATTGTTAAAGTAATAGAATAGGACATTTTTAGTCAGCAGTCTGGGGAATGGAGATCCATTCATTTCCTTGAGTCTGGATTTGTCAAAAGTAAGATTTATGGTGCTAAATGGTGCTTCTTTGTCACCAAGGAGTACATTTTTGCAGTATTGAAGTGTAAGTGAATATGTATGTTTCATTTACATACACTGTTAATTTGCTGACTGAGGAATTAGGCTTAGGGTCAGAGAAGAAAAGGGGAATTTAGGGTTAGGGAAGGATTGGGGAATTTGGGTACAGGGAGGAGTGAGTTTAGTTGTAGGGAGTGAGGTTTCAGGTGGTGTGTGTGTGTGTGTGTGTGTGTGTGTGTGTGTGTGTGTGTGTGTGTGTGTGTGTGTGTGTGTGTGTGTGTGTGTGTGTGAGCTTTAGGGTTAGAATCAGGCTGTGAGAGGGCTATGTATTTATAGGGATCAGGTTGTGAGAGAGCTGTGTAATTTGGAGTGTAGGGCTAGTTGGAAGTAGAGCACTTGCCATTTTAGATTGATTGATGGGTTTCATGGATCTGGTTTTATTTGATAGTTTGGAGTCAGTGAGTTTTCATCTGTGTAATTTAGTTTATTTTAATGATATAGACCAAGGAACTATCTGGAAAATATTGAAAGATAAAGGGTGTATAGTTTTGAGATGGAAGGAGGAAGTGGGGGAGGTGGATATGCTGGCACCCCCTTGGTAGCAATGATTCCACATTGGTATGATTCCCATCAATACAAGGATTCAAGAATTATAATGAAGGAAGCTTTGGTAATGGTCAGAATACCTCTCAGACTCCGAATGTTAAAATCATAGCAGAAGTTCAGTAAAGAGGTACACTTTCTTATTTTTTCAGAATACGTGATCTTCATATACTACATTTTATCCAGTTATTAACAAAGCTTCTTTCTACAGGTTTACGTTATGTGTTTAATAATGACTGTACACTTAAACAGGTCCAACTATATGAAGAAGTTCATTAAATATAGGAGGATCAGTACTTTAACTGAAGGCAAAAGTCATAAGACTCTGTCTAAACCGTAGCTACGATATATAATGGTGTGGAATTTGCAAAGGTTTGGATTATGAAAATATAGAAAAGTTATTTTAGAAAAAGATGGGTACTTTATATAAGGCCATGTGGTAAATAAACCTTGAGAAATCATAAACTGCACTTTGTGAGGGCATGTGTAAGGGTTTAGTAAGACAGTATGAGATAAAATTAATAAGAGGAAGTAAAGACTCCAGACTTTGATCTAAACAAGTATGTAAGACACTAGACTCTCCACCAATGAGTCAGCAAGAGCATTGTGAGAAATGGTGGGGCTAAGGCTAGTACAATTTTGGGGTGCATTGAGGAGTGTTGACTTGAGGCCTAGTGGTAATGCCATTGCACAGGATGACTCAACAGCCGGCTATTGTGTGCAGATTGGAGGTCAGTGACAGTGCTACTAAACTGCCAGAGATGGTGCAAAGGAAGGGAACAAGGATGACTGAAAGTTTGAAAAGTTACAGGAATGAGGAAGGCATTCTGTGTCTGGAGTTATATTTAACCTGAATCTTAAACAGAAGTGTGGGCATGTCATCAGTGCGTAAAGAAGTAAGGCCTGAATCTTAAACAGAGGTGTGGGCATGTCATCAGTACGTAAAGAAGTAAGGAGGATGGCAGGGAATTTACTTGAAAAGGAAAGATGGGAGAGAACATTTAATAGTTTTCAAACTGAAGGCTTCACTCTCAAGATGATTTTCTTGACATCCATGTCTCAAACACATAATAAAGTGATTATGATCGGTAACCTACTCCTAATCCTCTGTTATGCATCCAGTAAAAAGGACATGATGATGAATAAATGAGTTTAGAAAACTAGTGTCCTGAGTCATGTTTTAAGCAATACTGAAGTAGTGAATGTGCCATTTTCTAGAGTTCAAGAAAATGCATTTCTTGTTCCACATTTCACAACAGCCATAAAATATTGCCTAAAAATTCTAGTGTTATATTGAACACATTTCTGAGCTCTGACAAAAACATTGCACAGAATGTAATAACTCCTCTGACCACAGAATTTTTATCTTACACCATAACTGCAATTACTGAATTTCATAGATCGTCCCCAATGTCTCTTTGTACTGAAAAGTTGCATGGTAGTTTATTAAAAGAAATGGATGCATCTCAATTTTTCTTACCCCTTCTATATTTAAAAGTCATAGTTATCAATTTCTAATGTCTTCTATGGTGATATCCTTTAAATGGAACATGCATGTAATTGAGAAGCAACACATGCAAAAGATATGTGAAATGGCATTGTTCTGATAAATATGCAAGTAATATCCACTGAAATTGCTGCAAAGACTCCAAAATAATAAATGTGAAGTTGGAAAATGACTGCATAACAAAGAAATGTAAAATAACTGCTAAGGAAGACATTGTTGAGAAAATGAATTTTATTTATTAGGTTTTCTTATATTTGAAAACTCAGTAGGTAGGTTATAATGTGAATGTGCAATACACACATCAAAGTAAATTAATATGTTAAAAAGATTTCTGTCACTTAACTGATTAAACTTACATGGTTCATGAAGCAGCTGGCTCTATTGTATATAAAGGATGATATTTATTTAGCATTTGGTTGACACACACACCTGGCTCCATTGTATATAAGGAATGGTATTTATTTAGCATAACACACACACACACACACACACACACACACACACACACACACACACACACACACACACACGTGTGTGTGTGCGTGTGTGTGTGCGTGTGTATGTATGCTTATATAACTATATCTAAAGATCTTTAAAAATGTTTAATAGTAACACTTATTTCTCTCTGCAGCTGGTTTACCTGACATGGTTCTGTCTTCTCTGGTTGAACCTCAGATTCAAGGACTCACACCTGAAGCTATTTCTCTTATTCCACCTAAAAAACTTGTGGTGAGTAACAGATGGCAGTATAAACACAACTGCAATCTACTTGGCTGTATACAAATTCTGAACTGTTAGTAATTACATCAGATACTTTTGACTTGTTTACTAAATAAACTCAATTCCATTTGCATTCTTAGAAATGGTCATAACACATTTCATTTTACATTGTTTAGACTTTAAGAAATGGCAGTCACTTGCTTGGCATTAGATAGTCATTGATTATATAAGCCTTTCCCCTGCACTTCAGGGCCTCTAGTAAGCAACGCACATCAAGAGTGTTGTTTTCTGCAGGGTTTTTTTATTTAAAATCTGATGCTTCAATGGTAGCAGTGCTTGGATTGCTTCTCCTTTATATTAATCACTGCAGCTGGAAAGGCACAACATCATATGATTAATTTAAATGGATCTATGGCACAAAGGAGAAATTATAAATTATTCAGATTAACTGAAGGTGGAAAAAGCAACTAGCACAACAGGAGAACACTCTTTAATCTCCAGTAGCCTTAAATAGTGAGATGTTACATATATTCCTAGGCTCAGAAGTGTAAGTGCTGCTAAAATAAAAGATATCCAGGGATCTTAAAATATAACAAAACATATTCAAATGTCTCTCTCTGCTTTTTAGGGCCTCACTGAGATCAGAATACGGTATAGTCTACTGAAGCCATGAAGTACCAAACTGTTAATTAAACCACTGACCAGAGCAGCTAAGCATAGATATATGATCACTTCTTAATCCAGATGTTTCATTATTAACACAGTTTATTGAAACAGTTAAATTTTGTTAAGGGAACTGGCAAATAGTAAAAGGCCACAAGGGCGCCATGGAATAATATACTTATCTTCATGGAAGGTCTGGTGATTCTAGGAATGGACATAATTCACTTTTATTTTCTGGAGGAGCAGGAGCTGTGTAGTGGGGGGGTTGGGGGAAGGTGGCAGCGGGAGTGATGAGCCCAAGAACTGCTAACAATAATATAATTTTATTGTCAGAAACATAAAGGAATATGTGTGAGATTTCTAAACAGATAGTGGATAATATGATACTGTTTTCAAACAGAATAGAAATTCATTAAAACCTACTAAATTATTAGGGTCTAGGAACATAATTTTGTTTAATGAGTTTGGAGAGAATATCTGGGGGAGCGTAGACTTCTAATGATTGTCTTTTAGTGCTTCAGTTCCACTCCCTGGCTTTTGCAAGTCATCATATACCTTCCCTTTCTCATCCTCAATACTGCTACTCTGCTTCCTCTGTAACATCTTTCCAGCTGAGCACATTGTACTCCTGTAGTGGTAAGATTTCATGGTTCTGCAGAATCCAATCTTAAGGTTACCCCTGTATTTAGAAAACTGAAGAGGATGATGCCAGTAAAGGTGGCATTGGTTACTACAGTGACATTTGGTAATGGCATTAGGTATTTTCCATGAGCTCTAATGTCTGTGCTGGCTCTCTGTTGAAATGTCTGCACTCATACTGCCAACACGTCAAAAGAGAAGACTAAAGCTGCAGAAGAACAAATGTCAAGCATCGCTCTTCTCCTTTAAACAGTTTTTTTACAGGAGGACAAGCCTCCCCCCCCGCACCCTCACAGCCCCTGAACTTATATATACTAACTCCAAGATCACTTTACCCTGGAGAAAAGGGAATATTCTGAGAAATGCCCATCCTGAACTTAGTATATGTAAGTCTGTTTTTTGTCCATTCAGTGTCAGCATTTTTGGACTCACTGAAGTTAGTCCCAACATTTCAAATGGGTATTGACCATGCTTCATATCCAGTATTTATAATGCTGAGCACAGGGGTTCCATAGTGTCCATGAGGTGTTATGTAACTAACGCTCTTAGTATTTCCCATCAGAAAGCAGTGTTTCTGTAGAGGCAGCGCTTTCATGAGCCCAACAATCAATGTCAAATCAGTTAGGAAGCTAAAAGATTAACTGCAGCCCATTAAAATTTAATGAGTTAAGATTTATAAAATAAATGAATCAAGATTCAATTTCACTTAATGAGCTGCAAGTAGATAATGGTTTAAAATTGATCTTATCAAATAATACAGGGCTTGACACCTCCCCAGACAATTTTACACTGCCACTAAGGGTGCTATTCACTTCTATTGTACCCATCCCAAAAGAAAACAGTCTGAAATCATCTCCTTCACTCTTTCCTAACATTATCAGTACAAAGCTGTCAGACACTTCCATACATACATACTACATGTAGCTGTCAGACACTTCCATCCATGCATACTACACAGAGCTGTCAGGCACTTGCATCCATGCATACTACATGGAGCTGTCAGACACTTCCATTCATGCATAATACACGGAGCTATCAAACACGTCCATCCATCCATACTACATGGAGCTGTCAGACACTTCCATCCATGCATACTACATGGAGCTGTCAGACACTGCCATCCATACATACTACATGGAGCTGTCAGACACTGCCATCCATGCATGCTACATGGAGCTGTCAGACACTTCCATCCATGCATGCTAGATGGAGCTGTCAAACACGTCTGAGCTGTCAGACATGTCCATCCATCCATACGACATGGAGCTGTCAGACACTTCCATCCATGCATACTACATGGATTGGCAGACACTTCCATCCCTACATACTACATGGAGCTGTCAAACACATCTGAGCTGTCAGACATGTCCATCCATGCATATGACATGGAGCTGTGAGACATTTCCATCCATACATACTACATGGATTGTCAGACACTTCCATCTGTACATACTACAATGAGCTGTCAGAGACTTCCATCCATGCAGGCTACATGGAGCTGTCAAACATGTCAAAGCTGTCAAAAACGTCCATCCATGCATATGACATGGAGCTGTCAGACACTTCCATCCATACATGCTACATGGATTGGCAGACACTTCCATCCCTACATACTACATGGAGCTGTCAGACACTTTCATCCATGCATACTTACATGGAGCTGCAGGACCTTCTTTTTTCACTCAGTAAATGATCGTTAGCTGAAGTATATTCTTCCCTGTTTTAGACTATCTTATGTGAACATTTGTATAAATAGTCATAGTTGATTTATTAAAAGTTTAAGTGCATATTTTCAACATGGGACAACACCTTCACCAATTCTAATGGACTATAGTACTGCTCTCATTGCATGTTTCTGTTCTAAAAGATGATTTTAAATAACAACGGTGAGAATTACCCTTCAGGGAAGAAGCATACAAGTAACAGAGTTCATGAAGCAAGGCTATAGCCATCATAAAATAATTGTTATTGCATAGGTACTATTCCTTAAGACCCATATATCATTGTCATTCTGTAGGTACTGTACCTTATGACTCATATCACTGTTATTGTGTAGACACTGATCCTTAGGACCCATATCACTATTGTGTAGATACTGCACCTCATGACCCATATTACTGTTATTAGGTAGGTATTGTACCTTATGATCCATATTACCGTGATTGGGTAGGTACTATACCTTATGACCCATATTAAAATTGTTATGTAGGTACTACACCTTATGACCCATGTCACTGTTATTGTGTCAGTACTGCACTTCATGACCCATATTACTGTTATTGGGTAGATATTGTACCTTATGACCCATATTACTATTGTTGTGTAGGTACTGTACCTTATGACCCATGTCAGTGGTAGTGTGTAGGTACTTTACCTAATGACACATATTATTGCTGTTGAGAAGGTGTTGTACATTATTACTGTGATTTTGTAAGTAAAATCCCTTATGACCCATATTACTGTTACTATGTCAGTACTGTACATTTTGACCCATATTACTGTTATTTTGTAGGTACTGTACCTTATAGTTCATATCACTGTTATTGTGAAGACACTGTACCTTATCACCCATAGTATTTATTTTACGTTTGTTGAGCGGGATTGTCTGACTGAGCTGAAGAGCCATTTTTTAGCGGAAGCCCAGGGAGAAAAGCTCCAACATTTTAAACAATTTTGATTATAAATTAGCATTAAACAGCAATGTTACAGGATTATTACAAGGCATTAAGTAGGAATACAATGTTATACAGTGTCAATAATCAGGAGTATAGCAAAACTATTTCAAAATGTATAAAAAGAAATATGTCATTAAGATGAATATAATTTTGGGGGTTAGTGGTTACAAAAACCCAGTTTTATCATAATGTAGTTGCATGAAGAACAATTACAATAGAATGTTTCTCGGAGGCGATTTGCTTAACAGATTTTTAGAAGACAGTAGAAAGAGTAGTCAAGTGAGATTAGAGAGCTAGTGAGAAGAGTGAGTTAAGGGCAGAACGTAGATTAAGGTATGAAAAGTAGGGGATGTTTAAGGAGGGAGAGTGCAGTGGCAGAACCAGTGACATTTAAAGTGCGCTTTGGTGGCTATCTTAAATTGTTTACAATGTGTAAGGGTCCGGATTTCTAGTGGCAGCCTATTCCAAGCAATAGTAGGGTGATAGCTGTACATGTTGTGTCCAAATTTAGACTTGGGTTTGTAGATTTGTAGTAGGTCTTGGTTAGAGCTTCGGACAGGTCTGGATGGAGAATAATGGGAGATGAGAGGGGATAGTGCTGGGCAGTAGGAAGGCTGGTATAGGATAGAATGGATGATCTGGAGCTAAGAGAGAAGAAGCTGGTGGGGTAATTCAAGCCAGTTTAGGTGTTTTAGAGAGAGTCAGTGATGGGATTTGTAGGTTTGTTGGGCAGCAAATCTAGCTACCTTGTTGTAGGTAGATTCAAGTTTGGTCAGGAGTGTTGATTTAAGATTTGTGAGAATTTGAGAATTGTACGTTAGGCTGGGTAGAAGGTAGGTAAGACAGAGTAATCTTGGCTTCAGAGGTAAGGAGAGTCTTGTTACAGTAAAGGAGCCGTAGCTTTGAATGAGTCTTTTTGATACAGTTATTAACATGCAAGTCAAATTTAAGCTGATTGTCGATGGTTATGCCTAAGAGCTTAGTGCTGGATTCTACCTGAATGGGAGTGTTATTAAGGGACTGCATGGAGAAGGAGGGTTTAATATTGTTGAACTTTTTAGGTGGGAAGAGTAACAGCTTTGATTTTTTAAGGTTAAGGATGAACTGATTGTTGAAAAGCCATGTTTCAACAAAGTTAAAAGATGCCAGAGTAGCTGAGAAGAGCTTAGAGGGAGAGTTGGCTGTGGTGATGGCTGTAGAATCATTTGTGTATTGCACTAAAGATGACTGAGGACAGGAGGTATAGAGCTGATTAGTAAAGGTATTAAAAAGTAAAGGCCCTAGGATAGACCCTTGAGGTACACCCATTTTTACAGGGAGAGGAGGGGAGTGTGCAGAGTGGCATCTCACTGATTGAGATCTATCAGTGAGGTTGCTGGAGAACCATGCAACAGTATCAGAGGAGAAGTTGAGGTTATGCAGTTTGTGCAGCAGAAGAGAGTGTGAGACAGTGCTGAAAGCTTTTGAGAGGTCCAAGAATAGGCAAGAAATAAGTTTATGGTCGTCCATGGCTATAGAGACAGTGTTGAGGTAGGATAATAGAGCTGTAGTGGTGCTATGTTTGGTTCTGAAGCCATGTTGAGAGGGTGTAAGCAGATTTTCCTGTATTAGATACTGCATAACTTGTTTATGAATACATTTTTCTAGTACTTTAGAGAGACGGGAGGAGGATAGCGATAGGTCTAAAGTTGGAGATATCAGAGGAGTTACCCCCTTTGTGTACAGGTAGAGTGTAGCACTGCTCTCAGATGGAAGGGGCTTTAGATTCAGAGATAGAGTGATTAGGATAGATACAGGGAGAGCAAGAGAGTCAGCTGCTAGTAGAAGAAAAGTGGAAGGAATATTGTCCGCTGATTAAATGGTTTTAATTTAAAGAGTAGAGTTTTCATGTAGCTAGTAGGTACAGGTTTGAGGGAGAAGGTATTTGAGGAGATAGTATTAGGAGTAGGTTCAGAAAAGTTGGAGATGTTAGTAGTAGAAGAGTTTGGGTTCGGGTTCAGTAGCTTAGATACTGAATTGATAAAATAGGTATTGAAGATAGTGGCAGTTTCTTCAGATGTCTTGTCTGGGCATGGATTGGGGGTGCTAAGATTACCAGGATGTAATATTTGTATTATTAGTAATTAGTAATATATGTTATTAGTGTTACTATATAGATAATGTACCTTATGACCCATATTATTGTTACTGTAGGTACTGCTCCTTATGATCCATTATGGTTATTGTGAAGATGCAGTACATTACACCCCATATTACTGTTATTCTGTAGGTAAAGTGCCCTTGACCCATATTATTGTTATTATGTCAGTACTGTACCTTTTGACCCATATTACTGTTATTGCCTAGGTACTTTCCCTCATGCTGCATATTACTGCTATTGAGAAGGTGTTGTACATTATTACTGTGATTTTGTAGGTAAAATACCTTATGACCCATATTACTGTTATTATGTCAGTACTGTACCTTTTGACCCATATTACTGTTATTGCCTAGGTACTTTCCCTCATGCTGCATATTACTCCATATTACTGTTACTATGTCAGTACTGTACATTTTTTGACCATTTACTGTATTGTGCCTTAGGTACTTTTCTCATGCTGCTAGGTAAAATGTCTTATGACCCATATTACTGTTACTATGTCAGTACTGTTACTGCTATTGAGAAGGTGTTGTACATTATTACTGTGATTTTGTAGGTAAAATGTCTTATGACCCATATTACTGTTACTATGTCAGTACTGTACATTTTGACCCATATTACTGTTATTGCCTAGGTACTTTCCCTCATGCTGCATATTACTGCTATTGAGAAGGTGTTGTACATTATTACTGTGATTTTGTAGGTAAAATGTCTTATGACCCATATTACTGTTACTATGTCAGTACTGTACCTTTTGTCCCATATTACTGTTATTTTGTAGGTGCTATACCTTATAGCTCATATCACTGTTATTGTGAAGACACTGTACCTTACCACCCATATTAGTGTTACTATATAGGTAATGTACCTTATGACCCATATTACTGGTACTGTGTAGGTAGTGTTATTTATGACCCATATCACTCTTATGGTATAGGTACTGTACCTTTTGACCCGTATTACTATTGTGTAGGTACTGTGTCATAAGTCCCTATTACTATTATTATGTTCGTATTTTAACTTACAACCCACATTACTATTAAAATGTAGGTACTGTACCATATGACCCATATAATGTTATTGTGTAGGTACTCTACTTTATGACCCAACATATGGTTATTGTGTAGGTATTGTACTTTGTGACCCATATTACTGTTATTGTATAGGTACGATACCTCCTAGCCCATATTACTGTGATGGTGTAGGTACTGTACCTCATGGCAAATATCACAGCTGTTGTGTAGATTCTGTAACTTACAAACCATATCACTATTATTGTATAAGTACATTATGGCCCATATAACTGTTGTGTAAGGACTGTATCTTATGATCCATATTATTGTTATTATTATACCGGTACTGCAACTTATGACTCATATTGCCATTATTGTGTAGGTACTTAACCTTTTCACCCATATTACTGTGATTGTGCAGGTACTGATCCTTTTTCATCTATATTACTGTGATTGTGTAGGTACTGTACCACATGACCCACTTTACTGTTAATGAGTAGATAGTGTATCTTATCACTCATATTACTGTTATTGTGAAGATGCTGTACATTACGCCCCATATTACTGTTATTCAGTAGGTAACATGCCTTATGACCATATTGCTGTTATGTCAGCACTGTACCTTTTGACCCATATTGCACTATTGTGTGGTCTCAGAGTTGGTATATATAAAGTAGGAGGGGGTGTTGGGTGCAGCCATCAATATGGAGGTGTAGGGGGAGCTTGCCCCCTTGCAAAAGACAGTTTTAGGCTTGTTTTTGTTTCTGATTTCTTTTCTTTTTTATTTAGTGTTTTGTGCAGGTTTTCTTTAATTTTGATTATGTATCAGTGTTTTGTACTGTTTCTGTTAAGTGAGTTGCTTTTGTCTGATTTTTTTTATTCCACGTTTTGTTTTGTGCATTTATGTTTGTGTATATACATAAGTGTACTGTCACTGAGTCTACTAAATCTAATTTTATAACATCTAAAATAGAACATTACAGTAAGTTAGTTGACAGACCACAATACCTGGAGTCCATAATTACAAATCCAAATATTCTAGTAAATTAGTAATATGCAAATGTATGTATGAATGACAAGAAAAACAAAACAACAAATTCTAGTACTTTTAAGCATACTTCCAGTGTAGGAGGCTGTGCCCCTGCACTCCTGCTACATACATAAACTGACTCCTGAATCAGTGTATTACAGTGTAAGAAGGAATACTGTGACAGACCACACACTCGGAAGTAGCATGTATTCCTCTTGTTTGAACTGTGCATTTGGTGGCATGCAGAATCTACCACGTGCTTATGCACATTAGGCAGAGTAACCAAAGCACTGCTGATATTCCCCATATGAATCATAAAAGCAATGCTGATTTTCACCAGTAACTTAATACAGATTGACACACATCTGTTTCAGTATACACAAATCACAACATCACCTTAAATAAAATCAAACTGCAGGGATCATGATTATCTTTTAGAAGATAACAGAATTTCATTATATGGTCTTAGGTTTTCTCAATTGCATTTAGTGAATTTAGGGTAAACTTGGTATGATTATATAATAGACCATATATGTGTGTACATATGTGTGTGCCTCTATACATATGCGTGCATGTGTACTGATGCTAGTGCATTGTATGCAAGCATCAGGAAGTACCACAGCTGTCAAAGGATACTACATCAAGTCAGAATTATATAGAACTGTTTAACTATAAAGACATAACACAAGTTGCATGGCACAGGGAAAAAACAGATACTAGGCACTGCATGATGCTGTCAGGTACACACACACACACACACACACACACACACACACACACACACACACACACACACGCACATGTATATATATATATATATATATATATATATATATATATATATATATATATATATATATATTTGTGTGCTCACTAATGACATTGTAGGCATGTCTCTCAACCTGCAAATATCAAACATCTGGACAAAGGTTCTTGAAAATAAGCACATCTGATCAAAAATCTAGATAGGTAACTAGTGTTAGATTTGCGTAACTACTAGTGTAACTCCTCCCAATTCCAGGAGGATTGTGGGAAATCTCCATTCAGAAAAATAACTTTATAAAACTGGCAGTTACAAAATCAAGTAAATATAAGCATATTTTACTTAGGCAGATGATGTGACAGTACTTCTACATATAGAGTTATATTTAAGATTTATATACATTTGGTTATGGCAAATAATGTACTCTCATTTGCACAAAACCTTTACATGTGCAGCACTCATAATATAAGTAATTCTGTATGACACAGTATATTTTTATTATTCATATGCTCAGATACATTATGTATACCAACCCAGTCTGTCAATCTATTGCCCGTCCTGTAAGCATTCAGACAGACTCAAAAACTATTTTCTAAATTCAGTTTGGTTTGCATTATCTGTGTCCCTATAAGCTGGCATTAGTTTGAACACTACTTTTAAATAACTTTCTGTCATAGTGCTCATACAGTACTCACAGCACCATTTTTCATGTTTGCCAGCACAATGTTTTCTTTGCCTCTGATGTTTCAATATGTTTTGTTACTTTCCCAAGAATGTTGCCTGGAAATGCAAAAAAAATATTGTCTGCTTTATGGTTTGCACACATCAGTAATGCGCAGTGTCTCACCTACTCTGTCTCAGTGCAACATATGCTTGAGTAAGGCAACAAGTTAGTGAGAAAAAAATTAATTTATATTTACTGCTGCTTAAACTGTGCATACAGAAAGAAACACCCCGACTGCATGCACATCTGTACATGAAGATCAGTGCCTACACACACTAAATATACAATACAAAAAGTGTTTATATTGTCATAAATAAACTGCCTTTTTAATAACTATAATAGACAGTTACTTATTAGATTCTTCAGAAGTCTTTCTTCTGATTTTTGGTAAAAACAGAAAATGAGTTGTCTTTTCAAACATTTTTTAATTTACCCCTATTACTAACCATCATCCTACTCACAGACAGACAGAATGCCATTTCATCAAACATATTTATTATTCTAGCACATGAACAAAGTACACAACGCCAAAAACAATTTTAGGGTCCAGGATTACCTGTACCTCCAATAAGGGTAGACGTCTTGCATCTCCATTTATTGTAATACATTCCTAGGTCACTGCATCTTGGAATAAGAGCTTATTTTGGGAACCATTTGAAATGTTTAATGAGTCCCACAATGCTGAGACCGACTGGCTGAAAAAAATTGGCATACACATATTAAGTCCAAGATGGCATTTCTCAGAATATTCTCTTTTCTCCAAGGTATGACGATTTCAGAGATGGTATATATAACTTTGGTGGTGTGGAATTCCACATATGAGGGGGTACAGTTTGTCCTGCAAAAAAGAATTTCAAAGGGGAAGAGTGATGTTTGATATATGCTCTAAGTTCACTGAAACAGTTATTAAGGACAAAAATTAATTTTGAGTGTCACATTTTATAAGTGTGCATCAGAAAACTGCCTGGAATTGACAGTGTACATCTAAGACACTGAGCTAGTGAGTGAGGCTTCTGTTAATGTTGTGAGAGTGCTGTCTGAGTGTTGTTCAGACAGTACGTTAGCACTAATGGTGCAGGCCTTGCATACAGTTACAGCTGTAGTCATGTCATTGCATCACCAATGTTGATAATGCCATTGGCTGATACTGTTATAGCTAGCAAGAGGCAAACTGAAGTCCAAAATCAGAATTTAAAGGAGCTACATCGAATTTCATAGCACCCTGTTATTTTCAGTTTAAAACTGGTATTTTCCATGAAATATTCGGAGGTATAGTTGTAGGTTAGAATGGTGACATAGTGCCGCATGCAACTTCTAAGGAACTACGCTGCTGTAGTATAGGTGTTATATAGTGCCGCATGCAACTTCTAAGGAACTATGCTGCTGTAGTATAGGTGTTATATAGTGCCGCATGCAACTTCGAAGGAACTATGTTGCTGTAGTATAGGTGTTATATAGTGCCGCATGCAACTTCTAAGGAACTACACTGCTGTAGTATAGGTGTTATATAGTGCCGCATGCAACTTCTAAGGAACTACGCTGCTGTAGTATAGGTGTTATATAGTGCCGCATGCAACTTCTAAGGAACTACACTGCTGTAGTATAGGTGTTATATAGTGCTGCATGCAACTTCTAAGGAACTACGCTGCTGTAGTATAGGTGTTATTCACTAAGTGGTTACATTTATGGTACATCTAAATATAAGCATAGCAAAACATTTTACTTTCAAGGAGCAGGACAGCTGTCACACAGGCTCTCTTTCATTTATATTTTTGTAGTTTGCAATGTTGAAAGATCATTATATGGTACAACTAGGAAATAGTACATCTTCAAAACTTCTGCTGTATATCTCATCAGTGACAGTGGTGAAGGTCATAGTGGTACCAAAGACCCAAATGCTCCTGTAAGGGAGATGGCCACCTGCCTGATACACTTCATCAGTTGTATTTCCATATTGTCAGAATAGAACCAGAGCATTACCTACGTTCAGAGCATGTACATGTCACACAGACTACACTATAGCACATAATATTATCATATTACAGCATAGTTTACAGTCAGATTCTCTGCTGCATTTCAATAGTGACTTCACCACAGATCAGAATATTATCAGAACTCTGCATGCTGCCATCGAGAGTGCACAGATGTCACTCAGATGACAAAGTACTTTGTCCTGTTGTCACAATGTAGCACAGTTTTCAGTCAGACTCTCTGATGTGACCGAATTCTGTGTGCTACTAAATAGTGTGTCACATATATTAGACAAATATTGTAGTCCTCATCCATGGAATTGTTGAAGGTGAGAATGAGACCTGAAAACTTCAAAATGCCATCATAATGTAGAGTGCATGTCACAGGAGTCCCTGCCATATCAGTCGACTCTTGTTCGATTTAAACACTCATAGCAATGTTCTACCATCTCATAAATTTCAGCGCCATACATCTGAAAGGGAAAAGAGCCTTGCCTGCAAAAAATAATACTCACTTCCTCTTTTATGAAGCATCATGAAAGTTTGTGTTAGCAAATGGTGACCTGATTCTTTACTGTGAAGCATTTTTTTCTTGTATCATGTTTATTAAGGTATTATTCTTAGGGTAAGGTGTTCTTCAAGCAAATTAGAAGGGAAACCAGTAAAAATGTGTTATAATTAATGTGAATCATCAGAAAGCCTGAAAGGTATACGGCTGTATTTTATTTTGCATGGTTGGTGCTGTAATCTCTGTATTTGAATATTTTGAGTAGTAACTTGTATTGGTGGTGAATTTGTACAGGTAGTCTTCAGCACAGAACAGCTGTCCAGCTTTACCCAAGCTCAGGCAGCTGCTATTACCCCTGTACAATATGAACAACTGAACCCTGAGCAAAAGCAAGTCATCACAATGGCACAGTATGAAGGAGAAGTCAAACTAGAACAAAGAGGTCAGTACAAATGCATGTGATGTATATTGTACATCATTAGAGTACTCATATGCATGAAGCACTCCTTGATAACATATCCTTGTTTTCTGTTTTGTATTTTACCTTATTACAAGGCACTGATTCACAATATTTGCTGCTTCTCCCCTTATATGCCATATTTCATCAGATATATAAGCTGATATTTTTGATCCCTCTAATTGGAGTTCTATGTAACTTTTTATAACATTGTGAAATGGCACTAAGGCTATTGTATCCACTTGTAATTCTTGTGACAAATGGATACATTTTTTTCTCATACTTTGCTTCTCATTAAATTAAGTTCCATGCCCATTTGCTGAGAAGTCATTGCGATTAAATGAGCTGTTGTCACTGCTGTCTTAGGCTCTTTGCTTGCTACCCAGTATTCTTTCTTAGCCTATCTGTGTTTTTCATCTCCTACATTTCTACTGCACCTTCATTCTTTAGATAACTTCCTGGACTTCTGAATTCCACCACCACCAGATTTACTTATGTACCTTCTTTCCCTATTAGGCTCAGCTGCATTTCTGCTCTATAGTCTTCACGCATGCTGTTTTACGGCAGTTCCATTCCACTATGACCACACCAGTTTCCTCTTTTTCCTGAATCTTGAATCTTAAGAATTTCCCCAATTCTTCTGCTTTGGCTACAACTTCTAGGTCTTCAGCTTAGTCTCAGTGGTTTATGCAGTGGCCTGTCTCTTTCACAGAGGATTACTTTGCAACTTAAGTTGTGAATTATAAAGTCGTACTACCAATCATTAGGGGACCGGAGTTCCGCTGTGGTGACCCCTAACCGGGAAAAGCCGAAAGACACACACATTCTTTTCTGCATAGCAGTGGCTAGTCACAAAGTAGTGTTCATTATTTCTATACATCTTTTGAGTACCTTAAGTTTGTTAGTCTCTCCTGGCTAATTTGTTTTTGATGTCATTCTCTCCATCAAAGTTACTGAATTTTCTTGCAGGTCATAGTTTTGATGAAACTCCATATTATATTACTACTGTCAAGGCCTTCCATTTTGGTTCATCCTACATGACATTATTGTTTTCTTGACAACACTAGTGCTACTTGGTTCTGTTAATTATATTTGCTTCCTATAGGCCTTTTTCAGTCCTTTCATCTTATGTAAGGCCTCTGTTTGTGCAATTCTGTTATTTCCATCCATACCTCTCATGACTAAGGAACCAGAACCACACAATAAAACTCCAAAGAAACAAATTGCAGCTAAGGACAGGACCTCAGATGGAAACAGTTCTCTTTATTGGATACAACCACAATAAACGTTAAGCGCTTTGGTCCCCCATAAAATTACATGGGACTTCTACAGAACAAAAAACATCTGCATAGATCAGGTTTAAATATTATTCAACATCTGCATAGATCAGGTTTAAATATTATTCAAACACATAACCAATCAAAGTTAAAAAACAATAAAACAATTAAAAACATTAACCCTCAATGTGCCTGAGCTTTAGTAAACAATATATACTATTACCTTCATTCAGGCCAGGGTACTCAGATGCATTTAGCTTTAATTGCCATCTTAGTTCACACAATTCTAAGTGTTCTGGTAACACCCTCCTTTGACTGTCTAAAACTATCTGCTGCAGAACAAAAAAAAAACAAATACATGTTTATTGTGTTCTAGTATATGTTTAGATAGTGCATTTGTAATTCTACCATTTTTTATATCATTTATACGTTCATACATTCTCTCTCTGAACTTTCTACAGGTTTTTCCTATATAAAATGCTGGACATTGCAGGCATTTTGCAGCATAAACGACACTTTTAGACTGACAAGTGAAAAGACCATGTATATTAACCTTATAGTCACCCAGTCTAAATTTTACCCCTGTTTCAATAACATTGGGGCACTGCCTGCATATCCCACATTTAAAGTTTCCAAAGGGCCTATTATTATGTTCTTTTCCTACCCTTTATTTTCAAGTAGATTTTTAAAAGATCTATCCTTTTTTAACACAATAAATGGCTCAGTGCCTAATTTTTCTACAGTCATATAATCCAAATTGAAGATGGGCCAGTTTTTATTGACAACAACCTGTCTTTATTGAATGTCGTAACAAAGGAGAAGGTCTTTTTCTCTTATATTCGTTGCCCCTTCATCAATAACACCTATTACTTGTTCATTGTCACAAGATGTGGATGGTTGACTTAGGATGGGCCTGAAAATCCCACTAGCTCTTTTTGTTTGAACTTCCATATTTACTTTCTTCAGTAGGTGTTTGGGGTAACCCCTTCTCCTAAACATGTCCATAATAAAATTGGTTTCAGCTATAAAGTCATCATCATCTGTTACCATCCTGGCTGCTCTTTCCAGCTTACCTTTTACCACTGATCTTTTTTGGTATGAAGGGTGGCAACTACTGTAATTCAAATAAGAGTTTGAGAAAGTTGGTTTTCTATAGATCCTTGATCTAAGTTTCTTCTTCTCTTCATCTATATTAATTTCTACATCCAAATAATATATTTTCTAATTATGTAAAGTGTGAGTAAATTCTAAAAAGGTGGTACTATTATTAATGTAATCCAGAAATTCATCCAAGAACTCTGATGACCCCATCCAAACTAAAAAAAAGTCATCCAAAAATCTTGTGTAGTATTTTGTATTTTCCACAAATCTGCTTTTAAATATGTATTTGGTTTCCCAAAAAGACATAATGGAATTTGCATACATGAGGCCCTAGTGGCCTCCATAGCTACACCTACCACCTGCATGAAGTATTGTCCCTCAAACAAAATGTAATTATTGTGATGAATGACTTCCATGAGGGCAGTTATCAAATTAATACGATCCTGTGTGTATTTCTTAGTCATACAAAGCTGTACTTCAAGCCATTCTAAACCCCCCTTATGGGGTATAACTGATAATAAATTTTTAACATCTATAGTAACAAAAATCATGCCTTCAAAAACAACTACGTTGTTTAAATAGTTCAGAAAATCCCACAAATCTTTACATACATACTTAAGTTCTCCCACCCCGTCTTTTAAATGCAAGTCTACTAACTTTGCCATAAAGTGGGTCTTGGATCTTTTTCCGTCCACTATAGGTCTAAATGGGGGTTGATTCATGTCCTTATGGATCTTAGGGATCCCAAAGATACTTGCAATCAGCGGGTATTCATTTTTGATGTAATTATACTTATCCAGGTTAATTTGACCCTGAAAAATCATGTCATCCAGTGTGATGTCTATCCTTTTAAAGGCAATGTTAATTTCATTTTGTGAAACTTCTATATAATTACCATCCTCTAAAATAACATTCATACTGTTACTATAGTCTATTTTGTCCATGATTAGCATCCCATTTCCCTTATCAGGTTTCATTACATGAATTTGTTTATTAGTGACCATGTCAAATAAGCACGCCCTTTCACTAGCAGTTATATTGTCATCAACCATATGGGCCTCTTCCTTCAACCTTTGCCTAAAATCCACCTCACAAGTTTTTTCAAAACAATGTACATGATTATGCATAGGTGGATTAAACATACTAGGTTTTTTCAAACAGCTTTTAACACAGTCCACATTTTCCCCATTTGAATTAAAGAACAAACACAAATTTAATTTTTTAGTATATAGCTTCATATCAAGTAGTAAATCAACAAAAAGGCCTCTGAGTGCAGGAATAATACTGAACCCCTTAGATAGCACATTTGCATGCATCTGAGTAATATTCTTATTAGAATAGTTACACCTTAAAATCTTTTGCAGTGTTAAAAATAATATCAGACCCACTTTGTTGGTCTACCATTTCTTCATCAAAAATGTCAGCCACCATTGAATCAGATTCAAAAGGGCCATTCAAATTTAACTGTGTTAAAATCACTAAATAAATCATTTGAACAGTAAAAACCCATTGAAATGTCCATGGGAACGCCAAAATTGCTTGTTTCAGTATTAAAATCACAAAATAAGTCACTTGTAGAGGCATTTTTACCTTCAATTGCAATGTCCAAATTTATTAAAGTTTTTTCTGTTGCCAACTGCCATATTTCCATTTTGGTCATACTGGCTAACCTGTTGTAGTAAAGATGTTAAATTACCATTGGATCCACAACCATCCTGTTGGCTGCCATCAATGTTGCTGTTTCCATTAAAGCAAAATGCATCTGAGTACCCTGGCCTGAATGACTATAATAGTATATATTGTTTATTAAAATTTAGGCACATTGAGGGTTAACATTTTTTAATTGTTTTATTGTTTTTTAACTTTGATTGGTTGAGTATATGTTTGAATAATATTTAAACCTGATCTATGCAGATGATTTTTGTTCTGAAAAAGTCCCATGTAATTTTATGGGGGACGAAAGCACTTAACTTTATTGTGGTTGTAGCCAGTAAAGAGAACTGTTCCTGTTTGAGGTCCTGTCCTTGGCTGCAATTTGTTTCTTTGGAGTTTTATTGTGTGGTTCTGGTTCCCTAGTCATGTGGTATGGATGGAAACAGCGGCATTGATGGCACCCAACAGGATGGTTCTGGATCCAATTGTAATTTAACATCTTTACTACAACAGGTTAGCCAGCAGCTGGCAGACCAATCTCACCACATTAGAAGTTTGGGACTCTCACTAAGTGGCAATCATGGTATGAACTCAAGTTTAGGCTTACCATTAACACAAGCCACACCTGTTATTTCTGGTGAGAATGTACAGCAAAGTAATTCAACCTCTGGTGAAAGAACAAATACAATGGGTGACTGGAAGCACAACCATTTTTCTTTTCACCAGAATACTGATGTGTATTGACAGCAACTGAACAGTACCAACGACGACATGGGTATGACATTTCTAGACAGTTTAAAACATTTTGACAATGTGTTGTTAAAATACAAAAAATTACAGTTGGAGAATAGTTACTTGCAGAGAAACATTGAACTTAAACAAGTACCTAAAGGGTTGAGACTGTGGTATTACCCTAATGGTGGCTCGAAAGACTGTGGTTTTATTAGAGACTTGCATAGTATTTTTGACAGGGCAGGTTTGGAAATGATGCAGTTAATGATCAAAAACAACTTAACTGCTATGGATAACCTCAATAAAGAACTTGAGATTATAAATGGTGCTTTAAGGAAGGATGTTCTCTTTGAACACTATAAAATGAACTGTGATAAAGTTTTTTCCAAGGCTGACAAGATTTGTAATGATATATTTCTAAGGAAAATGAAAAAAATCAACAGGGACTTGGAAGCATGTAGAAATGATTGTGCCTACCCCAAAGATACTGGTAACCATGGAAACAGCCTTACTTCAGCCAACCACAGCCGTGGGAATCATGAGTCAGTGATGACATCACCATCAAATTTTCAAAAGCAGCAGAATGCACACAGACCTAACACTTATGCTGAAATCACTGAAGGGGTGAGGAGATCTGAGCGATTGAAGAATAAATCTGAATTTAATGAAAGAAACAATTATCCAGGGGATTTTCAACAGAAACAGGAATGGTGATTACTTAACCCAAGGAGCACAACCAAAATGGAAATATAGAAGCTGGCAACAGAAAAAACGCTAATAAATTTGGACACTGCAATTGAAAGTAAAAATGCCTCTACAGGTGACTTATTTTGTGATTTTTAACACTGAAACAAGCAAGTTTAGCGTTCCCATGGATATTTCAATGGGTTTTGACTGTTCAAATGACTTATTTAGTGATTTTAACACACAGTTAAATTTGAATGGCCCTTTTGAATCTGATTCAATAGTGGCGGACATTTTTGATGAAGAAATGGTAGACCAAAGTGGGCCTGATATTATTTTTAACAATGCAAAAGATTTTAAGGTGTATAACTATTCTAATAAGAATATTACTCAGATGCATCCAAATGTGCTAAGGGGTTCAGGTTTTTATTCATGCACGCAGAGGCCTTATTGCTGATTTACTATTTGATTTGAAGCTATATACTAGAAAATTAAATTTGTGTTTGTTCTTTAATTCAAATGGGGAAAATGTAGACTGTGTTAAAAGCTGTTTGAAAAAACCTAGTATGTTTAATCCACCTATGCATAATCTTGTACATTGTTTTGAAATAACTTGTGAGGTGGATTTTAGGCAAATGTTGAAGGAAGAGGCCCATGTGGGTGATGACAATATAACTGCTAGTGAAAGGGCGTGCTTATTTGACATGGTCACTGATAAACAAATTTGTGTAATGAAACCTGATAAGGGAAATTGGATGATAATCATGGACCAAATAGACTATAGTAACAGTATGAATGTTATTTTAGTGGCTGGTACTTATATAGAAGTTTCACAAAATGAAATTAACATTGACTTTAAAAGGATAGACATCACACTGGATGACATGATTTTTCAGGGTCAAATTAACCTGGATGAGTATAATTACA